>NC_025994.2:56064865-56318449 GCF_000442705.2 Elaeis guineensis
TGTTGGAACTTCTCTAGCGAGGGGCAATCAACAAACCGACCTCCACTTTTCAATGGGTCTAATTACACCTATTGGAAAGCTCGGATAAAGATTTTCATACAAGCACTCGACTATGATATGTGGAGTATCATAGTGAATGGTCCTCACACACCCACCAAGATTATAGATGGTGAGGAGTCAACCAAACCCGAGAAAGAATGGGATGAGGTTGACAAGAAATTGGCACAATTAAATGCCAAAGCTATGAATGTTCTTTATTGTGCACTAGATGCTAGTGAATTTAATCGCATTTCTACTTGTGCATCTGCTAAAGAAATATGGAATAGGTTAGAAGTCACCCATGAGGGAACAAATCAAGTAAAAGAGTCTAAAATAAACATGCTTGTACATAAATATGAATTGTTCAAAATAGAGCATGATGAGTCCATAACTGCTATGTTTACTCGTTTTACTGATATAATCAATGGTTTAAAGAGTCTTGGCAAATCTTATACTAACAGTGAACTTGTAAGGAAGATTCTCAGGTCACTGCCAAGAACTTGGGAAGCCAAGGTGACTGCCATCCAAGAAGCAAAGGACTTGAACACTCTACCTCTAGAAGAGCTTCTTGGATCCTTGATGACTCATGAACTTAGCATGATGCAACATCAAGAGGATGAAATCAAAAAGAAAAGAACCATTGCCCTCAAATCCACAACTTCACCTGATTATGAAACAGATGACTCTGAAGATGAAGATCAGGATGAGGAGATGGCTCTCATCACCCGAAATTCAAGAAGTTTCTAAGAAAAAGGAAACAGGGGATGAGAAAGAAATTACAAAAGGGGATCAAAGCATAGAAAAGGAGAAAGATCAAACCCCTATATGCTACGAGTGCAAGAAGCCAGGACATTTCAGATCCGAATGTCCTCAATTGAAGAAAGGTCCAAAGAAATTCAAAAAGAAGGCAATGATGGCGACCTGGAGTGCGAGTGATGACTCAAGCTCCGACGAGGAAACCTCAACCGAACAAGCCAATCTGTGCCTGATGGCACATGAAAATGAGGTAACTTCTGAATCCACTAGTGAATTTACTTTTGAAGAATTGCATGAAGCTTTCTATGATTCAATTGATGAATTAAAGAAACTAGGGAAGAAAAACAAAGAGCTGAAATTGGAAAATCAGTCCTTAGTGAAACAAGCTGAAATTCTTTCAATTGAAAAATTCACATTGATTCAAGAAAATCAAAACTTTAAGGATGAAATTAACAAGCTGAAATCTATAGTAGATAAGTTCACCTTAAGTTCAAACAAGCTAAATATGATCCTTGATAATCAGAAAGCTATATATGATAAGGCTGGACTTGGTTATAAACCCCTGAAGAAACAAAAATTTTTGAAGGATATTTATGCAAATTATTCAAGCAAAAAGCCTACAAATATTACTTGTTTTAAATGTGGAAGAATAGGACATAAATCATACACATGTCTTATTAACAAATATGCAAACACAAAGAAAATATGGGTTCCAAAAGGAACCATTCTGACTAACCTGAAAGGACCCAAGAAAGCTTGGGTACCTAAGACAGAAACTTGATCTGTGCTTGCAGGTGTGTCTAGCATCCCAAGAAGGAAACAGGAAATGGTATCTTGACAGCGGATGCTCGAGACACATGACTGGTGATGAATCACAATTCATCACGCTTGATGCTAAGGATGGAGGGATGGTCACCTTTGGAGATAATGGCAAAGGAAAGATCATCGGGATAGGTAACATTGGTATCACTCCCTCCAAATACATTGAGAATGTTTTACTTGTTAAAGGTTTAAAGCATAACTTACTTAGCATTAGTCAATTCTGTGATAAAGGGTATAAAGTAAGTTTTGAATCATCTGTATGCATTGTGACGAGTCCTATTAACGATGGCATTAAATTTATAGGACATAGGCATGGCAATGTTTATATGGTAGACTTGAATGATTTAACTAAATTAGACATGCAATGCCTAGTTTCCTTAAATGCTAAAATAAATGAGACTAGTTGGCTGTGGCATCGTAGACTTGCACATATTAGCATGCATTCTCTTTCAAAATTAATCAAAAAGGATTTAGTTCTCGGTTTGCCAAAATTGAATTTTGAAAAGGATAGAATTTGTGATGCATGCCAATTAGGTAAACAAACTAGAGTATCATTTAAATCCAAAAACACTATTTCAACTTCTAGACCTTTAGAGCTCTTACATATGGATTTATTTGGACCAACTAAAACCACTAGTCTAGGAGGAAAACGATATGGATTTGTAATAATTGATGATTACTCTCGTTTTACTTGGGTTTTCTTTTTAGCTCACAAAAATGAAACTTTTCAAATTTTCACGAAATTTCATCGAAAAGTCACTAATGAAAAAGGGTTTTCAATTCAAAATATTAGAAGTGATCATGGAACAGAATTTGAAAATCATGACTTTGAAAATTTTTGTGATGAAAATGGAATTGGCCACAACTTCTCTGCTCCTAGGACACCCCAACAAATGGGGTAGTTGAAAGGAAAAATAGAACCTTAGAAGAAATGGCCCGTACCATGCTCTGTGAAAGCAACCTTCCAAAATATTTTTGGGCGGAAGCTATTAACACAGCATGTTACATTTTAAATCGTGCTTTAATAAGACAATTTTTAAAGAAAACCCCCTATGAACTTTGGAAAGGAAGAAAACCAAATATTGCCTATTTTCATGTTTTTGGTTGCCGATGTTTTGTATTAAATAATGGCAAAGAAAAACTTGGTAAATTTGATGCAAAATCAGATGAAGCAATCCTTCTAGGTTACTCCTCCACTAGTAAAGCATTTAGAGTGTTCAACAAAAGAACCTTAGTAGTTGAGGAGTCCATACATGTTGTCTTTGATGAATCTAACGATCTTCCTTCAAGGAAGAATGAGGGTGTTGATGATGCAGATCCACTAATAGAAGGTATGAAGGAGATCACTCTGAAAGATTCAGCAACTCCAGAAGACAAGGATCAAGAAGATGAACAAAATGAGAAAGGTGAAGAAATTCAAGAACAACCTCAAGGTACAAATGACTTACCCAAGGAATGGAGGTATGTTCACAACCACCCTAAGGAATTAATTATCGGTGATCCTATGCATGGGGTAAAAACACGTTCTTCACTTAGAGATGTACTTAATCATTGTGCTTTTGTATCTCAACTTGAACCTAAAACTTTTGAAGAAGCTGAAAATGATCATAACTGGATTAATGCTATGCAAGAAGAACTCAGTCAATTTGAAAGAAATAATGTTTGGACCTTAGTGAAAAGACCTAAAGATTATTCAATAATTGGCACAAAATGGGTCTTTAGAAACAAATTAGATGAGCATGGAAATGTAATTAGAAATAAAGCAAGACTGGTTGCTAAGGGATATAATCAAGAAGAAGGAATTGATTTTGATGAAACCTTTGCACCTGTTGCTAGATTAGAAGCCATTAGACTTCTACTTGCTTATGCTTGCTTTATGAAATTCAAACTATTTCAAATGGATGTTAAAAGTGCATTTTTAAATGGATATATTTCTGAAGAAGTATATGTAGAACAACCCCCTGGATTTGAAAATCATGCTTTTCCCAATCATGTCTTTAGATTAAATAAAGCTTTATATGGTCTAAAACAAGCACCTAGAGCATGGTATGAAAGGCTAAGCAAATTTCTACTAAATAATGGTTTCTCAAGAGGCAATGTAGATACAACCCTATTTATTAAAAGAAACCAAAATGATATGCTAATTATACAAATTTATGTTGATGACATAATTTTTGGGTCTACTAATGAATCCCTTTGTCAAGACTTTGCTAAGCTTATGCAGGGAGAGTTCGAGATGAGCATGATGGGAGAACTCACCTTCTTCCTCGGACTCCAAATCAAACAATCAAAAGAGGGAATCTCCATCACCCAAAGCAAGTACACCAAGGAACTACTCAAAAGATTTGGAATGGAGAACTGCAAACCAATTGGCACACCAATGAGTCCCTCAAGTAAGCTTGACAAGGATGATGAAGGTAAAAGCGTAGACTTAAAATACTATAGAGGTATGATTGGCTCATTATTATATTAACTGCAAGTAGGCCTGATATCATGTTTAGTGTTTGCTTATGTGCAAGATATCAATCTAATCCTAAGGAATCTCATTTGAATGCTGTTAAAAGAATCCTTAGATACTTAAATGGTACACAAACTATAGGGTTATGGTACTCTAAGGACTCACAAATTAATTTGTTAGGATATTCTGATGCTGATTTTGCTGGATGTAAATTAGATAGAAAAAGCACAAGTGGAACTTGCCAATTTCTTGGAGTTAACCTAATCTCATGGTTTAGCAAGAAACAAAATTCGGTGGCACTGTCTACGGCTGAGGCCGAATACATTGCAGCCGGAAGTTGTTTGTGCTCAAATCTTGTGGATTAAGCAACAACTCGAAGATTTTGAATCAAACTTAATGAAACACCAATAAAATGTGATAATACAAGTGCTATAAATCTATCTAAAATCCAATACAACACTCAAGATCTAAACATATTGAAATAAGACATCATTTCATAAGAGAGCATGTTCAAAATAAAAATATAATTCTTGAATATGTTAGCACTGGAAAATCAATTAGCTGATATCTTTACAAAGGCCCTTAGTGAGGATAGATTCTGTGAAATTAGGAGAAATCTAGGAATTCTAGATCCATTTGTCTGAAATTTCTCAATTTCCAAAGAATAGATGTCAAAAACTCTTAGAGCTCAATTTTCAACATCTATCCTGGTCCCAAAAGCTCAGATTTATTACTCTAAAAACTTATCATTGAGCAAAATTCCTACTCCAAAATTTCGAATTTTTCTGGAATTTATTTGATTTTTCCTGATTTTTCTGAACTTCATGAGTCGACCCCTATGAGTCGACTCCAATGGCAAACTTGTAAATCCCACAAACTTCCACGGGCTCATTGTTTTTAAACGGGAACCCTGTTTGTGAGACGACTCATTTCCATCGTCTTCTTCCGAAAGCCGTCCTCTCCAACTCCTTTTGCTCCAAATCCAAGGATCAATTCTGAGGCAATTCTCCCTCCTTCTCTCCACCAAAAATCGCCTCCTTGAAAAGGATTTTTCTGTGCTTTCTCGCTTTGCTTGGCGCGGTTGGAACGTGCCCTAGAACTTCACCGTTCATTTCAAATCCACTTCTTTTCTCCACCAAAATTCTTCTTTACTCTTTTGTGATCCCTCCTCCACTGAATTCAAGTCTTCTTGTCTGCCACTTTATTGGATATGGCTCCAAAGATGAAACTTCCCCAAAGAAGGAAATCAATCCGTGAGCCTGAGGAAATTGTCCGAAAGAAAAGGCATGCTCAGTCTTCCACTGTTCCCAATCCAGTTTCCAGTACCTGCTCAAGGTCCCTCTCAATCCTCCATAAGCCCCAGTGTAAATCTTCTTTCTGATAGAAAAGTAGAAACCGGGAAAAATATAGATTTTCGGTTCTTTGAGAAAGAAGGCTTTACTTTTGCTACCAAGATCAAAAATCAAGGATGGGAACTTTACTGCTCTCTTAAGGAAGTCACCTATGTTGATCTAGTCAGAGAGTTCTACCAGAACCTACATTATGGAAGTGGGTCGTGACTTCAACTGTAAAGGGATTGACATCTGTTTGGATTCTAGGATTTTGGGAGAGATACTTCAGTTGCCTAGTGAAGGATACTCATATATGGAACTCCCAATTAAAGAAGAAGGGATCAGAATTATCTTAGGAGAAGATTTTTCAGGAAGTTTAAACAGATTGGAAGCAAAGCTACTGTCCATTGAGATGAGGGTCCTGCATCAGATTGTGACAAAACTATTCTTTCCTAGGAGTGGTAGACATGACTTACTATCTGGCAGAGATGTATGTGTCATGTTTCATATCATCACTCAGACCCCCCTAAACTCCCTGCACTTATGATAGAGGCCATGAGAGAAACTTTGAACAGATCCAAGGCACACTTGCCTTATGGTATGGCCCTTACTAGAGTTTTTAGGAGGTTTGGAGTTAGCTGTGAGGGGGAGACACCTACCAAGCTCTCACATGTGGACACTTTCAACCAACACAGCCTGCACCGAATGGGAATTACAAAGACTGTTGGTGGTTGGATCAAGGGCTCTGAAGAAAGAGCTGAGGAGAGAGCTGAGGAAAGAGCTGAAGACAGAACTGAAGGCAGAGTAGAAGAAGAAGGTCCATCTTCTCCTGTACATGATTTCAGGGCAGCTTCACCAGATACCCAGTTCATTCCTGATACTGAGGCTGGCCCTTTTGAGTTTACTAGGATGCCCACACCAGTGTATCAGCCAGAGAGCAGAGCACCTCCATCAGAGTTCAGACTGGCTGATGATCAGATCGAGCATATATCTCAGCGTGTGGCTTCTTTGTTGTCTAGCCAGTGGAGTAGTACTTCTTTTGCACCTGGAGCTACTTCTTTCTGATCAGACCATTACTCCCCACATCTCCACTGTATTTCAGATGATTTCAGATCAGTCCATCAGGATACAGCAGCTTGAGGATACAGTCTGGAGACTTACTGGCAGAGTTCTTGACTTGCAGGGGCAAGTTCTTGCATTGGCCCATCCCCAGCCCAGGAGTCTACTATTGAGGTCACAGACCTCACTGCAGAGGCTGGAAGGGCTCAGAGGAGCATTAGAAGGTGGATATGAGCTACTGAGGAAAGAGATCAGAGGATCGAGTGAGCATGCTACCACCCAGTTCACTGCTCTACTTCAATCTTTTTCCAGACACTGAACGTCCTTGATTCTATCAGACTCATGGTATCAGCCCTAGTATCTCAGCATTCTCAGCCTCCCAGTTCATTCTCGTGGCAGAGGCAGACGGGGTAGAGGACGCACTTCTGATCCATCATCTTCTCATACCATATCTGATGACTCCGATCCATGATTTGTCTTGATCATTGACTTAATCTTGATCTTTACTAGGTTCTAGGAGTTAGTATCTTGTTCTAGGATCTATACCTTGGGGCATGTATTGACATTTAGCTGGTTGAATTTTATGTATTGAAACAATTATGATATTAATGAAATCATCTTTTACCTATATCTTTGTAATGATTATATTTTGGTTATATTTCATTCTCTGATACATCTATTGAAATATTATCTTCTCCTTGTTGTTGTTTGCTATTGATAATTGCTATATTAAGGGGGAGCAAACATCTGTGAAAAACTCTAAAAGGAAGAAATTAAAGAATATTTCAGAAAAAGGAAAAGAAAGAGTTAACTATGTTGATGATGTCAAAAAGGGGGAGAAATTAAAATTAAACAAAAATTGAAATTAGACAAAAGCAAAACCCTAAATTATGAGAAAAAGGGGGAGAAATTAAATTAAAATAAATATTGAAGAAATTAAACAAATATTGGAGAAATTAGACAAAAAACAAGGATTGAAAGATTAAACAAACTTTGAGAATTATTGGTATCAGACAGAACTTTAACAAAAAGTTATCCATCAAAAGCAAAATCATGAGTACAATGCAAATAAGTATTTTTTATATATAAGCTCTGATATTCAAACTTGCTTTTGAAATTTTACTTACCTTGATACATCAATAAGAAATTTGTTTTACTCTGATACATCCTACAATTTCTTTCAACTTGATCTGATACATGATAACATTTGATCCGATACAGTGTGAAGGTTTCTCTAATATATTATAACATTTGCTCTGATACTGTATGAAATTTTCTCTGATACATTAAAATTTTCTTGCTCTGATATATTATAAAATCTTTTCTGATATCATTGTAAAAATTATTTTTGCTCTGATACATAGAAAAAGTTATTTATCTTCTCTTGCTCTGATATATCTTGAACTCAAATGATCTAATACCCTTTTCAAATCTTTAAGAAAATGGACAAACTATTTTTGCATTTATATTACATACCAAAAGAATCATACTCTTTTCAAGCATATACACCTATAATGGATTCTTTTGAAATTAATGCATTAACATAAATATTTTTGTTCATATGTTTTGTCATCATCAAAAAGGGGGAGATTGTTGCTCCTAGATTGATTTTGATGATTACAAAGCAGATTGAAGGGATACAAACAATTGAAAAAGTCCTTATGCTCTTCAAGGGCAAAATTGTAATTTCACTAAAATCCTGATTTGATAGTACCATTTGGTAGAACAAATGATTTGAAATCTATTGGTGAAAATTTATTGTGTTTGGACTTATATTTTTGAAGTTATGAAGGTTTGAAGTGCATGAGTCGACTCATGAGTCAACTCATGGCACTATGAGCTGAATGGCACGCAAAAAATTCCCATGGTACGCTGGATTTTGACTTGGCATGACCTGTGAGTCGACTCATGAGTCGACCCACAAGGCATGAGTCGACTCATGAGTCGACCTCTGCTGATTTGAGCCTAAAAATCCAGAAATCAGACCTTCTGGTCTGTGCAACAGAAGTCGACTCATGAGTCGACTCCTGATGCATGAGTCGACTCATGAGTCGACCCCTGCGACGAGAAAATGTCAGCAACGGCTATTTTTTTGCCCGTTTTAATTGCCTTTTATGCTTCCTAAAAATCCTCTAACGGCTCTTTATCTGCCTAAATTGTTTTCTCTTGCTACTAATGCCATAAAATGCTTAAAATGGTGAAAGGAAATTGCAGATTAAATAGCAGATCAAATTGCAAAGAAAAGAGTGGAAATCGGGAGATCAAACGTGAGATCAAAAGAGAAGAGAGGATCCTAAATCTGAGATCAACGAAATATTCAAGAAGAAGAGAGAGGATCCACAATATTCAAGAGAGTTTGTGAAAAGAAAAGCAAGAGCATTCAAAGAGAGAATCTTTAAGTCGATTGTTTTCAATCTTGATCTAGAAGATCGTTCAAGCTTTCAAGAGATCTTCAATCAACAATCAACCTCTTCTCAAGCGTTCAACCGTTCATTCATCTTGAGAAAATCTGAAAAAAGGGGTTCTTCATTTGAGTAAAGCTTTTATTGTTATAATTGCTCATTTAAGGAGCTGTTATTGTATTCATCTGTGCTCTAAATATTCTTACTCTTTGTGAGTTTTTGTTCTTATTTTTGGAGGATTTCCAAAACAAGGAAAGGTTTGATCCGAACCTGAAATCGGAGTGTTTTGGGTTTGCTTGTACCCGGGAAACAAGTGTTCTAGCTTGGGATAGCTAGGGTCGGAGTTGCCGACGTCTTGTATTCTAGCTTGGGATAGCTAGTGTCGGAGTTTCCGACGTTTTGTATTCGGGTTGAATACAAAGGATAGTGGATTGAAATTCCCAAGTGGGATCTTGGGGAGTGGATGTAGGTGCAAGGTTAGCACCGAACCACTATAAATCCTTGTGTTTGTGGTGTGCTTTATTGCTTTATCTTATTTCTTTATTATATCCTTGCAATACTGCTTTAGGTAATTAATATTGATTTAAAGCCATTGTTTTGTTCTTCATAATTATCTGTTGGGCTTAAATTTTTAGAAACCCAATTCACCCCCCCCCTCTTGGGTTGCATAGCTGGGCAACAACCCTGAGTCGTCCTAAACACAGAGGGCAAAAGGATGAATTATACAATAACCATATTCACGTAGGTTCTGAGTGTTGCGATTGCGACTATTCAACCTATCCGATCATTGGGTACCATTGCTAGATGATCACTTTGATTAGTACAAGAATTGATTCCTGTGCTACTGGCTTAGGTTCGAACCTGCGGGGTCACATACATTAGAGGTTCCTATCTGATCTGATGGCTGATGAAGAGTCATAATACTCATGGACTATGAGTCCTACGTGTCTGGAACTCTATGATCGAGAATCAGGATTCTCTGATCACGAGTCCCACACATTTTGGGTATCGGGGTCAAGAGTCCTACTGGTTTGGGACTCTTCGATCAGGGTTACATATCGATGAATTCTGATGCCTGATTATCCATCGGATTTGGACTCAATATTTATGAGAGATTTAATTAGTAATTTGATCACTAATTAACTCAATTTGATTGAGTAATTATTTTTGGATCAAGTCCAATTGAATTGGATTCAGTTAGGTTTGACCCAATTAGGTTAAGAGTTGACCTAATCATCGAGATGGTTTGATCCCTGATTTAATCAGGGGTTGGGCTTAATCAATTTTTGATTTGATTAAGATTTTATTGAGCCTAATTAAGCTTAATTTAGTTGGGTTTAAATTAGTCTAATTGGGCCTAACTTATTTGGTTCAATTAGGTTAGTTTAAATAATGAAACCACCTTGACCCATTCTCCCTGCGCCACCTCACTTCCACTGTGCCCATTTGAATTCACGAGAAGAAAGTTCTCATAAATTTTTCCTCACGCAAAGCCCTCCTCATGTCCTACTTTAATGCACCAAATGAGTGGATAAGGATGATTGGTTGGCCATTCAAATTCAAAACAAAGTTTGAATTTGAATGAGCAACCATTCTTAGCGCCTTGACCTTATCCTCTTTTAGCACCCCATTTATTACATAAGAAAATGTTTCTCATGAAATCACTCATGCACAAATTAAGCCACGCCCTCCTCTTCTCATGCCCTTATGGGTAGGGATAAATTAGTTTCCATTTGAATTCAAAATTTGATTTGAATTCAAATGTGCAATTACTCATCTTTATCCTCTCACGTGGATAAGACATTGGTTGTTGTTTTAAAAGGAGTAGAAGAGTGGGGCGTGTAAAAGAAAAAATTTTGAAGAGAAAATCTAGGCGTGAGGAATCCTTGTGTGCAAGGTGAAGGTCTATATCCTTCCGAAAGAAAAAGAAAGAAAAGAAAGAAAAAATATACGCAGGATTTCAGTGAGTTCTTCAGGGTTTCAGCCTGGAGTTCAAAAAGTAAGAAGGTGAGCTACGAGTGTCGTGAGCCCACCAAATTTCAGAGAGATCTTCAACATCCTCTCAAGCACGTCTGCTGATGATCCAGAGTATCTGAAGAATCGATAGATATCAATCAAAGGAGTTCGATCAGCATCGACCGTCGAAAGGGCTCTACAATGAGCTAGCACTCGTGAAGAGTTGATCAGACCGAAAGCTTCATGTGGATGATCCACAGAGGCCAAACATGCTGTGTGGATGCATCACGATGATCAGACTCTCTCGATGGTGATCAGATTGCGACGATCTACTACCCGCACTAATGTATTGTGTTCTGAACACATTACAGTAAAGTGTTTACTGTTCAAATTCAAATTTCAAATTTAAATGCATGCATGCTATATATCATATTTAGATCCTAGTGTAGGATAAATTTTTATTAATTAATTAGATTAATTAATAATTTTTACTATAAAATAGTGATTTTAAAAAGGTTTTAAAATTATCATTTTACCCCTGTACTGAATTTTCCCACAGTTATGCCCATATCCCATCGGAGCAAATCTTGACAGCAGAAAAGCTTCGGAGTCAGTCACGCTCAGTGCAGATGTACCCTTACCTCTCATCTGTATGCCATAACAGTGTCTCCATACTCCTTGGTTAAGAGGACAACCAACCCATATGGCACACAACGACCTATGCTTGATACACGTTGTTGTCCTTGGTAACAACGTATCATTTGATCGTGAACAGGTTTAAGGACTAAACGATAATCCTCCTTTGTCGAGTCTAAATAGTCCTAAGGACTTCACCACAATATAGGAGTTCATTAGAAGATGAAATAATTTGGGATGAAAAATGTCAAAATAACTTTTATTAATTTATAATTCATATACTAATACAAGAAGGAGCACAATCGTCAACAGGATGACGATTGGCTTTGGGACACTATTCCCAATGATCTCCCACTTGGCCTAAAGCCAATCGGTACAGTATCTAATACCCATCTTCGACTTGAAGTCGTCGAACTCCTTCACCGCAATGGCTTCAGTGAATGGGTCGGCCAGGTTCTCCTTCCAGTCGATCTTCTGAAGGTCGACGTTACCTCTATCCATGATTTTTCGGATAAGATGGTAGCGGCGCAGAATATGTTTCGTCTGCTGGTGTGTCTTCGATTCTTTCTCATGAGCAATGGCTCCAGAGCTGTCACTATAGAGCAGAACTGGACCAACAAGGGAGGGTGCTACTCCAAGCTCGGTGAAAAATTTTCTCAGCCACACCACTTCTTTGGCAGTATCTGATGTAGCGACATACTCTGCCTTGCAAACTGAATCAGCCACAGTGTGCTGCTTGGAACTCTTCCGACAGACGGCCCTACCATTAAGGGTAAAAATAAATGCCGACACACTTTTGCTGTCATCATGATCAGACTGGAAACTGGAGTCTGTAAACCTCATAAGTCTCAAGTCCGATTCATCATAAACAAGCCACTGGTAAATAGTATTTCTTAAATACTTCAGGATGATTTTAACAACCTTCTAGTGATTTTTTCCTGGATCAGATTGGTATCTACTCACTACCCCTAGTGAGTATGCCACATCTGGTCTTGTACATGTCATGGCGTACATGATAGATTTCACCGTCGAAGCATATAAAATTCTATCCATATGCTCTCTCTTTTGAGGTGTTGTCGAACAATCCCTGTTCGAGAGAGAAATTCTATGACCTATCAATAGATAGCCATTCTTGAAATTCTCCATGCTGAACCTCTTCAGCATAGTATCAATGTACGTGAACTGGGATAAGCCAAGCAATCTTTTAGATCTATCCCTATAGATCTTCATCCCTAGGATGTAGAAAGCTTCTCCCAGATCCTTCATGGAGAGCTAGACGACAGCCAAATCTTTATTTTCTGTAATGCAGGGACATCATTCCCGATTAAGAGAATATCATTCACATACAATACAAGAAATACTACTACTGAACTATTAGACCATTTATAAATACAGGGCTCTTCTCTGTTCTTAACAAAGCCATACGTCTTGATCATCCTATCAAAACGTATGTTCCAACTCCGGGATGTTTGCTTAAGTCTATAAATGGACTTCTGTAGTCTGTACACCTTAGACTCATCTATGGATGTGAACCCTTCAGGTTGTATCATACACACCTCTTCGTCCAGCTCTCCATTTAGGAAAGCTGTCTTCACATCCATCTGCCAGATTTCACAGTCCAGATGGGCAGCTATCGCAAGCATAATCCGAATGGATTTCAGCATTGCCACAGGAGAAAATATCTCATCATATTCTATACCATAACGTTGACGATATCCCTTGGCAACCATACGGACTTTATAGATCTCCACCTTTCCTTCTGCGCCCCTCTTCATCTTGAAGACCCACTTACATCCTATGGGTTTTACTCCTTCAGGTGGATCAACTAATGTCCACACATCGTTGACCTTCATGGACTCCATTTCGGATTTCATGGCCTCTAGCCATTTCTCAGAGTTAGGTCTCTGCATTGCATCCATGTAGGTGATCGGATCCTCATCGTTTTCATCAAGTTCAACAGGATCGTCGTTCCGAACCAAGAAACCATAGTATCTGTCTGGTTGACGTGGTACTCTACCAGACCGCCTTAAGGGTGCAGGAACAATGGGCTCCAGATATGTCTAACCAAATTCGGTTCAGGTTCAGCAACTTGTGTCGGTTTTTTCACCTGTCGAACTTCCTCAAGTTCGACCTTAGAGGCAACAGTCTCTTCACTAAGGAACTTCTTTTCCAAAAAGATTGCTTTAAGACTGACAAACATCTTTTGCTCATCAGCTAGGTAGAAATATTATCCTTTGGTCTCTTTTGGGTACCGTATGAAATAACACTTGTCAAACCTAGGTCCAAGCTTGTCCGTAATTAAACGTTTAACATAAGCCGAACACCCCCAAACCCTAAGATGCGAGAGTACTGGCTTACGTCCTATCCATATCTCATAAGGCATTTTGGTTACAGACTTACTTGGAACCCTATTTAGAAGGTAACAAGCCGATTCGAGCGCATATCCCCAGAGGGAGATCGGCTCACCAGCAAACCCCATCATGGATCAAACCATGTCCAATAAGGTCCGATTCTTCCTTTCAGACACACCATTATGCTGTGGTGTTTCAGAAGGAGTCCACTGAGAGAGAATCTCATTCTCCCCAAAATATGTCAGAAACTCATTGGAAAGATATTCACCTCCTCGATCAGATCGAAGAGTTTTAATACACTTCTCAGTTTATTTTTCTACCTCATTTTGGAATAGTTTGAACATTTCAAACGACTCTGACTTATGCTTCATTAAGTAGACATACCCATACATCGATAGGTCGTCTGTGAAGGTTATGAAGTAGAAATATCCACCTCTTGCACTTGAACTCATGGGTCCACATACATCAGAATGTATCAGACCCAAGAGTTCACTGGCTCGCCCATCTTTTTCAGTAAAAGATGATTTGGTCATCTTCCCAAGAAGACTGGACTCACAGGTTGGAAGTGATTCACAATCACCAACTTCAAGAATTCCTTCTTGAGCCAACCTGTTTATCCTGTTCTTATTGATATGACCTAGCCTACAGTGCCAAAGATAGACTTCTGATATATTATCCATTCTAGGGCATTTACCTGAGGTTTGAACCATATTAACAGGCTGTGATAGTAAGTAAATTCCATTATTTAGTTATCTAACAAACATTGTAACACCATTCAAAATGATATTGCAAATATTTTCTTTTATTAAAAATTCATAACTGTACATGGCCAAAAGGCCTACAAAAATAATATTTAATAAAAAACTTGGACAATAGTGACACTCACTCAGAATTACATTACGAGAGTTGATTACAAGGTTCTTGATTTCTAAAGCTAGAACTGAAACTTTGCTTCCATCTCCAACATTCAGGAACCTCTCGCCTTCATCAAATCTCTTACTGACCTGCAGACCCTGCATCGAATTACAAATATGATAAGGGCTTCTGGTATCCAATACCCAGACAGTAGTATCACAAATAGAAAAGTTGCAAGGTGTTATCATATAATTACCTTGCTTCTTCTTTGGCCTGTTTGGGTCCAGGGAGGCAATGTATAGAGGACAGTTCCTCTTCCAGTGCCCCTGCTTCTTACAAAAGAAGTACTCCATCTGGCTCTAATTAAGCTTGCACTTCTTGGTCTGACCCTGTGCAGATGTCCCTGCATGCAGCTGCACCTTTTTATTCTTCTTCTTCTTGTTCTTCTTCCCTTTTTTAAAGGGTCGACGATCAGAAGAAGACCCTCCCATAACATTCACCGACTCCTTATGGAGCTGGTGGTCCTTCTCAAAGTTCTGCAGCAACCCCAACAAGCCGTGGTAGTTCACTGTGAGCTTTGTCATCCAAAAATGAGTAAGAAAGGGGAGGAAGAACTTGGGCAAAAATTAAGGATCGCATCCTTACCGAGCTGCTCGTGCAAGGGAAAGCCCAGTTTACTTAAGCACTCAATCATTTCGATCATGTACAGTACATGACCAGTGACTGAGACCCCATCTCTCATCCGAGCATTAAAAATGGCACAACTAGTTTTGTGCCTTTCAACATCGTCAGGCGTGCCAAAGGAGTCGTTCAACATTTGAAGCATCTCCTGCAGCTGGGCGTTCTCGAACCTGCGGCTGAACTCATCATTCATTACCGTCAGTATTATGCATCAAATGGTGGTGCGGTCATTGAGCCACTTCTGGTAAGTATCTCAGACCGTCCCTCTAGCGTTCGGGGCTGGCTCCTCAGGTGTCGGATCCGTTACTATTTAAAGGATCCACTCATATTCAAAGACGATTTTCAATTTTCGATACCAGCTATCGAAATTAGATCCCATGAGCTTGTCATTATCTAATAATGACCAGAGCGACAGGGTAGTGGCCATAGCTACATAAAAGAAAACCAAACCTTTATTAGTACATAAATTATTAATACTAAAGACTTAGACTTTAGTCTAAAGTTTCTCCCAGTATTTTTACGAACTAGTAGCCTCAACCTTTAATTCGAGGAATTATTTTAATTCCTTAGTGGGTACTAGAATCCACATGGACCACACACGAGCTCAACTTTGGTTGGTCAACTCATGTGCATCTATGGGTAGGTTCATAACCAGTTATTTTTTTAAACAACTTCTAGTAATTAATTTTGCCCCAGAACCTAATCAGTAGGCTTTGGTCTCCACTGAAAAGATCTGGTTAGGTCCAACCATTAACATAATTTGATTTGGTGAATATGACCAATAAATATTCAGGCCCAACTTTGGCCAGCCAACCTGACCACTATCAGAAAGACTCAACCAAATGATCATATTATGAATGATAATTTCATTAGTCAATAAGCACTAGGCCTTTGGGCCTCCAGTGATTATTAAACTAATGGACTCATTATCACTCACTTAATGGGAGGCTATGACTTAGTTATCACTATAACTTAATCATTTTAGGGATCAAATAATTTTTGAGGATTTTATTAAAGGATAGAAGAGAAGAAATTAACCAGCCAATTTCAATCCTCCCACTGACTTCACCAAGTCAGATTAAAAAAAATTTAATTAAAGCCGGCATTAGGAGCACCTAAATCAGTCACACTGATTTATCTAATGACATGGGTGAGCCCTATCACCAAGTGATCTAATCAAAACCTAACTCACCAGGTTGGCCAGGTAAGTGAGATCAGTGGAAGGGATATGCCATTAACTCATCAGAGATCGAATCAATGCGAGTAGCTCCCAGTTAAAAACCACTGGTCAGACTGCCGAACTTACCTTAGACATCAACCGGTTCATTAGTTTTAATTTGATCAACTTAGTAAATAGGGTTCCACCGCGTAGCCATGAATTAAGTCCATCTTGGTCTAGTTAAAGATATGGACCCATTCAACTACAACTATTGGAGTTGAGTCTAGAGTGTCCTTGACCTAATCTAATTCAACTTTTGATTAGATTTGACCAATTACTCTAATTTAGTCCATTTCTTTAAGCTAATCTTTGGTCTAACCCAATTATGGACCTAATCCATCTAACCCATTGACCCACAAGTTTATACAATTGTCTTAGATCTTAATTCACAATTCTAGACCAACTAGACAACACTTCATTCTTTTAATTAAGTATTTGGGCTGATGGATCAGGGTTTGATATTTTAAAAATAATTTTTAAATTTGAAAAGTTTTATTTTCTGTTCACCAAATGTGTTGACTCATTTCACAAATGGATTAGCATATTTCATAAACAGTAATCCTATTGCAAATTACATAACAAAAAATAACTCAATCAAAATAAATCATGAATATTTCTTTACATCTAATCTAACACATTCATGATAAATTTTACAATTGAACCTTTACAATTAAGTCCTTTCGCTGCTTCATCTGTATGGGATATAATCGCTCGGTACCCATACCGCCATAGGAGAATCCCATCGAATGGAAGGAGAGGGCCTTTAAACCCTACTTTTCTCCTATGATCGGATGACCATGGCAACCAACCCAATTAGACTACTTGCTACTTGGATCAAGTATATCTAAATATATCAATTTTAAAATTTAAATTTCAAAATTTAAATTTCAAATTTTGAATTTTGAATTTTAAATTTTAAATAAATTTTAAATTTCAAATTTTTGAATTTCAAATTTTGAATTTTAAATTTTGAATTTTAAATTTTAAATTTTAAATTTTAAATTTCAAATAAATTTTAAATTTCAAATTTTAAATTTAAACTTTTAGATTACTACTTAATCTATGCATGTAAATGTATATTATATTTTAGAACCTACTCTGATAGAATTTATGGTGAATTTCAGTGTAGGGGTAAAACGGTAATTTTAAAACTTTTTCAAAATTATAATTTTACAATAAAAATTATTAATTAATCTAATTAATATGTATTAATCCTACACAAAGATCTAAATATGATATATATATAGTATGCATTTAAATTTAAAATTTTAAATTCTACAATAAATATTTTACTGTTATGTGTTCAGAACACATTACCTTCGTGTAGGTAGTCGATCGCTGCAGTCTGATTACTGTCAGGAAGGTCTGATTGTCGCAATATAGTCACATAATATGTCTGATCTCTGCGGATCATCCACACGAAGCTCCCGATCTGATCGGCTCTTCACGAATGCTAGTTCGTTGCAGAACCCTTTCGATGGCCGATGCTGATCGAACTCCTTCGATCGATGTCTGCCGACTCCTCGGATGCTTCGGATCATCAGCAAAAGAACTTGAGAGATTGATGAAGCTCTTCCTGAAGTTTGATGGACTCACGACACTCATAGCTCACCTTCTCACTTCCCGAACCCTAGGTAGAAACCCTAGGGTACTCACAAAAGACCCTGCACCCTTTCTCTCTTCTTTTCTTTTCTTTTCTTTTCTCATGCAGAAGGCCTTTATCATGCCACCCTTTCTCTCTCAGATCAAATATCGCATGCCCCACCTTCTCTTTCTTTTTAAAATGGTGCAAGACCACATCTTTACAGCGTTTTCACCGTGTGAGAGGATAAAGCTAGGTGGTTGCTCACTTGAATTCAAATCGAATTTGAATTCAAATGCCAACCAACCAATCTTTATCCACTCTTGGCGTGAGAAGAAGGGGGCATGGGTTCTGTGTGCGTGGAGAGTTTACACAAGAAATTTTTTCTCAAGTAGAGCAAGTGGTGCACAAGTGGATAAGGTGGCGCATGGGATTAGTTGCTCATTCAAATTCAAACATCATTTGAATTTGAATGGCCAACTAATCAATCTTTATCCACACAAGTGGCGCACAAGGGAGGGCGTGGGAAGGCTTCTGCAGGAGAAAAAATTCACGAGAACTCGTTTCTCATGAATTCAAATAGGCACAGATGAGGTGAGATTAGGTGGCATAGGGAGATAAGTCAAGGTGGTTTCAAATATTAAATCAACCTAATTGAACCAACCTTATTAAAATAGGTTAGGCACAATTAGACTAAGTTAAACCCAACACAATTAGGCTTAATTAGGCTCAATAAAATTCTAACAAATCAAAAATTGACTAAGACCAACCCTTATTGGAGCACGATCCCGGCTCCTCCTACAGACTTTGGGTGCAGCGGAACCAGCAACGAATAGATCTGGAGTCGTCTGGACACGATCCAAGGCCCTTGACGAAATCAGCCTGGTTGCTGTCCTCTTCGTCAGCCTTTCATTCCAGATGAAGAACGCCTCTGAAGCTACCTCTAAAAAATCCAAGATCTGGTACCCAACTAGATCAGACCTGGACCGAGGTCTTCCAATTTGTAGATCTTGAATCAGGGCATTCTAGATGGGGAAGAAGATAGATGGAGACAGATATTGCAGATCTGTCCTGCTGCAGCCTTTCTTGTAGATCTGTTGATGGAGATCTCACCCACGCCTCAAACGACCTCAGATCAACTCCAGATCTGAGAGAGACTTATACCAACCTCTTCTTAAGAGATTTTAGGTCCTGGACCTAGTGTTTGGGTGCCTACAAGAGAGCAGATCTGGTAGGCGGCTGCAAGGGGGAAGGGGCTAGCGCCTCCCTTCCTTTCTTTCCTTTTATGGATTGGCGGCAAGAAACCCTAGGGTTTCTTGCTCCTGGGGCATGGAAGATGGCTGGAGAGAGAGGGAGAAGAGAGAGAGAGAGATTTGGGAGAAAGAGTTATCTATTTTCTTGGCTTTAATCAAACCTATACACAGTACATGTATATATAAACACTGGGTCAAGTGACCCAAACCCAAAACTCCCTTGACCAACTCTATGGGAGATTAGGTTAACCCAAGCCCATGTACACCCATGACTCGACCTAATCTCACATATCCTGGGCTCAGACCTGGCCCATAAAGAGTTGGTCCCTTGAGGCCCACATAACCTAGACCTTAAGAACCCGAAAGGCCCACAGCCTTTCAACCTAGGGCCCAACTAGCCCTAGAGCCTCCATGAAGCCCTCATGAATGATGGACCTTGGCCTTAGCCTTGGTCTCCTGGGCCTTGGGCACACCACCTGGATCATAACAATCTCCACCTTGGTGTCCCAAGGCCTCAACCAGCTCCACTCTGTCCTTGTGACTGTAGACCCATTTGCAGCCAATGGGCCTCTTCCCCTGTGGCAACTGCACCAATCGCCACGTCTGGTTCTGGTGGAGAGACTGCATCTCTTCGAACATCGCTTGGACCCACCGCTCTCTGTCCTGGCTCTCAATAGCCTCTTGATACGTATATGGGTCTCCATTCGCTGTCACCAGGGCATATGACAGCATCTCCTCGAAGCCATATCGGTCCGGTTGCCTGATGGTCCTCTTGGGCTTGTGTAGGGCAACACCGATATCAGTCCTCGGTCCAGCTCACTCCTGCTGGACCTCTCTGCCTCGATCATTCGTCTGAGTCCTCTCCACCTGTGGAGACACCTTAGGTAGGTTCTCCATCTGAATGTCATGTCCTCCCGTAGTACCTACAAGAGGCAAAATCAAAGAGGTAAGCTGTCCAGCAGCGCCTTGCTGGACCTCCTCCTGCTCCTGCTGCTCCTCCATACCTGCTCGCCTCCGTAAAACTGACTCCTCATCAAAAGTCACATTCTAACTAATGATGACCTTCTTTTCCAAGGGATCCCACAGCCTGTATCCCTTAACTCCTCGCGGATAGCCTAGAAACACCATCTTGAGTGATCTGGCGTCTAGCTTGCTCCGCTCACCAGCTCCAATGTACATATAGGCCGTGCACCCAAATACCCGTAGATGGCCCAACCCAACTATCCTCCCAGACCACACCTCCTCTGGAAGCCTGCCATCCAACCTAGTGTGAGGTGACCGATTGAGCAAGTAACCCGCTGCATCAACTGTGTCAACCCAGAACTCCTTTAGAAGCCCTGTCTGCAGCCTCATGCATCGTGCCTTTTTCAAAAATATTCTGTTCATCCTCTCGGCCACCCCATTCTGCTGTGGAGTCCCCCTAACTGAGAAGTGTCTCCTGATCCCACACTCCTCACAGTAGTCTTAGAACTCTCTGCTGGTGTACTCTCCGCCATTGTCTGACCTCAGACACTTCACGCTCCTCCCCTGCTCCTTCTCCACCTCAGCTCTCCAGATCTTGAACTTGGTGAAGACCTCTGACTTCTCTCTCATAAAGTAAATCCAGAGCTTCCTTGAGAAATCATCAATTTAGGTCATGAAGTATCTGGCCCCATTTCTAGCTAAAACTGGGGCTGATCCCCACACATCTGTGTGTACTAACTCCAGAGGGGCTGCACTGCGGGCTGTACTGATGTTGAACTGAACTCTCCTTTGCTTTCCCATCTGACAAGGCTCATAGATCTCCCCTGTAGCACCATCCTCCAGATCAGAGATGAGTCATCTCCTGCTCAACTCCCTCAGCCCCCTGTCACCCATGTGGCCTAGGCGGTAGTGCCACATCCTGTAAGTCCCCTCCTGGTCCTGTGCTGCAGCTGCTGCATCAGACTCTCTGATCACCACAGATCCCTCCATGCGATAGAGGTTATTGTCCAACCTCCTACCTCTCATCACCACCATAGCTCCATTGGAGATGTTCAGTACTTCGCTTCTAGCCCTACTGCTGAAGCTGTATCCACTGCGCTCCAAGTAGCCTAGTGACACCAGATTCTTCTCCAGCTCCGAGATGTGCTTTATATTTGTCAATGTCCTCACAATCCCATCAAACATCCTCACCCTGACTGTCCCTATCCCAGCCACCTTGCAAGGATGATTGTCGCTTAGAGTCATTGATCCCTCATCTGTCTTGGTGTATGTCGCAAACCAAGACCTGTGTGGTGTGTAGTGATGTGAGCACGTAGAGTCTAGTGTCCACTCCTCTGTGTAATGCCTGTGACCATCTGATACCACAAGTAGATCATCCTCCACCTGCTGCCCAGCAACTGCACTCACTGATTTTGAGCCACTTCTTTCTCCCTTCTTGCTCTTCCATAGTGGACATTCTCACTTGAAGTGCCCGAACTCGTTGCACTTGAAGCATTTCACCTCTTTCTTTCCCTTCCTGGACTTGGACCGCCCCCTGGACTTACTTCTGCCTCTACCTCTACCTGTCCTCTCCCCTACTGCCAAACCCTCCTGGGGAGCCCGATCTCTGGTCAACTTTTTTCTCTGCTCATTCGACCTCAGCATCGAGACCATGTCCTCATACTCCAGAGTCTCCTTGCCGTAGAGCAGTGTAGTCACCAAAGAATCATATGATCTGAGCAGTGAACATAGAAGCAATAGAGACTTGTCCTCCTCATCCAGCTTCACCCCGATATTCACCAACTCCGTGCACAACTAGTCGAACCTCTGAATATGGCCAATCACATCAGATCCCTCCTGCATCCGAAGACTGTACAACCTCTTCTTCAGCATCAGCTTGTTGCACATATTCTTTCCCATGTACATGGTGTGCAACTTTGACCAAAGGCCCTTCGGGATCTTTTCTTCCAGCACCGAATACAATGCTGCATCCGCCAAACATCCTCTGATCACCGAGCATGCTTTCTTCTCCAACGATGCCCACTGTCTATCTGTCATTCCCTCAGGCTTCTCATCCAAAGCTTGATCCAGATCTGCTTGCACCAGAAGATCCTCCACCCAGATTTTCCACATGAAAAAATTTTTCTTACCATCAAACTTCTCGAACTCAACCTTCATATTGCTGCCCATGACTGGATCCAAGCCAAACAAGCAATATGAAATCAAGAAGTATAGAATATACCTTGATGGTACCTTGCTGAAAATTTTCAGCACTCGAGTCTTTAACTTCTCATGCTTGGAATCGCTTCCTCACCATTGTGGCTCTGATACCAACTATTGGAGTATGATTCTGGCTCTTCCCACAGACCTTAGGTATAGCAGAACCAGCAACGAATAGATCTGGAGTCATCTGGACATGATCCAAGGCCCTTGACGAAATCAGCCTGGTTGCTGTCTTCTTCGTCAGCCTTTCGTTCCAGATGAAGAACACCTCTGAAGCTACCTCTAAAAATTTCAAGATCTAGTACCCAACTAGATCAGACCTGAACCAAGGTCCTCCAATTCATAGATCTTAAATCAGGGTATTCTAGATGGGAAAGAAGATAGATAGAGACAGACCTTGTAGATCTGTCCTGCTGCAGCCTTTCTTGTAGATCTGTTGATGGAGATCTCACCCATACCTCAAACGACCTCAGATCAACTCCAGATCTGAGAGAGACTTGTACCAACCTCTTCTCAAGAGATTTCAGGTCTTGGACCTAGTGTTTGGGTGTCTGTATAAGGGGGATAGCAGATCTGGTAGGTGGCTGCAAGGGGGAAGGGGCTAGCGCCTCCCTTCCTTTCTTTCCTTTTATGGACTGGCAGCAAGAAACCCTAGGGTTTCTTGCTCCTGGGGCATGGAAGATGGCTGGAGAGAGAGAAAGAAGTGAGAGAGAGAGACTTGGGAGAAAGAGTTATCTATTTTCTTGGCTTTAATCAAATCTATACACAGTACATGTATATATAAACACCGGGTCAAGTGACCCAAACCCAAAACTTCCTTGACCAACTCTATGGGAGATTAGGTTAACCCAAGCCTATGTATACCCATGACTCGACCTAATCTCACCTATCCTGGGCCCAGATCTGGCCCATAAAGAGTTGGTCCCTTGAGGCCCACATAACCTAGACCTCAAGAACCCGAAAGGCCCACAGCCTTTCAACCTAGGGCCCAACTAGCCCTAGAGCCTCCATGAAGCCCTCATGAATGATGGACCTTGGCCTTAGCCTTGGTCCCCTAGAACTTGGGCACACCACCTGGATCATAACAACCCTTGATCAGATCAGGGACCAAACCACCTTGGCAATTAGGTCAACTCTTAACCTAATCGGGTCAAACCCAACTGAATCCAATTCAATTGGACTTGATCCAAAAAATAATTACTCAATCAAATTGAGTTAATTAGCGATCAAATCACTAATTAAACCCCTCATAAATACTGAGTCCAAATCCGATGGACAATCGGACATCAAAGTCCATTGATATGAAACCTTGATCGAAGAATCCCAAATCAGTGGGACTCTTGACCCCAGTACCCAAAATGTGTGAAACTCATGATCAGAGAATCTTGATTTTCAATCATAGAGTCCCAGACACGTAGGACTCAGAGTCTCCAAGTATTAGGACTCTTGGTCGAAGAGTCCCAGTCCAGTGGGACTCTTCACCAGCCATCAGATCAGATAGGAACCTCTAATGTGTGTGACCCCGTAGGTTCAAACCTAAGCCGGTAGCATAGGAACTAATTTCTGTACTAATCAAAGTGATCATCTAGCAATGGTACCCGATGTCTGGATAGGTCGAATAGTTGCAATCGCAATATTCAGAACCTACACGAATATGGTTATTGTATAATTCATCCCTTTTGACCTCTGTGTATAGAGCGACTCAGGGTTAAACTATCAACGCTGATCAGATCATTCGAATCATGCTCAACTCAAACAGCCCTGTGACTCCTCACTAGGACTACCCTGGCCAAGGTTTTGCTAAATTGAAACACGACTGTACACAGCTCCTGAACTGGAGTGGTCAATCCCATCTTGACACACGCACCGATAAGTCAAGTACTTGACTACACCCAGCAGCTTTCCATCATTGAATTAGAAATTCAGGTAGTCCAGTGCCTAAGTGCAGTGAGTTGCTTGCAAGTCACTGTGGCAGTCTCAGGTCGGAGGGACAGTTATACTCATATCCCATCGGAGCAAATCTTGACAGCAGAAAAAACTCCTGAGTCGGTCATGTTCAGTGTAGATGTACCCTTACATCTCATCTGTATGCCATACCAGTGTCTTCACATTCCTTGGTTAAGAGGATAACCAATCCATATGGCAGACAATGACCTATGCTTGATAAACGTTGTTGTCCTTGGTAACAACGTATCATTTGGTCACGAACAGGTTTAAGGACTAAACGACAAATCCTCCTTTATCGAGTCTAAATAGTCTTAAGGACTTCACCACAACACAAGAGTTCATTAGAAGATGAAATAATTTATGATGAAAAAATATCAAAATAACTTTTATTAATTTATAATTCATATACTAATACAAGAAAGAGCACAACCATCAACAGGCTGACGATTGGCTTTGGGACACTATTCCCAACAATCTCCCACTTGACCTAAAGCCAATCAATGCAGTATCTAATATCCATCTTCGACTTGAAGTCATCGAACTCCTTCACCATAATGGCTTTAGTGAATGGGTCGGTCAGGTTCTCCTTTCCGTCGATCTTCTGAAGGTCAACGTCACCTCTATCCACGATTTCTCGGATAAGATGGTAGCGGTGCAGAATATGTTTCGTCCGCTGGTGTGCCTTCGGTTCCTTCGCCTAAGCAATGGCTCCAGAGCTGTCACAGTAGAGCAGAACTGGACCAACAAGGGAGGGTGCTACTCCAAGCTCGGTGAGAAATTTTCTCAGCCACACTGCTTCTTTGGCAGCATCTGATGCAGCGACATACTCTGCCTCGCAAACTGAATCAGCCACAGTGTGCTGCTTGAAACTCTTCCAGCAGATAGCCCCACCATTAAGGATAAAAATAAATCCTGACACACTCTTGCTGTCATCGTGATCAGATTGAAAACTAGAGTCTGTAAACCCTATAAGTCTCAAGTTCGATTTACCATAAACAAGGCACTGGTTCTTAGTATTTCTTAAATACTTCAGGATGGTTTTAATAACCTTCCAGTAATTTTTTCTTGGATCAGATTGGTATCTACTCACTACCCCTAGTGAGTATGCCACATCTGGTCATGTACATGTCATGGCGTACATGATAAATCCCACTATCGAAGCATATGGAATTCTACCCATACGCTTTCTCTCTTAAGGTGTTGTCGGACAATCCCTCTTCGAGAGAGAAATTTCATGGCCTATCGGTAGATAGACTTTCTTAAAATTCTCTATGCTGAACCTCTTCAGCATAGTATCAATGTACGTGAACTGAGATAAGCCAAGCAACCTTTTAGATCTATCCCTATAGATCCTCATCCCTAGGATATAGGAAGCTTCTCCCAGATCCTTCATGGAGAACTGTGATGACAGCTAAATCTTTATTCCCTGTGTTGGTGCAAAAATTCGCTTGCGCCGGAGAAGCTGGAGTCGAGGAAGTCGCGATCGCCGTCAGGACCTGCAAAGGAAGTCTAAACCGGAGGTGGGGTTGCTCCGGTAAGACCCTCCGACGCTCAAGTCAGTTCTCTGCCTCAACAAGAATGGAGTGCTCGAACGGAGAATTTAGCAGAGTTTTTAGATGAAAGATGAGAGCTTATGGAATAACGTATCTGGGGTTTCTCCTTTATAGGTGGAGGGGGCGGTAGCCTGATAGCGACATCTGTAACCGTCTGGCAATGGGCTGCCCAGGGTCAGGCGGAGTTTGTTGCAGAGAGTAGTGGGGTGGACCCGTGGCTATCATCGGGGTGTGCCACGTGGGGCCTGCCGCGGGAAGTGGAGCGGTGTCCGTTGTCGCGACTCGCCAGTGGGTGAAAGAATCGCGTGGGATCCGCCACAGGGAGTGGAGCAGAATCGTGGCCGTTAATATGGCCTGTCAGGGAGTAATGGAGCTGCATAGGGTTTGCCGCAGGGAGTGGAGCAGTGTTGTCCGTTACTGTGGCCTGTCAGGAGGTCCAGTCTGGTCGGCCAAAGTTTGGTTAAAGTCGGTAGCGAGGTCCAGTACTTGTAGAAATTTGGGCGAGGTCTTCCCGCAGTCAGAATAGAAGATGGAGTCTGACTTCCGTAGGAGTCCGAATGAAGTCTACTTGCAGTTGTTGGAGTCGAGGATGAAGCCCGGCTCCCGTAGGAGTCCGGGCGGAGTCTTCCTGCAATTAAAGTCATAGGCGAAGTCCGGCTCCCGTAGGAGTCCGGACAAGGCTTACCGGCAGTTGATGTTGTCGGCGGAGTCCGGCTCCCATAGGAGTCCGGACGAAGTCTGTCCGCAGCCGTTGAAGTTGTCGGTGGAGTCCGACTCCCGTAGGAGTCCGGACGGAGTCTGTCCACAGCCATTGGAGTTGAGGACGAAGCCTGGCTCCCGTAGGAGTCCGGGCGGAGTCTTCCTGCAATTAAAGTTATAGGCGAAGTTCGGCTCCCGTAGGAGTCCGGACAAGGCTTACCGGCAGTTGCTGTTGTCGACGGAGTCTGGCTCCCGTAGGAGTCCGGGCGGAGTTTACTTACGATTGAAGTTGTCGGCGGAGTCCGGCTCCCGTAGGAGTCCGGACGAAGCTTACCGGCAGTCGAGGTTGGCGATGGAGTCCGGCTCCCGTAGGAGTCCGGGCGGAGTCCCTCTTGAAGTTGGAGTCGTGGGTGGAGCCCGGCTCCCGTAGGAGTCCGGGCGGAGTCCCTGTTGAAGTTGGAGTCGTGGGCGGAGCCCGGCTCCCGTAGGAGTCCGGGCGGAGTCCTCTCGGAGTTGAAGTCGTGGGCGGAGCCTGGCTCTCGTAGGAGTTCGGGCGGAGTCCCCTGCAATTAAAGTTAGGTGCAGAGTCCGGCTCCCATAGGAGTCCGGACGGAGCTTACCGGTAGTCGAGGTTGGCGACGGAGCCCGGCTCCCGTAGGAGTCCGGGCAGAGTTGTCCTGTAGTTGATGTCGGCGGTGGAGTCCAGCTCCCGTAGAAGTTCGGGCGGAGTTTACTTACGATTGAAGTTGTCGGCGGAGTCTGGCTCCTGTAGGAGTTCGGACGAAGCTTACCGGCAGTCGAGGTTGGCGACGGAGCCCGGCTCCCGTAGGAGTCCGGGTGGAGTCCCTCTTGAAGTTGGAGTCGTGGGTGGAACCCGGCTCCCGTAGGAGTCCGGGCGGAGTCCCTCTTGAAGTTGGAGTCGTGGGCGGAGCCCAGCTCCCGTAGGAGTCCGGGTGGAGTCCTCTCGGAGTTGAAGTCGCGGGCGGAGCCCGGCTCCCGTAGGAGTCCGGGCGGAGTCCCCTGCAATTAAAGTCAGGCGCAGAGTCCGGCTCCCATAGGAGTCCGGACGGAGCTTACCGGTAGTCGAGGTTGGCGACGGAGCCCGTCTCCCGTAGGAGTCCGGGCGGAGTTGTCCTGTAGTCGATGTCGGCGACGGAGCCCGACTCCTGTAGGAGTCCGGACGGAGCTGGCTTCTTGCTGAGAACTTTGGCTGAGGATATTTTATACCCAACACCGGTCTCCTTACTTTCAAGTTTTAATTTTGAATGAAGAAAGTACAGAGATATAGTCGAAGTTGTCCCCTCGAATCCCGTGCACGGCCGCCCCATATATTTTTGCATTAAATGTGCGCGCGCCAGAGCCCTTTTTTCGGTTAGGGCGACCTGAAGAGTCTTTTCGGAGCTCCCACCGAAATGCGAGCCCAAACGTCGCGCTATGGAAATTCGCGAACAGTCGATCCTCGATAGCGGTGAGTGGGACACGTGGGGCATGTGGCATGCACCAGTTGGCCTAGGGACACCCGCCGCCATAACTGCGCTAAGATCCGTTGGCTATTTAAACCCCCTACTCTTCCTTCGGGGCATCATCCTGCCGAGAGGATGGCACCTTTCTTTTGTCTGAGAGCCTAGCTACTCAGCCACTTCCTCCGCACCGGTCCTTGCCGTCTTCAGCCTCTCGATTCTTCTCTAAGGTGTTCCCACGTCATGTCCTCCACCCCGGAGGCCATCCTCGAAGGGATGTCCAGGGCTTGGAGGAAGGCGAGGAGGAGAACAGCGGTCGGTGAGTTCTCCGGTCATCAAGTGGCCGCTGAGGATCCCCGTCGTTGCAAAGGGGGCTCAAGGAAGAATTCCTTCAACAACAGGGGTTTAATAACGGGGGCCGCCGGTAAAGGTATTCTACCCGAGAATTTCGGAGTAGCAAGGCGGGGTGATACCGGTCAGAGGGCAGAGCTGTCGTCACAAGCTGTGGCGGGATCCTTGATGCCGTCGGGGCCGAGGGACCAGAAGTGGTCGACGTCGACGGTGGGGCAGTAAAACTTGTTGCGGGGGCGGTGGAAGTATCGCATGCCGACCTTGCCGGAGTGTTTTGGACGGTGGCTACCATGGAGTATTCGGTGATGACGCATATCTCTGGCGCCACCGTTGCCCCCAGGGTGACTCCGGTTCTTCTTGGAACAGGTCTTCGTCGTCGCTGCCGTTGCCCTTACCGCCCTCGGGAATCTATCCCATCCTTTTCCCCCTGAGGCTGGGACTTCGGAGGTGGGGCGAAGCAAGGCGGGGCGAAAGCCGATAGGCCCGCCACACGCACTGGACATGAAATGGGAAGAGAAGTTTGCAGCTTGAAGCGGCTTCCGACGTATCCCTTCCAAACCGTATTCTCGATGTCGTCGATGATGTATTTATTATTATTTTTTTTTTTGGCCCACCGGGTCTTGTAACGTACACCTTGTTGGTTGAAAAATGAAAAGGAGATTTTGTTACCTCGTCTGCATCTTGCATCGAATAGTCGTCTGTCGAACTTCTTTATTCTTCTTTCTTCTCTCTTCCTCCTTTTCTTCTTTTCTTTTTCACGTCGTCCTAAGGTCATCGATGACCTATTTTATTCGTGTTGGATTGTTATTTGCCGAGCTTCTTTTCGACTTTTACGTCGTTCGAAGATACCTACTTGTCATTTTTTCGTCAATGGCTGCAGGCTCGCTTGGGGCCATTCGGGCCTGGGGTCCCTCCTAGGGCTTGAATTCGGGGATCCGAGCTTCTGTCACCCTAAGTAAGTTGTCCTATTTTGTGTCGAAAACTTCCTCAAAAGCTGGGACTCCCGATGGGAGCCCCAGTCCTTGCGGTGACAGAGTTTTCTGTACCTCGATCGCTGTCCGTTTTCCAATCGTAGCTGTCATGGTCCGTTGCCTTTCTTTTTCCTTTTCGCTCAGAATTTTTCTCCGCTGAAGTCAAGGCGAAGTTTGGCTCCCGTGGGAGTCCGGACGGAACCCTCCTGTGATTGGAGTCGTGGGCGGAGCCCGACTCCCGTAGGAGTCCGGGTGGAGTCTTCCTTGGCATCGTGGACGGAGCCCAGCTCCCGTAGGAGTCCGGATGGAGTCTTCCTTGGAGTCGTGGATGGAGCCCGGCTCCCGTAGGAGTCTGGGTGGAGTCTTCCTTGGCATCGTGGATGGAGTCGGCTCCCGTAGGAGTCCGGGTGGAATCTTCCTTGACGTTGTGGATGGAGTCCGGCTCCCGTAGGAGTCCGGGTGGAGTCTTCCTTGACGTTGTGGATGGAGCCCGGCTCCCGTAGGAGTCCGGGTGGAGTCTTCCTTGGCGTCGTGGATGGAGCCCGGCTCCCGTAGGAGTCCGGGTGGAGTCTTCCTTGGCGTTGTGGATGGAGCCCGGCTCTCGTAGGAGTCCGGGTGGAGTCTTCCTCGGCGTCGTGGATGGAGCCCGACTCCCGTAGGAGTCTGGGTGGAGTCTTCCTTGGCGTTGTGGATGGAGCCCGGCTCCCGTAGGAGTCCGGGTGGAGTCTTCCTTGGCGTCGTGGATGGAGCCCGGCTCCCGTAGGAGTCCGGGTGGAGTCTTCTTCGGCGTCGCAGACCGAGCCCGGCTCCCGTTGGAGTCCGGGCCTTCCACTTTGCTCGAGCCAGGGTGAGGTTCTCCTCCCGTTCCCGGTCCGGCTGTGGGGGCGCGTTAGGGCACTGTAAGGCCTCTCCCCCCATCCGGTCTAAAAGAACCGGGCCTTTGACTTTGCTCATGTCAGGATGAGGTTCTCCTCCTGTTCCTGACACAGCTGTGGGGGCACATTAGGGCGCTGTAAGGCCTCTCCCCCCATCCGGTCTAAAAGAACCGGGCCTTTGACTTTGCTTATGTCAGGATGAGGTTCTCCTCCTGTTCCCAACATGGCTGTGGGGGCACGTTAGGACGCTGTAAGGCCTCTCCCCCCATCCGGTCTAAACAGAACCGGGCCTTCGACCTTGCTCAAGTTAGGGCGAGGTTCTCCTCCTGTCCCTAACAGGGCTGTGGGGGCGCATATGGGCGTTGTAGGGCCTCTCCCCCCATCCGATCTAAATAGAACCGGGCCTTCGACCTTGCTCATGTCAGGACGAGGTTCTCCTCCTGTTCCTGACATGGCTGTGGGGGTACATTAGGGTGCTGTAAGGCCTCTCCCCCCATCCGGTCTAAATGGAACCGGGCCTTCGACCTTGTCGGGATGAGGTTTCCCTTTTGTTTTTGATACAGTTTGTTTGCATTGTCCAAGGTCATATAGGTATGTGATTTTCAATTAAAATGAAGTTACTGGTAGTACATCCACAAGTTTTTCGACCTCCACGGTCGTGGGAGGTCGGCTCCTCCGAGTTCCTTAAGATAATAAGTTCCGGGCCGGACTACTTCTTTGACTTCATACGGTCCCTCCCAGTTTGGGGCGAGTTTCCCTCGATCCTGAGGTTGCGAGACAGCGGTTCGTCGAAGCACTAGATCTCCCGCTCCAAAGACTTTGTTCTTGACCTGGGCATTGTAATATCGAGCAACCTTCTGTCTGTAGGCTGCCATCCGAACCTGAGCTATCTCTCGTCTTTCTTCCAGTAGGTCGAGGTTGGCTCTAAGACCTTGCGAACTTTGATGTTCGTCGAACGCCACGACTCGTGCTGACGGGAGCTTAAGCTCGATGGGGATGACAGCTTCCGTATCGAAGGCTAAAGCGAAAGGGGTCTCCCCCGTAGGTAGCCTCTGAGTAGTTCGATACGCCCACAACACATGATAAAGTTCGTCCGCCCAAGTTTCCTTTGCTTTTTCAAGCCTTGTCTTAATCCCGTACAAAAGGGTTCTGTTGGTCACCTCAGCTTCGCCGTTCGCCTGGGGATGGGCTACTGATGTGAAGTTGTGGGAGATGTTTAGATCTTCACAGAATTCGGCAAATTTTGCTCTCGCAAATTATCGTCCATTATCAGTGATTAGGGTTCTAGGCAGACCGAACCTACACACAATCGATTTCTAAACGAAATCTTGTACTTTTGCTTCTGTGATTTTTGCTAGTGGTTCGGCTTCAACCCATTTGGTGAAGTAGTCGATCGCTACGAGGAGGAACTTCCTTTGCCCAGATGCCATGGGAAAAGGGCCAAGGATATCCATCCCCCATTGCGCAAAAGGCCATGGGGCACTCAAGGGTGCGAGCTCGGTGGTGGGCTGTCTCTGGATGTTGGCGTATCTCTGGCATCGATCACACTTTTTGACATATTCAATTGAATCACGATGCATCGTTGGCCAGTAATATCCCTGGCGAAGCAGCTTGTGGGATAAAGATCTAGCCCCCAAATGGTTTTCGGAAATCCCCTCATGTACTTCCCATAAGGCGTAGTCAGCTTCCGAGGACCGGAGACATTTCAAGAGGGGCAAGGAGTATGATCTTTTGTATAATTTGCCCTCATAAAGGATGTACCGGGAGGCTTGATTTCGGAGCTTTCGAGCCTCCTTCGCGTCCTGGGGGAGAACTCCATCTCTAAGATAGGTTATCAGCGGGTCGACCCAGCTGGGCTCGTGGTCGATCTCCATTACGGGCCGCGATTCTTCTGTACTCGGGTGTTTTAGAACTTCAAAGAGGATGCCTTTGGGCAATTCGGTCGGAGCCGATGTCGCCAGCTTGGAGAGAAGATCGGCTCTGATATTCTCCAGCCTTGGAATCTGTCTCATGTTGAAGCTGCTGAAGGCGGGGGTGAGCTCCTTTACCTTCTCAAGGTATCTGGCCATACTGTCCTCCCGTGCTTCGTAACTACAGCTGACTTGCCCCACCACCAGTTGAGAGTCACTGTGCACCCGAAGCTGACTTATTCCCAGCACTCTGGCGATCCTTAGTCCTGCGATCAGAGCTTCATATTCCGCTCCATTGTTTGTTGCGGGGAACTCGAAATGCAGAGCGTACTCCGCGATGACTCCCTCCGGACTGACCAAGATCAGGCCTGCACCTGCGCCCGACATGTTGGAAGATCCATCCACATAGAGGGTCCAAAAGCGATCGGAGGGATTGGCCTCTTCGTTGGGGGAGTTCGGTTGAGACTTCAGGTCATCAGCTTTGCTTTGCTCAGGTTCGACCTCCTCTGGGATGGTGCACTCTACTATGAAATCTGCCAGTATTTGGGTCCTTACTGCTGGTCTAGGTCTGTAGTTGATGTCAAATTTTGTGAGCTCGATCGCCCATTTTGCCATTCTTCCGGAGGTGTCAGCCCGGTGCAAAACCGCCTTGATCGGTTGATCAGTGAGTAGCGTCACGGTGTGCCCTTGAAAGTAGGGTCGGAACCTCCGAGCTGCAACCAACATGGCGTAGGTCAGTTTTTCTAATTTGGTGTACCTGGTCTCGGCGTCCCTCAGCGTGCGGCTAATGTAGTAGACTGGTCGCTGGACTTTCATTTCTTCTTTGACAAGGACGGCCGCGAGGGCCATGGGAGAGACCGCTAGGTATAAAAATAGTTCCTCCCCAGGTTCAGGCTTTGCCAACAGCGGGGGTGAGCTAAGGTAGCTTCTTAACTCTTCGAACGCCTGTTGGCACTCAGGGGTCCAACAGAAGTTCTTCGGCTGCTTGAGGGTTTGAAGGAAGGGCAAGCACCGTTCGGCCGACCTCGCGACGAAGCGATTAAGAGCCGCTATCCTCCCTGTGAGGCGCTGAACCTCTTTGATCGACTTTGGGGCAGTCATCTCTTGGATGGCACGAATTTTCTCTGGATTGGCCTCAATCCCGCGCCCTGATACCATGAAGCCTAGGAACTTTCCTGAGGTTACTCCGAAAGCGTATTTAGTTGGGTTCAGCTTCATTCTATACTTTCGGAGAGCGTCAAAGGTCTCCTCAAGGTCGGCGACATGATTTCTGGAAGACTTACTTTTTACGAGCATATCGTCCACGTAGACCTCCATGTTTCGGCCGATCTGCTCTTTGAAGATTTTGTTCACCAACCGTTGGTAGGTTGCGCCCGCATTCTTAAGGCCGAAAGGCATGACCCTGTAATAGTAAAGGCCGCGATTAGTGATGAAAGCTATCTTTTCTTCATCTTCCGACGCCATTCTAATTTAATTATAGCCGGAGAACGCGTCCATAAAGGTGAGGAGCTCATGGCCTGAGGTCGCATCCACCAGTTGGTCAATTCTGGGAAGGGGATAGCTGTCCTTTGGACAAGCCTTATTCAGCTTTTTGAAGTCTATGCACATCCTCCACTTGTCGTTTGCTTTTTTGACCAGAGCAACATTGGAAATCCAATCAGGATAATTGACTTCCTTAATGAATCCGGCCTTGAGGAGCTTATCCACTTCCTCGGCTATCGCCTTCTGCCTCTCCGGGGCATGACTCCGGATTTTTTATTTCGTCGGTCGATGCTTTGGATCGACGGCCAGATGATGCTCCATGACTTCCGTGTCAATCCCTGGCATGTCTACTGGAACCCAAGCGAAAATATCCGCATTCCTTCGTAGAAAATCAATAAGACGCATCCGCACCTCCTCCCCCAGGTTGGAGCCAATTAGCGCCACATGCTCCGCGTTCCCATCATTCAAAGGGATTGGTACCAGATCTTCGATTGGGCCACCCCTTTCTTCGGTGAGGTCATCGCGAGCATCTAGTCCATCGACGGGATAGGGGTCAGCCTGATCGTTTCTTTGCAAGGCGATGTTGTAGCAGTGTCTGGCCAGGGCTTGGTCTCCCCAGACCTCTCCGATCCCCTGGTTGGTGGGGAACTTCAACTTCAAATGGTAGGTCGAAACGACAGCTCAGAGAGCATTGAGGCCGGGTCGGCCAAGGATTGCATTGTAGGCGGATGGCGCCTTCACCACCAAGAAATTCACCAGAGCCCTGGATTGCTTTGGATATTGACCCGGGGCCACAGTCAAAGCTCTCATTCCTTCCGTCGGAACGGCGTCATCGGTAAACCCTACCAGGGGGGAGCAAATCGGCCTCAGATGATCGTCAAGAGCGGACATTCTTGAAAAGGCATCGTAGAACAAGATGTCGGCCGAACTTCCGTTGTCGACAAGAATGCGACGGACGTCGTAATTTGCTATATTCAAGAAAACTACGACTGCGTCGTTATGAAGGAATTGGACTCCCTGGGTGTCTTCTTCGGTAAAGGTTATGGGTTTTTCAACCTTTTGCCGCTTGGGGGATACAGCCGGTATGTTGGTTGCCTCCCGCCGGGATCCCCCTGAAATGATGTTGACGGAATCCGATAGAGGCCGATCGTCCGACCACTCCTTGTCGGAGACCATAGCCGGAGGTAGTTGTGCGAATGCCTCACGAGAAGGCATCAGATGAGGAAAGGAGGAGTGGGTGCTGAATAAGATGACCGGAGGTGGATCCGTTGAGCGCTCCTTTAAGAACAAGGGTATTGGAAGACACAGCCCCTTCCTCTAGCGCCAATCCTGTTGGTGCAAAAATTCACTTGCACCGGAGAAGCTGGAGTCGAGGAAGTCGCGGTCGCCATCGGGACCTGCAAAGAAAGTCTAAACCGAAGGTGGGGTTGCTCCGACAAGACCCTCCGACGCTCAAGTCAGTTCTCTGCCTCAACAAGAATGGAGTGCTCGAACGGAGAATTTAGCAGAGTTTTTAGATGAAAGATGAGAGCTTATGGAATAACATATCTGGGGTTTTCCCTTTATAGGCGGAGGGGGCGGTAGCCTGATAGCGACATCTGTAACCATCTGGCAGCGGGCTGCCCAGGGTCAGGCAGAGTTTGTTGCAGAGAGTAGTGGGGTGGACCCGTGGCTATCATCGGGGTGTGCCACGTGGGGCCTACCGCGGGAGTGGAGCGGCGTCCGTTGTCGCGACTCGCCAGTGGGTGAAAGAATCACGCGGGATCTGCCACAGGGAGTGGAGCAGAATCGTGGCCGTTAATACGGCCTGTCAGGGAGTAATGGAGCTGCGTAGGGTTTGCCGCAGGGAGTGGAGCAGTGTTGTCCGTTACTGTGGCCTGCCAGGAGGTCCAGTCTGGTCGGCCAAAGTTCGGTTAAAGTCGGTAGCGAGGTCCAGTACTTGTAGAAATTTGGGCGAGGTCTTCCCACAGTCGGAATAGAAGATGGAGTCTGACTTCCGTAGGAGTCCGGACGAAGTCTACTTGCAGTTGTTGGAGTCGAGGACGAAGCCCGGCTCCTGTAGGAGTCCGGACGGAGTCTTCCTGCAATTAAAGTCGCAGGCAAAGTCCGGCTCCCGTAGGAGTCCGGACAAGGCTTACCGGCAGATGATGTTGTCGGCAGAGTCTGGCTCCCGTAGGAGTCCAGACGAAGTCTGTCCGCAGCCGTTGAAGTTGTCGGTGGAGTCCGACTCCCGTAGGAGTCCGGACGGAGTCTGTCCGCAGCCGTTGGAGTCGAGGACGAAGCCCAGCTCCCGTAGGAGTCCGGGCGGAGTCTTCCTGCAATTAAAGTCATAGGCGAAGTCCGACTCCCATAGGAGTCCGGACAAGGCTTACCGACAGTTGCTGTTGTCGGCGGAGTCCGGCTCCCGTAGGAGTCCGGGCGGAGTTTACTTACGGTTGAAGTTGTCGGTGGAGTCTGGCTCCCGTAGGAGTCCGGACGAAGCTTACCGGCAGTCGAGGTTGGCGACGGAGCCCGGCTCCCGTAGGAGTCCGGGCGGAGTCCCTCTTGAAGTTGGAGTCGTGGGCGGAGCCCGGCTCCCGTAGGAGTCCGGGCGGAGTCCCTCTTGAAGTTGGAGTCATGGGCGGAGCCCGGCTCCCGTAGGAGTCCGGGCGGAGTCCTCTCGGAGTTGAAGTCGTGAGCGGAGCCCGGCTCCCGTAGGAGTCCGGGCGGAGTCCCCTGCAATTAAAGTCAGGCGCAGAGTCCGGCTCCCATAGGAGTCCGGACGGTGCTTACCGGTAGTCGAGGTTGGCGACGGAGCCCGGCTCCCGTAGGAGTTCGGGCGGAGTTGTCCTGTAGTCGATGTCGACGGTGGAGTCCGACTCCCGTAGGAGTCCGGGCGGAGTTTACTTACGGTTGAAGTTGTCGGCGGAGTCCGGCTCCCGTAGGAGTCCGGACGAAGCTTACCGGCAGTCGAGGTTGGCGATGGAGCCCGGCTCCCGTAGGAGTCCGGGCGGAGTCCCTCTTGAAGTTGGAGTCGTGGGCGGAGCCCGGCGCCCGTAGGAGTCCGGGCGGAGTCCCTCTTGAAGTTGGAGTCGTGGGCGGAGCCCGGCTCCCGTAGGAGTCCGGGTGGAGTCCTCTCAGAGTTGAAGTCGCGGGCGGAGCCCGGCTCCCGTAGGAGTCCGGGCGGAGTCCTCTCGGAGTTGAAGTCGCGGGCGGATCCCGGCTCCCGTAGGAGTCCGGGCGAAGTCCCCTGCAATTAAAGTCAGGCGCAGAGTCTGGCTCCCATTGGAGTCCGGACGGAGCTTACCGGTAGTCGAGGTTGGCGACGGAGCCCGGCTCCCGTAGGAGTCCGGGTGGAGTTGTCCTGTAGTCGATGTCGGCGACGGAGCCCGGCTCCCGTAGGAGTCCGGGCGGAGCTGGCTTCTTGCTGAGAACTTCGGCTGAGGGTATTTTATACCCAACACCCTGTAATGCAGGGACATCATTCTCGATTAAAAGAATGTCATCCACATACAATACAGGAAATACCACTGCTGGACCATTAGCCCACTTATAAATGCAGGGCTCTCTCCATTCTTAATGAAGCCATACATCTTGATCATCCTATCAAAACGTATGTTCCAACTCCGAGATGCTTGCTTAAGTCCATAAATGGACCTCTGTAGCCTGCACACCTTAGACTCATCTGTGGATGTGAACCCTTCAGGTTGTATCATATACACCTCTTCGTCCAGCTCTTCGTTTAGGAAAGCTGTCTTCACATCCATCTGCCAGATTTCATAGTCCAAATGGGCAGCTATCGCAAGCATAATCTGAATGGATTTGAGTATTGCCACAGGAGAAAATATCTCGTCATAGTCTATACCATAACGTTGATGATATCTCTTGGCAACCAGACGGGCTTTATAGGTCTCCACCTTTCCATCTGCACCCCTCTTCCTCTTGAAGACCCATTTACACCCTATGGATTTTACTCCTTCGGGTGGGTCAACCAATGTCCACACATCGTTGACCTTCATGGACTCCATTTCGGATTTAATGGCCTCTAGCCATTTTTCAGAGTCAGATCTCTGCATTGCATCCATGTAGGTGATCGGATCCTCATCATTTTCATCAAGTTTGACAGGATCACTGTCTCAGACCAAGAAACTATAGTATCTGTCCGGTTGACGTGGTACTCTACCAGACCGCCTTAAGGGTGCAGGAATAATGGGCTCCGGATCTGATCTAACCAAATTCGGTTCAAGTTCAGCAACTTATGTCAGTTTTTTCACCTGCCGAACTTCCTCAAGTTTGACCTTAGAGGCAACAGTCCCTTCACCAAGGAACTCCTTTTCCAAAAAGATTGCCTTAAGGCTGACAAACACCTTTTGCTCATCAGCTAGGTAGAAATAATACCCTTTGGTCTCTTTTGGGTACCCTATGAAATAACACTGGTCAGACCTAGGTCCAAGCTTATCCGTAATTAAACGTTTAACATAAACCGGATACCCCCAAATCCTAAGGTGCGAGAGTACTGGCTTATGTCCATCCATATCTCATATGACGTTTTGGTTACAGACTTACTCCAAACCCTATTTAGAAGGTAACAAGCCGATTTGAGTGCATATCTCCAGAGGGAGATCGACAGACCAGCAAACCCCATCATGGATCAAACCATGTCCAACAAGGTTCGATTCCTCCTTTCAGACACACCATTATGCTGTGGTGTTCCAAGAGGAGTCCACTGAGAGAGAATCTCATTCTCCCCAAGATATGTCAGAAACTCATTGGAAAGGTATTCACCTCCTCGATCAGATCGAAGAGTTTTAATACACTTTTCAGTTTATTTTTCTACCTCATTTTGGAATAGTTTGAACATTTCAAATGACTCCGACTTATGCTTCATTAAGTAGACATACCCATACCTCGATAGGTCATCTGTGAAGGTTATGAAGTAGAAATATCCACCTCTTGCACTTGAGCTCATGGGTCCACATACATCAGAATGTATCAGACCCAAGAGTTCACTGGCTCGCTTATCTTTTCCAGTAAAAGGTGATTTGGTCATCTTCTCAAGAAGACAGGACTCACAGGTTGGAAGTGATTCACAATCACCAACTTCAAGAATTTCTTCTTGAGCCAACCTGTTTATCCTGTTCTTATTGATATGACCTAACCTACAATGCCAAAGGTAGACTTCTGACATATTATCCATTCTAGGATGTTTATCGGATGTTTGAACCATATTAACAGGCTGTGATAGTAAGTAAATTTCATTATTAAGTTGTCCAACAAACATTATAACACCATTCAAAATGATATTGCAAATATTTTTTTTTATTAAAAATTTATAATTGTACATGGTCAAAAAGCCTACAGAAATAATATTTAATAAAAAACTTGAACAATAGTGATATTCACTCAGAATTACATGACGAGAGTTGATTACAAGATTCATGATTCCTAAAGCTAGAATTGAAACTTTGCTTCCATCTCCAATGTTCAGGAACCTCTCACCTTCATCAAATCTCCTACTGACCTGCAGACCCTGCATCAAATTACAGATATGATAAGGGCTTCCGGTATCCAATACCCAGGCAGTAGTATCATAAATAAAAAAGTTACAAGGTGTTATCATATAATTACCTTGCTTCTTCTTCGGCCTGTTCAGGTCCAAGGAGGAAATGTATAGAGGACAGTTCATAAAAGGGTATAATTATCATGTTTGATCATTTATCGAGTACTCTGCTGGCAAGAGTAGCTCATAAAAGGGTATGGGTATAAGTATCCCTCCGATCTGAGATCACCATGGTGACTTGTAAGCAACTCATTGTACTTAGGTACCAGACCATCTGAATTTTTTAATTCAGTGATGGAAGGTTACTGGGTGCAGTCAAATACTTATCAAGTCGGTGGATGAGTCAAGATGGAATTGACCCATTTGAATAAGTAGGAGATATACATCAGTGTATTTTAATTTAGTAAAATCTTAGCCAGAATAATCCATGTGATAGATTTAAAAGGTTGAAATATAATGTGGTTGACTATATTAGGGTTGACAGTCAAACCCTAGGTCACCTTAAGCATTTGGATCAAAGGAATTAATTGTACGGTAACCATACGTCAGTAGATTCTAGAATATTGCTTTGCAATCTTTCGACCTATCCAGACATCAAGTTTTATTACTAGATGATTATATCGATTAGTATAGAAAGTTATTCCTATACTACCGGCTTAGATTCAAACCTATGAGATCACATACATTAAAAGATTCGATCTAATTTGATGGCTGAAGAGTCCAATTGGATTGTGACTCTGGTGAAGAGTCTCATTAGGATTGGAACTCTGGAGAAAAGTCCCACTAGACTGAGATTCTATTATTAATAAAGAATTTATTAGCAATTAGATTGCTAATTGACTCAATTTGATTGAGCAAAGAGCTTTGGATCAAGTCTAATTGAATTAGATTCAGTTTGACTTGGATTGGATTTGATTTGATCAAGCCTAATTGCAAGGGTAACTTATTCCTGATTTGATCAGAACTTGAGCTCAGTTAATTTCTAATTGGATTAGAAATTTATTGAGATGATTGAGTTCTTAATTAGATTATGTTCCTTCCTCTCATTGAGTTCAAACCAGATTTGATTTGATTTAGAATCAAATAAAAAATGAAGAGTCTAAACCAGCAACGACTCTTTCTCTTCTCCTTACACCACCCTGGACCCACCCTCTCTTCTCAATGCCAAAATGGTTTTGGCATGTGATTTTTGGGCATGAAGAGAGTAGGTGCAAATAGGGTGGGCGGCATGCATGATGACTCATGCTCTTATCTCTTGCCTAATTTGAATGCGATCCAAATTAGAGATAAAGAGATAAGAAGGAAAAAAAAAATTATGATTAGAAAGAAGGGTGGTGCCAATTAAATTTTTTTTTTAATTTTCTTTGAAGTGTTTTTGGGTGTGAGAAAGATTAGATCTCTTCCTCATGCCATCACCTATTCTTGAAAATTTTGGGATGCCAAATTGGTGGTTGGCATGAAGAATATTGGCGCCCCCCCTTGACCCAAACCATGATGCCCATCTATGAAAAGGGAGGCTCCAATTGTTGATGCCTAGAAGTGTTCCTTGCTGATTTTATTTTTCTACTAGAGCTCTCCTCTCTCCTCTCTTCCTCCACAGATTATTCCTCTCCTTTGGAGCATCCAAGAGATCAAGAGAAGAAGAAGCAGTTCAGCCTTTGAAGATCCTTGCGAGCTAGTACTTCTAAGGAGCTTGATCTGCACCGGTCTTCGTATGGATGATTTTTAGAGGTCGGACTTTTTAGTGAGGCTATGAGCAACCTGAAGGAACTCTCTCCTATGTGAGATTATTGTAGAGATCAGCAACCCACAATTTGGTAATGAATTTTGAACTTGTTAGACTAGTTTTGATAGATTTAAGGATTAGATCTAGTCTGCAACATCGATTTGATTAATGCAGATTTTTATTTTTAGATCTTAAGATCATGTTAAATCATATCATAATTTTTGATATGATAGTCTAGATTAGATCTTATGCATATAAAATAGATTAAAATATTTAATCTAATAGATCCGCTATAAAAAATTTTAAAATTGCATGCATAGTACTGTCCTACTTTTTCTTCAATTGGTATCAGAACCTTGTTCTTTATGATATGATTTTTTATATCTTTAGATCTAATTATATGTTATTTAGATTAGATCTAAATATATTTTATTTTCATATCTGATTTTTGATCAGTCCTGTACAAGTTAGATTAGATTATCTGAGTAGTAAAGTACTCAGATTGGATAATCAGCAGGCCATCCGATCATAGAACTAAGTAGGATTACATGACTCTCTCTTTTCATTTAATGGGGTGCTCTTATAGTGTGTAAGGGTGCCACTATGAGGTCTCATGAAGAAGAAAGCAAAAAAAAAAATTTACTTTCTTGTAAAACCTTAGATCTCAAAATTTTAGGATTTGTTGTGTGTGATGCAAGTTGTAAAGAATAGTAATTACATCTAATCTTAATAATCAAAATTATTTTGATTTGAAATTATGAAATTTAGATGTGATCTAAAAGATTTTATGATTTAATATAAAAAGTTTATATGAGAAAAAGGTTTCAAAATCTTAATCTAAACCCATGTTGATGCTCAAACTTAATTGAGAATTAAGTGTAGAATTAACTAGATCTAGAATTGTGATTTTAAGATCTAAGGACATTACTTAAAACATGGGGACATGGGTTAGCTCAAATCAGGTCCTCTTAATTAGGTTAGACCTAAAGTTAGAATCAAAGAGTTAATAGACTATATAAAAAAATTGATTAAATCTAACTAAATATTAAATTAAATTAAATTAGAATTTCTCTAGAACCAGTACAATAGTTATATATGGTCAAGTCCATATCTTTGATTAGACCAAATGGACCTTGATTGTGGCTCAGTGGTTGAACTCAAATTATTAAGCTCATCAAATCAAAATTAATTAATCAATTAGTGTCTAAGATAAGTTGGAATTTCAACCGGTGGTTTTTAATTGAGAATGGCTTACCTGGCCATTTTGATGGTGTTTAAGGCAAGCTTAGCATACTTTCTACCAATCTCACTTATCTGGCCAATATGGTAAATTATGTCTTGATTAGGCCGCTAAATGATTCGAGTTGATCTATGTCATTAAGATCGATCAGTGTGATTGATTTAGGTACCATTTCAACCAGCATGACACTAATCTAATTCAATTACTTGGAGAAGTCAGTGGGAGGATTGTGGTTTACTGGTTGATCTCTTCTCTTCTCTTAATTAATAAATTAAATCTTATAAATTATTAGGTCTCTTAAATGAGATAGTTATGATGATAACTAAATCATAGCCTCTCATTAAGTTGGATGATAATGGGTCCATTAGTATGATGATCATTGGAGGCCCAAAGGCCTGATGCTCATCTGCTATTAGAATTATCATTCATAATATGATGACTCAGTCGAGTCTCTCTGGCAAGTGATCAGGTTAGCCAGCCAAAATCAGACCTGATCATTTGGTAGTTAGATTCTTAAGTATGATCATGTTAATGGTTGGACCTAACCAGGGCTTGCAGAGAAGATCAAAGTCAACTGAAAAATTATCTGGAGCTAAATCAATTACTAAAAATTATTTAGTGAAATAATTGATTAAAGATTTACCCATGGATACACATGGGTGAGCCAGCCAAAGTCAGACTCGTGTGCAATCTATGTGGATTCTAGTACCCACTAAAAAATTAAAGTAATTCTTTGAATTGGAGGTAGAGGCTACCAATTTCTATAAAATAGTGGAAGAATCTTTAAACTAAAGTCCATATCTTTAGGCTTAATTAATTCATATACTGATTAGGTTTTGATTTTTTTTTTGTACAGATATGGTCTCAAACTTGTCGCTTCGATTACTATTGGATGGTGAGAAGTTGACGGGACCTAATTTTGATAACTGGTATCGAAAATTAAAAATCATCCTGGAGCACGAGTGGATCTTGTATGTCATTATAGACCCAACACCTGAGGAGTTTGCTCCTAAAACTCATGGCACAGATCGAGATACTTACTTGAAGTGGCTCAACGATCATACTATAGTTCATTGTATAATGCGAGCTTCTATGAACGATGAGTTTAGTTGAAAGTTTGAAGAAGCTCAGTCAGAGAACATGCTCAAGGTGTTGAGAGAGTCTTTGGATACTCCCGACGATGTTAAGTGGTACAAGACTAGTTGTACCATTTTTAATGCTCGGATGAGGGAGGGAGCATCGGTCACTGATCATGTATTGTACATGATTGAACAGATCAAGCATTTGAGGAAGCTCAACTTTCTCTTACATGAACAGCTTAGGAAGGATGTGATCTTAAACTTCCTACCCAAATCCTACTAGCCATTTCTCAATCATTTTAAAATGATGAAGTCTATAGTCAACTATCACGGTCTGTTGAGATTGCTGTAGACTTTTGAGAAGGATCACCAATCCACAAGGAGATGGTAAATATAGTGGGAGGATCTTCTTCGGATGGACGTTGTCTCCTTAAGAAAGAGAAGAAAAAGAAGAATAAAAAGATGCAAAGTGTTGAGAGTTAGACCCAAAAGCCCCAGTTCAAGGCCGACCAAAGTCAGGCAAAGTGCTTCTACTGTAAGAAGCAGGGTCACTGAAAGAGAAACTGTCCTCAATATATAGCTTCTTTTGATCCGAATGAGCCAAAGAAGAAGAAGCAATTAGTTGCTAGACAAGATAATTATATGATAATACTTTATAACTTCTCAGTTTTTGATACAATGACCTGGGTATTGAAAACTGGTAGTCCTATTAACATTTGCAGTTCGTTGCAGAGACTTCAGATCAGTAGGAGATTTGAAGACGGCAAGAGATTTCTGAATGTTGGAGATGGAAGATCAGTTTCAATTCTAATTTTAAAAATTATCAAGCTTATATTCAATTTTTATTTTATTGTTCTTAATGATTGTCATTACTATCCTAGTTTTCTTTTGAATATCATTTATGTAGGCCTTTTGGCCAAAGTAAATTATGAAATTTCAATAAAGAAGAGCTTTAGTGATATCATTTTGAATGGTGTTACTATAATGCGTAGACAGTTGAACAATGATATTTATGTTATATCACAGCCTAATGTAATGTACACATCTAATAAATATCCTAGAATAGTCGATGTCACGGATGCCTATCTTTGGCATTATAGACTAGGTCATATCCATAAGAATAGAATGAACAGATTAGCTTAAGAAAGAATTCTTAATGATAATGATTAGGAATCGTTGCCTACCTATGAGTCTTGCTTACTTGAAAAGATGATTAAGTCATCTTTTATTGAAAAAGGTGAATGAGCCATTGATGTTTTGGATCTAATACATACTGATGTATGTGGACCTATGAGCACTAGTGTCAGAAGAGGGTACCACTATTTTATTATATTCACAGATGACTTATCTAAGTATGGGTACGTCTACTTAATGAAACACAAGTCTGAATCATTTGAAATGTTCAAACGATTCCGTAATGAGATAGAGAAACAAATTGAAAAAAATATTAAAACTCTTCGATCAGATCAAGAAGGTGAATATCTTTCTGATGAATTTCTAACATATCTTGAGGAGAATGAGATTCTCTCACAATGGATACCTTCTGAAATACCACAACACAATGGTGTGTCGGAAAAGAAAAAATCAAATCCTGTTGTATATGGTTCGATCCATGATGGGCTTTTCTAGTCCATCGATATTCTTTTGGGGATATGCATTCGAGTCGGCTTGTTATGTGCTTAATAGGGTTCCAAATAAATCTGTAAGTAAAATATCACATGAGATGTGGACGGGACATAAGCCAATGGTCTCTCACCTTAGGGTTTGGGGTAGTTTGGCTTATGTCAAATACTTGAAAATAGACAAACTCGGAGTCAGGTCTGATAAATATATTTTTATAGGGTATCCTAAAAAAACTAAGGGATATTATTTCTATCTTTCTGATGAACAAAAGGTGTTTATCAGCCTTAGGATAATCTTTTTTGAAAAAAAAATTCTTGGGAAAAGAATTAATGCCTCTAAGGTTGAACTTGATGAAGTTCAACAGGTAGAACCGACATAGTTTAGTGAACCCACAGAACCAGATTTGATGATGTAAAATCTGAAACCTATTGTAGAGGCACCGTTAAGGAGATCTGATAAAGTATTATGTCAACTGGACAAATACTACTATTTCTTAGTTCAGGATGGAGATCTGATTGAATTCGATGAGAACAAAGAAGATCCGATCACCTATATGGATGCCATACAGAGGTCCAACTCTGATAAATGACTTAAAGCCATGAAATCTAAAATGAAGTCCATGAAGGTCAATGATGTATGGACATTAGTTGACCCACCTGAAGGGGTTAAACCCATAGGGTATAAGTGAGTCTTCAAAAAGAAGAGGGGCATAGACAGGAAGGTGAAGACCTATAAAGTTTGTTTTGTTGTCAAAGATTATCATCAGCATTATGATATTGACTATGATGAGATGTTTTCTCCTATGGTAATGCTCAAATTTATTCAAATTATGCTTACGATAGTGGCACACATGAACATAAAATCTAATAAATGGATGTGAAAACAGCTTTTTTAAATAGAGAGCTAGAAGAAAAAGTGTATAAGATACAGCCTGAAGGTTTTACATCCACAGATAAGTCCAAAGTATGCAAGCTTCAGAGATCCATCTATGGATTGAAGCAGGCATCTAAGAGTTGGAACATATATTTTGATAAAATTATCAGAACGTATAGCTTCGTTAGGAATAGAGAAGAACCCTACATTTACAAATGGATAAATAACTCTGTAGTTATATTTCTCATACTATATGTAGATGATATTTTTTTAATCCTGAATGACATCCCTGCATTATAAGGAATAAAAGTGGTTATCATCTCAGTTCTCTATGAAGGACTTGGAAGAAGCATCTTATATCCTTAGGATGAAGATCTATAGAGATAGATTAAAAATGTTACTTGGATTGTCTTAGTCCATATACATAGACACCATGTTGAAACTGTTCAGCATGGAAAATTTCAAGAAAGGCTATCTCCCGATAGGTCATGAAATTTTTTTCTTGAAGAAGGATTGTCTGACAACTCCTCAAGAGAGAGAGCATAAGAGTAGATTCTATATACTTCGACAGTAGATTCTATAATATACGCCATGATATGTACAAGATCAGACGTGGCATACTCACTAGGAGTAGTGAGTAGATATCAGTCTGATCCAAGAGAGAATCACTGGAAGGTCATAAAGATCATCCTTAAGTATTTGAGAAATACTAAAGACCAGTGGCTTATTTATAATGAAACTGATTTGAAACTAATGGGGTTCACCGACTCCAGCTTTCAGTCAGAACATGACAATAGCAAAAGTATGTTTGGTTATATTTTTATCATGAACGATGGAGCAATCTACACAAAAAGTTTCAAGCAACATACTGTGGTTGACTCTATTTGCGATGTGGAGTATATCATGACATTCGATACTGCAAAGGAAGCTGTATAGTTACGAAAGTTCATCGGCAAGCTCAGACTGACATCCTCCATCGATGATTCTGTCCTGTTATATTGTGATAGCACTGGAGCCATTGCTCAAGCCAAAGAGAAGAAGTTTCATTAGCACACCAAGCATATTCTGTACTGTTATCACCTTATCCGAAAGATCGTGGATCGAGATGACGTCGATCTTCAAAAGATCGACGGAAAGAAGAACGTGGCCGATCCATTTACTAAAGCTCTCGAAATCAAGGAGTTCGATAATTGATAAGTGATATATTTTTACATTTATTGAAAGTATTTTTGGTAATTTATGGTGCTAACATCTTCTTAAAAATCTAATTTTATAAATAAATTAATTTTTTTTATAAAAATAAATAATTTTAAAAAAAATAAAATTAGAGCATATTTATGAAAAATAGATATTAATTTAATTGAGTAATTTAAGCACCAAAATGATGAAAAAATTTTGAAAAATTTAATGCATATTTCTTTTATTTTTTAGATAAAAAATTAGAGTAAAAATCGAGCCAAAATATCCTAAAAAATAAAAAATATTACCTTCGATGCACGGTGGACCGGTCGCTCGGTCCACAGAGCCAGGGCATGGTCCACAAGAAATTTCACGTGGTTCACAGGTGCGGCTCACAGCGAGAGAAGAATTCTGGGTGCGATCCAATGGCTAAAATTCATCCCCACCCAGATCCGACGGTCAGCATCCATTGGCGATTTATAAGAAAGATTTTTGCGCATTCTAACGGCCCAGAAGTGATCCATCAAGTGATTGAATGGCTAAGGACGTTCTCGACTTTGAATAGGAGATCTTTTATGCGATCCGACGGTTAGAACTTTATCAGAACCCAGATCCAATGGCTGACATTCGATCCAACTTTGATTTGGATTAAAATGAGGATTTTTTCGACAGATCTAGGCGGTCTGAAGCTGATCCAACGGTCAGAAATATTCCTAGGAGATTAAAATAATTTCTAAGGGTTTTAGGACTCCTTTTCCTACCAAAAAGTTATGAAAAATTTATCTATAAATAGGAGATCCAGAAATAAGCTTTGAGAGCAAAAAAATTGAGTAAAAAGTATAGAAAAAAATAATAAAAAAAAAATTAGATAGGTTTAGGGATCCAAGAAAAAGAAGGAGAGAAGCCAGTTCGCTCTACGGAGTACGATGGAAGATGGAGAGGTCATCAACCATCGTCCCGATGAGGCTGGACTGATCAACTTCAGATCCTTGTTACAGTTTTATTTTTTATTTTATTTTATTATTTTTTTAAATTCTTTGTACTTAAATTTCAATTTTAATCAATACAAAATTTATTTTCTTGCACTTTAAATTCCTGTCTTTTATTTTTTTGCAAATAGATACTAGGATCTAGTTTGTAGATCTTAGTACCTGATTTATTTTATATTTTTTAAATTTTTATTATTTATTTTTATTGCAAGTAGATGCTGGATCTAATTAGTAGATCTTAGTACCTAATTTATTTTTTATACTTTTAATTTTTATTTTTTGATTTAAATTATTTTCTCCAAAATTTTATTTTCTTTTTGCAAAATCAAAGATTTCAAATCAAAATTCTGCCTTCTCTGTAGATTCGACCCAACTCACTACTTTCTATATATTTTTAATTTTTATTAAAGTTGAAATTTGATTGATAATCACGGTGTCCTAATGATAGCATCTTGACCCTATCAATTTTTGGCACTGTTGTAAGAAGGCATCAATTTTAATATTTGATTTCTTTATTTTTTTTATAAATTTAACTTACTAACTTTTCTATTTTTTATCTTTATGTAGAAAAGAAATTCAAAAATTCAAAAAAGAAAGGTAGAAAGCTTCAAATTTTGCTTGATGAGATCAATCCTAACCCTAATCCTAACTATTTTTTTTTTAAGTATTAATTATTATTTTTTAAAATTAACCTAAAATTCACCCACATAAATCTAATAAAAATTACATGATAAGAGTAGAAACTTAATTGTTAGAAGCATTCATCATCTTAGATTTTCTTTTGGTGATCGCTGGAGACAAAGTAAGCTTTCAAGTTTAATTAATTTCATGCATCTAATTTAGTTGCATAGAATCCCTTGTTTGAAATTGGTTGTGCATATTCATCTCAAATTAATTTAAGGACAACACCTATAACAAGATAAGGTGGGAATCTCATCACTCTTCCTTAGCCCAAAAACAACCAACCAGCATCCCGCATTAACCCAAACCTAACTAAAATCAAGTAGATATGGGCCCCTAGGATCAATTGAGTTCAGTTTGAGTATTATGATCAAGTCAAGTACAAAGTAAGTTTGGACTCACCCCTGAAACTAGTGTCTAAGGCTAGAGGTTACAAAGACTCTGCCTAAGTGGACTCGTGGTTATTTAATTGGTTCTGTTAGCTTACTTGACCAATTCAATTGGTGTCTAAGACAAGCAACGGAGGGACCCCCACGACCTTACCTCTTATTTGGCTAGTTGAAGGAAGTGAGAACAAACCCAATTTGTATCTAGATTAAGCCACTCTACATCGAACTGTTAGGTCTAAGAAACCTGTAGGTGTGTAGGTTTACCTGTTTGCTAACTTGATTGCAATTAACACTTAACCACAACTAATTCTTCTTATCTTACATCTTTAGGTCTAAGACTTTTCTTAAGGATCTCACCTTTAGAATTTTTCTCTCTTTCTTTTCTCTTCTTTTTCTCCTCATTCTTCTTAAAAAAAAAATCTTAATAACACACATATTAGGGTTTGCACTAATACATGCATGGTATAATTTTTTCTGACCTAGTTGAACTTAATCCTGAAATTGAACGATTGATCCATGCTAAACATGATAATCAAATGGCTAAAAATTCTAAGAACTACCTAGGAAGATGAAGAAATATTTTATTTCTTCCACCTATAATCCTCAATGTTCCCATCATTCTATGGGATCAAATATTCTAACTCTAGTCCTGAGGTTGATTTGAACCTGCTAGCCTAAAAATTAGGTAAAGTCGACCTTCTTATAGATAAATGCCTAGCCTTAGATCTACAATCTTCTATGCAATACACACAGCCTTCCAATTATCAAGAGATTTGTTCTATCTGTGCTAGCCCAGCCCATCATGTGAGTGAATGTCCCATGACTGCACAATTTCTACCTTTCATCCAAGAACAAGTTCAAGCTACTCAAGATTACTCTAGTCCTATTAATGATTCATTCTTAAACACATATAACCAAGATTGGAGGAACCACTCTAATTTTTCTTAAAGATCCCAACAGACTCAGGCTCAGACCCAAATTTTTTCTATGCAAAACTTTCTGAATAGGCCCCATACCAAAATTATGCCTATAATAGTGGTCAGCCTAGTCAGCCTATTCAACCATCCTATTACAATCAGCCGTCATACCCACCTCCTCAACAGACTATTGAGAAATATGTCCCAAAAGTCAATCATCAAACTGTTGACAGTTGAGCAACCTTGTATTGTAATTGATTTGTTAATAATTAAAATATATTTTTGACTTTTCATCATAAGTTTTCATCTTCTAATGAACTCCGTTATTATGATGAAATACTTAAGATTATTAAAATTTGATAAAGAGAGGATTTATCAATTAGTCCTTAAAACTGTTCACGATCAAATAATAGGCTGTTAATAAGGACGACAGCTTTTATCGAGCATAGGTCGCTGTAGACCATATAGGTTGGTTATCCTTTTAACCAAGGAGTGTGGAGACACTGGTATGACATACAGATGAGATGTAAGGATACATCATCATAGAACGTGATCAACTCCAGAGCATTCTGCTATCAAGAATGTCTCTAATGGGATATAGGTATAAGTATTTTTTAGATCTGAGATCACCACAGTGACTTGCAAGCAACTCACTATACTTTGGTACTGGACTAACTGAATTTCTAATTCAATGACAGAAGGCTTCTGGGCATAGTCAAGTACTTACAAAATCAGAGTATGATCAAGATGGGATTGACCACTCCAAGAGTTGGAGAAGAATGAGTCACCGTATTTCAATTTAGCAAAACCTTGGCCAGGGTAATCCATCAGATGGATTTGATATTTTGAAATATAATGTGGACAACCTGATCGGAGTTGACAGTTGAACTCTGAGGTATCCTATGAGCATTTTGATTAAGGGGATGAATTATATGAAAACTATATCCACAAGGATTCTAGGGATGTTGTTCTACACATTCGACCTATCCGGCCATCGGATACCATTGCTAGATGGTCACTTCGATTGGTATAAAAATTTATTTCTATGCTACCGACTTAGGTTCAAACCTATGAGGTCATACATATTAGAGTTCACGATCCGATCGGATGGTTGATCAATGATTAAAAATTATTCTAGAGTTAAACGATCAATACGATTGATATTTAACCTAGTGCAAGTGTTGCAAGAGGATCGATTAGCAATTCGATTACTACTTGACTTAATTTGATTAAGCCAATGGGCTGAGCTTAAGTATAATTAAATATAATTTAATTAGATTTAGTTTGGGCTTGATTGGATCAAATTCAATTGGTTTATTGGATAAGCCAAGTGTAAGAAAAAACTAGTCCTAGTTCAATTAGGACTTGGATCAACCTAATTTTTAATTTGATTAAAAAATTAAATTAGATTTAAATCTAATTTAATCTGATTAAATTAGGTTCTTAATTTAGTTAAGACCTATTTTATTTGGATTGATTTGGTTTGAGAAATAAAATTTGAACAAGTCATAGATTGAATCTTAGTAAGACTAGGATTCCACCTTGCACCACCTTAGCCCCCCCACGCCCACTCTCTCTTATTTTGTGTGATAAAACTTTCTCTCCCAGGCCTTCATGCATGCCCAAAGCTTTTCACTCTTTCTCTCTTACATGGAATGTGGTTGTGGACCAAGTCAAAGTAGGAATCAGTTTGGATTTCAAATTCTATGAGATAGAATTTTAGGAAACCAAAACTCTTTCCTTGTGGCACTGATTTTATCCAATTTCTTTTTGAGATTTTCCTGACTTTTATGGTACATATCAAGCACCCTTTGCTGGTGGTCTATGGCAGAAAAAGAAGGAGGAGGCACCCAAGAGTTGGGTGCCACTTATCTTGCCCTGTTCGAATTTTCTTTGACTAGGTATTTGATCTAGACAAGGATTCTTCATATCTTTTTATTTAAAATAAAATTATTCTTAAAATTTTTGTGGATTATAGTGCATTAAGAGACCTTTTGGGCATGTGAAAATTAGAGAGAAAGAGTATTAGGGCATGGAGATATAGTAGACACAAGACTATGTGTCTGGGTGAGAATAAAGAGAAGAAGAAGAGGATATTCTTCTAGGGTTGCTGTGTTCACCTCTTTCCTTCCTCCATCTGTGAATTTTCTGAGAGTGTCTCATATCTAAAACTCCTCCTACTTCTCATGTTTGAAAGAGTCTAAATCAAGAAGAAGGAGGTATCTGATCGACTATCGAAGAAGGATCAGCACAGTACTAGCATACTGTGCTGATTTTTTGGACCAAGACTTCTGATCATGATTCGTGGGCTCGTGTGGATGACTTCTAGAGGTCGGATGCATGTGTGACTCATAACATTATTCTCAAGCCCAGATCAGCAAAGTTAGAACATCTAACTTGCAAGGTAATAGATCTGATCTATTATATTTTACATACATTAGATGTAGTATAGAAACATGTTGATATGATCAACATGTAGTTCTTGCTCTTTATATTTTAATTTTTAATTTAATATTATTTTAATAATCATATAATAGAATCTTAGATCTAGAGATTTTTTGATTTTATAAGATAAATTTTAATTTATTTTAGTCTTTCACTGTCTGATCTTGAAAAAGTTTCAAGATCTCACCTTGAAACCCTAGATCTGGTTCCTTCAATTGGTATCAAAGCCTAGGTTGTTTATTACATGATTATTTATACATGCTTAGATTATTTCTTAGATTAGATCTAATTTATAATCTAATTATTAAATTTAAAATTAAAATTTTTAGATCAATCACGAACTGTAGGTTGTCCTGTTTTAAGGTTTATCCCTTACAGTGCAAAGGTTGTCCTAGTTCGTGTAGATCTATCTTTAATCATAAATTTGTTAGATATGATCTAGATTAAATTTATAATTTATTAGATTTAAAAAATATTTAAATCTAAAATAAAATCTCTTTGTTTATAATTTTCGTGCAAAGAACCATCATATATTTGTCTAAAAAATTTACGCAGTTTAAAGTTGAAATTATTTCAATTACATGCACCTGTTTAGATTAGATCTAAAGTAGTTTCATGCTTTATTCACTTGTATTTTGATTATGAATCAAACATGCGACTTGGTCGGTAGAACCATGTTGTAAAAATATTTTATAAATATAAAAATTATTTTCAAAAAGTCGAACCCCAACTCTCAGTCCAAAACTTAATTGAGAATTAAGAAGTTGTTTGATTAGATTCTAGGATTGTGAATTGAAGAACCTAAGACACAAACCATAACACATTGGGTTAATGGGTTAGTGGGAATTAGGACTATTAATTGGGTTAGATCTAAGGTTAGATTAAAGATGGACTTAATTAGAGAATTAACCAAATCTAATCAATTGTTGTCTTAGATTAGGTCAAGGATTCTCTATATTAATTACAATAGTTGTAGTTGGTCAAGTCCATGTCTTTAACGAGAACCAAATGGACTTGATTCTTGGTTAAGCAGTCTAGCATGAACTGTTAGATTGATCTAATCGAAACTAATTAAATCAGTTGGTGTCTAAGGTAAACCAGACCGATAGTTTTTAATTGGCAGCCCGCTTATCTGACCATTTTTGATGGTGTCTAAGACAAGTTTTGGTAGATCTTCCCACCGATCGAACTTACCTGGCCTCTTGATGAAATTATATTTTGACCGGATCACTTGACTATTCGAGCTGACCCATGTCAGCTAGGCAAATCAGTGTGACTAATTTAGGTGCTCCAAGACCAGCCCTTTTAATAGTCTCGCTGACCCATGTCAGCTAGGCAAATCAGTGTGACTAATTTAGGTGCTCCTAGACCAGCCCTTTTAATAGTCTCCCTTAAGTTGACTTGGTGAAGCCAATGGGAGGATCATGATAAGCTGGTTTATCTGACCTCCTCCTCTAAATCAATTAAATTCTTTAAAATTATTAGGTCCTTAAAATGAAATAGTTATAGTGATAACTAGATCATAGTCTTCCATTAAGTGGATGATAATAGGTCCATCAGTTGGATAATCATTGGAGGCCCAAAGGTTTGGTGCTTATCGGCTGATGGAATTGTCATTCATAATATGATTTTTTGACTGCATCTTTCTAAATGATGGTTAGATTTGCCAACCAAAGTTGGGCCTAATCATTCATTGGCTAGATGGGCCAAGTATGGTCATGTTAATTGTTGGGCCTAACCTGACCTTTTTAGTGGAGGCCAAAGCCTACTAATTAGGGACTGGGGCAAAATTAAAATTGCTAAAAATTATTTAGAGAAATAATTGATTATAAACATACCCTTTGATGTACATGAGTTGGCCAACCAAAGTTGGGCTTGTGTGCAGTCTAAGTGGATTCTAGTACCCACTAAGAAATTAGGATAATTTCTCGAATTGGAAGTAGAGGCTACCAATTCGAATAAAATAGTGAGAGAAACTTTTTGATTAAAATCCAAATCTTTAGGTTTAATGAATCAATTACTAATTAGATTATGGTTTTTTTTTGTATAGATATGGCCACTTTCCTATCACTCCGATCATTATTGGACAATAATAAGTTGATGGGACCCAACTTCGATAGCTGGTATCGAAAGTTGAAGATAGTCCTGGAGCATGAAAGGATCCTATATGTGATAACGGATCCTGCACCTGAGGAGCCAGCTGCCAATGCACGTAAAATAGTTAGAGACACTTACCAGAAGTGGCTCAGTGATCAGATTATGGTGCGCTGCATCATGCTGGTTGCCATGAGCAACGAGTTCAGTCGTAGACCTAAGACAGCTCAACCAAAGGACATGCTTCAAGTGTTCGAGGATGCCTATGGCACATCCGATGACGTGAAGAGGTACAAGACTAGTTGTGCCATCTTCAACGTCAAAATGTGGGATGGTGCCTCTGTCACTGATCATGTATTGTATATGATCGAGCTGATGGAGCATTTGAGCAAGCTCGACTTTTCCTTGCATGAGCAGCTTAGGAATGATGCAATACTGAACTCGCTGCCCAAGTCTTATCTTCCATTCCTCACTTATTATAGAATGACAAAGTCTGAAGTAAACTACCACGGGTTACTGGGTTTGCTTCAAAATTTTGAGAAGTATCACCAACTCCACAAGGAGTCGATGAACTTAGTGGGAGGTTCGTCTTCTAGTTCTCGATCCTTTGAGAAAGGGAAGAAGAACAAGAAGAAGAAAGTGAAGAAGGTGCAAGTTCAGGCTGGGACATCAATGTAGGGCCAGACCAGAAAGATCAAGCCTGATAAGAGTCAAGCTGAATGCTTCTTTTGCAAGAAGCGGGGGCACTGGAAGAGGAACTATCCTTAGTATATTGCCTCTCTGGATTCGAACAGGTAGAGAAAGAAGCAAGCTGTTGCTGGGCAAAGAATTTATATGATAACTCCTTGCAATTTCTCTATTTATGATATAACTGACTGGGTATTGGATACTGGTAGCCCTTATCATATTTATAATTCGTTGTAGGGGTTGCAGGTCAGTAGGAGATTCGAGCAAGATGAGAGGTTCCTGAACATTGGAGATGGAAGACCAGTTCCAGTTCTAGCATTAAGAATCTTGAAACCTATATTTGAGTCCCATACCGTTGTTCTTAATGATTATTATTTCTGTCTCAGTCTTTTTTTAAATATTATTTCTGTAGGTCTTTTGGCCAAAAATGATTATGAAATTTCAATAAAGAAACAAGTTTGTAATATCATTATGAGTGGTGTTTCAATTTTTTGTGGTCATTTGAACAATGGTATGTATATGTTATCACAACCTGTTAACATAGTCTATTCTACTGACAAGCATCCTAGATTAGATAGTGTATCAGATATCTACTTATGGCACTGTAGGCTAGGTCATATAAACAAGAACAGGATAAATAGATTGACTCAAGAGGGAATCCTCGAAGTCAGTGATTGTGAATCATTTTCAACCTGTGAGTCCTGTCTTCTTGGTAAAATGATCAGGTCACCTTTTACTGAAAAAGGTGAGAGAGCTACTGAGCTCTTGGGCCTAGTACATACTGATGTATGCGAGCCCATAAGCACAAGTGCTAGAGGTGGATATTTCTACTTCATCACTTTCACGGATGATCTATGCAGATATGGATATGTCTATCTGATGAAACATAAATCAGATTCATTTGAAATATTCAAACGATGTCGAAGTGAAGTAGAAAAACAAACTGAAAAGAGTATTAAAACTCTTTAGTCTGACTGAGGGGAATACTTTTCTGGTGAGTTTCTCACATATCTAGGAGAGAATGGGATTCTCTCCCAATGGACTCCTCCAGGAATACAACAGCATAATGGTGTGTTTGAAAGAAAAAATAGGACTCTGCTAGACATGGTCCGATCCATGATGGATTTTGCCAGCTTGTCGATATCCTTCTGGGGATATGCACTCGAATCGGCCTGTTATCTGTTAAATAAGATTTCAAGTAAGTCTGTAATTAAGACTCTATATGAGATATGGATAGGACGTAAGCCAGCACTTTCACACCTTAGGGTCTGGGGGTGCCCGACCTATGTCAAATGGTTAGTTACAGATAAACTTGGACCTAGGTCTGACAAATGCACATTCATAGAGTACCCCAAAGAGACCAAAGGATATTTCTTCTATCATGCTGATGAACAAAAGGTGTTCGTCTGTTGGGAATAGTGTCCCAAAGCCAATCGTCAGCCTGTTGACGGTTGTGCTTCTTTTGTATTAGTACATGAATTATAAATAAATAAAAGTTATTTTGATATTTTTTCATCACAAATATTTCATCTTCTAATGAACTCCTGTGTTGTGGTGAAGTCCTTAGGACTATTTAGACTCGACAAAGGAAGATTTATCGCTTAGTCCTTAAACATGTTCGCGACCAAATGATACGTTGTTACCAAGGACGACAACGTTTATCGAGCATAGGTCGTTGTGTGCCATATGGGTTGGTTGTTCTCATAACCAAAGAGTGTGGAGACACTGGTATGGCATACAGATGAGATGTAATGGTACATCTGCACTAAATGTGACCAACTCCGGAGCTATTTTTGCTGTCAAGATTTGCTCCGATGGGATATGGATATAAATGTCCCTCCGACCTGAGACTGCCACGGTGACTTGCAAGCAACTCACTGCACTTAGGTACTGGACTACCTGAATTTCTAATTCAATGACGGAAGGTTGCTGGGTGTAGTCAAGTACTTGACTTATTGGTGCGTGTGTCAAGATGGGATTGACCACTCCAGTTTAGGAGCTGTGTACAGTCGTGTTTCAATTTAGCAAAACCTTGGCCAGGGTAGTCCTAGTGAGGAGTCACAGGACTAATTGAGTTGAGCACGATTCAGATGATGTCATCAGGGTTGACAGTTTAACCATGAGTCATCCTAAACACAGGGATCAAAAGGGATGAATTATACGGTAACCATATTCACGTAGGTTCTGAATGTTGCGATTACGATTATTTGACCTATCCGATCATCGGGTACCATTGCTAGATGGTCACTTTGATTAGTACAGGAATTGGTTCCTGTGCTACCGGCTTAGGTTCGAACCTGCGGGGTTACACACATTAGTGGTTCCTTTCTGATCAGATGGCTGATTATGAGTCTTATGTGTTTGGAACTCTATGATTGAGAATTAAGATTCTCTGATCATGAGTTCCACACATTTTGGGTATCGGGGTCAAAATTTTAAATTTTAAATTTTGAATTTGAAATTTGAACTCTTTGATCAGGGTTTCATATCGATGGTCTCTGATGCCTGATTGCCCATCAGATTTGGACTCAATATTTATGAGAGATTTAATTAGTGATTTGATCCCTAATTAACTCAATTTGATTGAGTAATTATTTTTAGATCAAGTCCAATTGAATTGGATTCAGTTTGGATTGACCCGATTAGGTTAAATATTGACCTAATCGCTAAGGTAGTTTAGTCCCTGATTTGATCAGGGGTTAGGTTTAGTTAATTCTTGATTTGATTAGGATTTTATTGAGTCTAATTAAGCCTAATTAAGTTGGATTTAATTTATTCTAATTGTGCTTAACCTATTTAGATTAGGTTGGCTCAATTAGGTTCAAACCACCTTGACTTTTCTCCCTGCGCCACCTCACTTCTTCTGTGCATATTTAAATTCACGAAAAGCAACTTCTTGTGAATTTTCTCCATGTAGAAGCCATCCCACGCCCACCATTGTGCACCAAATATCTGGATAAAAATAAGTTGGTTGGCCATTCAAATTCAAAAGAAAGTTTGAATTTGAATGAGCAACCAACTAATCCATGCGCCATGGTCTTATCTTGTGCGCCCCATATTTTATATGAGAAAATATTTCTCGTGTAAACTCTCCATGCACAAATCAACTCAAGCCCCTTCTCTTCTCACGCACAAGTGGATAGGGATGAGTTGGTTTTGCATTTCAATTCAAATTTGATTTGAATTCAAATGTGCAACCACTTATCTTTATCCTCTCACGCGGATAAGACACGTTCGACGTTGTTTTAAAAAGAGGAGAAAGGTGGGACGTGCGTAGAAATTTTAGGAGAGAAACTTTGGGGCGTGAGGAAAGTTTGTGTGCAAGGTGAAGGTCCAAAACCTTTCGAGAGAAAAAGAAAGAAAAGAAAGAAAATTGAGCGCAGGGTTTCTAGTGTGTATCCTAGGGTTTCTACCTAGGGTTTGGGAAGTGAGATTGGTGTGCCATGAGTGTCGTGAGTCCACCAAATTTTAGGAAGAGATCCATCAGCCTCTCAAGCAATCGTGCAAATGATCTGAAGTATTCAAGGAGTCGGCACACATTGATCGAAGGAGTTCGATCAACATCTGCCATCAAATGGGTGAAATCACGAACTAGCATTCGTGAGGAGCTGATCAGACGGGAGCTTCGTGTGGACTATCCACAGAGGCCAGACATTTGTGTGGCTGTGACGTGATGATCAGAGCCCCCCGACGGTGATCAGATTGCGGTGATCGACTACCCGCAAAAGGTGATGTGTTCTGAACACAGTACTGTAAAAGGTTTACTGATTCAAATTTGAATTTTAAATTTAAATGCATGCTGTTGTGTCATATTTAGATCCTAGTGTAGGATTAATTAGTATTAATTAATAAGATTAATTAATAATTCCACCGTAAAATAATAATTTTGAAAAAGTTTTAAAATTACCATTTTGCCCCTGCACTAAATTTTTGCTACAAATGGTATCAGAGCATGGTTCTGGAATATGATATACATATGCATGCGTAGATTAAGGTGTAATCTATAAGTTTAAATTTAAAATTCAAAATTCAAAATTCAAAATTCAAAAAAATTTGAAATTTAAAATTTGAAATTTGTTAGAAGTTTCAAATTTGAAATTCAAAATTTGAAATTTGAAATTTGGTTGAAATCTCAAATTTGAAATTTGAAATTTAAAATTTGAAATTTGAAATTTGAAATTTGAAATTTAAAATTTAAAATTCAAAGATTAGAAATTCAAAATTTAAAATTTGGTTGAAATCTCAAATTTGAAATTTAAAATTTGAAATTTAAAATTTGAAATTTGAAATTTGAAATTCAAAATTTAAATTTTGAAATTGGTATATTTAGATATACTTGATCCAAGTAGCAAGTAATCTAATTGGGTTGGTTGCCATGGCCGTCCGGTCATAGGAGAAAAGTAGGGTAAAAGTAGGGTTTAAAGGCCCTCTCTTCCCATTCGATGGGGTCTCCTATGGCGGTAGGGGTGCCGATGCAATTATATCCCATACCGATGAAGCAGCGAAAGGACTTAATTATAAAATTTATCATGAATGTAAAAGAAAATTTATGATTTATTTTGAGTTATTTTCTGTTATGAAATGAGCAATAGGATTGCTGTTTATGAATTGTGCTGATCCGTTTGTGAAATGAGTCAACACATTTGGTGAACAAAAAATAAAATCTTTCAAAATTTAAAAATTATTTTCGAAATGCCAAACCCTGACCCATCAGCCCAAGTACTTAATTAAAAGAATTAAGTGTTGTCTAGTAGGTCTAGAATTATGAATTAAGACCTAAGATAATTGCATAAACTTGTGGGTCAATGGGTTAGATGAATTAGGTCCATAATTGGGTTAGACCTAAGGTTAGGTTAAAAAATAGACTAAATGGAGTAATTGGTCAAATCTAATCAAAAGTTGAATTAGATTAGGTCAAGGATACTCTAGACTCAACTTCAATAGTTGTAGTTGAATGGGTCCATGTCTTTAACTAGACCAAGATGGACTTAATTCATGGCTACGCGGTGGAGTACTATTTACTAAGTTGATCAAAATTAAAACTAATGAACCGATTGGTGTCTAAGGTAAGTTCGGCAATTTTGACCAGTGGTTCTTAAGCGGGAGCTACTCACATTGATTCGATCATTGACGAGTTAATGGCAAATCCCCACCACTGATCTCACTTACCTGGCCAATCTGGTAAGTTAGATTTTGATTAGATCACTTGGTGATTAGAGCTCACCCATGTCATTAGGTAAATCAGTGTGACTGATTTAGGTGCTCCTAATGCCAGCTTTAATTAAATTCTTTTTTAATCGACTTGGTGAAGTCAGTGGGAGGATTGAAATTGGATGGATGATTTCTTCTCTACTATTCTTTAATAAAATCCTCAAAATTATTAGGTCCCTAAAATGACTAAGTTATAATGATAACTAAGTCATAGCCTCCCATTAAGTGAGTGATAATGAGTCCATTAGTTCAATGATCATTGGAGGCCCAAAGGCCTGGTGCTCATTGGCTAATGGAATTATTATTCATAACATGATAATTTGATTGAGTCTTTCTGATGGTGGTTAGGTTGGCCGATCAAAGTCGGGCCTAATCATTTATTGGTCCGATTCACTGAATTAAGTCATGTTAATGGTTGGACCTAACCAGATCTTTTCAGTGGAGGCCAAAGCCTACTGATTAGGTTCTGGGGCAAAATTAATTACTAGAAGTTGTTTAGAGAAACAACTGGTTAAGAACCTACCCATAGATGCACATGGGTTGACCAACCAAAGTTGGGCTCGTGTGTAGTCTGTGTGGATTCTAGTACCCATTAAGGAATTAAAGTAATTCCTCGAATTGGAGGATGAGGCTACCAGTTCATAAAAATATTGGGAAAAACTTTAGACTAAAGTCCAACTCTTTAGTATTAATTTATGTACCAATAGAGATCTCATTTTTCTTTATGCAGCTATGGCCACTACCCTGTCGCTCCGGTCATTATTAGATAATGACAAGCTCATGGGATCCAATTTCAATAGCTGGTATCGAAAATTGAAAATCATCCTTGAGCATGAGCGGATCCTTTATGTAGTAACGGATCCAGCACCTGAGGAGCCAGCTTCGAATGCTAGTAAGGCGATCCGAGATACTTACTTGAAGTGGCTCAATGACCGCACCACCGTTCGATGTATTATGCTGGCAGCAATGAATGACGAGTTCAGCCGAAGGTTTGAGAACGCCCAGCCACAGGAGATGCTTCAAATGTTGAACGACTCCTTTGGCACGCCTGACGATGTTGAAAGGCACAAAACTAGTTGTGCCATTTTCAATGCTTGGATGAGGGATGGGGTCTCAATCACTGATCATGTACTGTACATGATCAAGATGATTGAGCGCCTAAGCAAATTGGGCTTTCCTCTGCACGAGCAGCTCGGTAAGGATGCGATCCTTAATTCCTTGCCCAAGTCCTTCCTCCCATTCCTTACTCATTTTTGAATGACAAAGCCTGCAGTAAACTACCACGGATTGTTGGGGTTGCTGCAGAACTTTGAGAAGGATCGCCAACTCCATAAGGAGTTGGTGAATGTAGTGGGAGGGTCTTCTTCTCATCGTCAACCCTTTGGGAAGGAGAAGACGAACAAGAAGAATAAAAAATAAGAAGGTGCAATCTCATGCTGGGACAGTAGCACAGAGTCAGACCAAGAAGCGCAAGCACGACCAGAGCCAGGTGGAGTGCTTCTTTTGCAAGAAGCACGGGCATTGGAAGAGAAACTGTCCTCAATACATTGCCTCCCTGGACCCGAACAGGCCAAAGAAGAAGCAAGGTAATTATATGATAACTCCTTGCAACTTTTTGATTTGTGATACTACTGCCTGGGTATTGGATACCGGAAGCCCTTATCATATTTGTAATTCGATGCAGGGTCTGCAGGTCAGTAGGAGATTTGATGAAGGCGAGAGGTTCCTGAACGTTGGAGATGGAAGCAAAGTTCCAGTTCTAGCTTTAGGAATCATGAGTCTTATAATCAATTCTCGTAATGTAATTCTGAGTGAATGTCACTATTGTCCAAGTTTTTTATTAAATATTATTTCAGTAGGCCTTTTGGCCATGTACGGTTATGATTTTTTAATAAAAAAAATATTTGCAATATCATTTTGAATGGTGTTACAATATTTGTTGGACAATTAAATAATAGAATTTACTTACTATCACAGCCTGTTAATGTGGTTCAAAACTTCGGTAAATGCTCTAGAATAGATAATGTGTCAGAAGTCTACCTTTGGCATTGTAGGCTAGGTCATATCAATAAGAACAGGATAAACAGGTTGGCTCAAGAAGAAATTCTTGAAGTTAGTGATTGTGAATCACTTCCAACCTGTGAGTCCTGTCTTCTTGGGAAGATGACCAAGTCACCTTTTACTGGAAAATGTGAGCGAGCCAGTAAACTCTTAGGTCTGGTACATTCTGATGTATGTGGACCCATGAGCTCAAGTGCAAGAGGTGGATTTTTCTACTTCATAACCTTCACAGATGACCTATCTAGGTATGGGTATGTCTATTTAATGAAGCATAAGTCAAAATCATTTGAAATGTTCAAACTATTCCGAAATGAGGTAGAAAAATAAACTGGGAAGTGTATTAAAACTCTTCGATCTGATCGAGGAGGTGAATACCTTTTCAATGAGTTTCTGACGTATCTAGGGGAGAATGGGATTCTCTCTCAGTGGACTCCTCCTGGAACACCACAGCATAATGGTGTGTCTGAAAGGAAAAATCGGACCCTGTTAGATATGGTTCGATCCATGATGGGGTTTGCTGGTCTGTCGATCTCCCTCTGGGGATATGCGCTCGAATCGGCTTGTTACCTTCTAAATAGAGTTTCGAGTAAGTCTGTAGCCAAAACGCCATATGAGATATGGATAGGATGTAAGCCAGTACTCTCGCACCTTAGGGTTTGGGGGTGTCCGGCTTATGTTAAACGTTTAATTACAGACAAGCTTGGACCTAGGTCTGACAAGTATAATTTTATAGGGTACCCAAAAGAGACCAAAGGGTATTATTTCTACCTTGCTGATGAGCAAAAGGTGTTTGTCAGCCTTAAGGCAATTTTTTTAGAAAAAGAGTTCCTTAGTGAAAAAATTGTTGCCTCTAAGGTCGAACTTGACGAACTTCGACAGGTGAAAAAATCGACACATGTTACTGAACCTGAATCGGATTTGATTAGATCAGATCCGGAGCCCATTGATTATGCACCCTTAAGGCGGTCTGGTAGAGTACCACATCAACCGGACAGATACTATGGTTTCTTGGTCCGGGATGGTGATCCTGTCGAACTTGATGAAAAAGATGAGGATCCGATCACCTACATGGATGCAATGCAGAGACCTGACTCTGAGAAATGGCTAGAGGTCATGAAATTCGAAATGGAGTCCATGAAGGTCAACAATGTGTGGACATTGGTTGACCCACCCGAAGGAGTAAAACCCATAGGGTGTAAGTGGGTCTTCAAAAGGAAGAGGGGCATAGACGGAAAGGTGGAGACCTATAAAGCCCGTCTGGTTGCCAAGGGATATCGTCAATGTTATGGTATAGACTATGATGAGACGTTTTCTCCTGTGGCAATGCTCAAATCCATTCAGATTATGCTTGCGATAGCTGCCCATCTGGACTATGAAATCTAGCAGATGGATGTGAAGACAGCTTTCCTAAACGGAGAGCTGGACGAAGAGGTGTATATGATACAACCTGAAGGGTTCACATCCACAGATGAGCCTAAGGTGTGCAAGCTACAGAGGTCCATTTATGGACTTAAGCAGGCATCTCGGAGTTGGAATATACATTTTGATAGGATGATCAAAACGTATGGCTTCGTTAAGAATGGAGAAGAGCCCTACATTTATAAGTGGGCTAATGGTCCAGTAGTAGTATTTCTTGTATTATATGTGGATGATATTCTCTTAATCGGGAATGATGTCCCTGCATTACAGGAAATAAAAATTTAGCTATCGTCACAGTTCTCCATGAAGGATCTGGGAGAAGCTTCCAACATCCTAGGGATGAGGATCTATAGGGATAGATCCAAAAAGTTGCTTGACTTATCTCAGTCCACGTACATTGATACTATGCTGAAAAGGTTCAGCATGGAAAATTTCAAGAAAAGCTATCTACCGATAGGCCATGGAATTTCTCTCTCGAAGAGGGATTGTCCGACAACACCTCAAGAGAGAGAGCGTATGGGTAGGATTTCATATGCTTCGACAGTGGGATCTATCATGTACGCCATGACATGTACATGACCAGATGTGGCATACTCACTAGGGGTAGTGAGTAGATACCAATCTGATCCAGGAGAGAATCACTGGAAGGTTGTTAAAACCATCCTGAAGTATTTAAGAAATACTAAGGACCAGTGGCTTATATATGGTGAATCGGACTTGAGACTTATAGGGTTTACAGACTCTAGTTTCCAGTCTGATCGCAATGATAGCAAGAGTGTGTCAGGATTTATTTTTATCCTTAATGGTGGGGTTGTCTGCTGGAAGAGTTCCAAGCAGCACACTGTGACTGATTCAGTATGCGAGGTGGAGTATATTGCTGCATCAGATGCTGCCAAAAAAGCGGTGTGGCTGAGAAAATTCATCACCGAGCTCGAAGTAGCACCCTCCCTTGTTGGTCCAGTTCTACTCTACTGCGACAGCTCTGGAGCCATTGCTCAGGCGAAGGAACCAAAGGCACACCAGCGGACGAAGCATATTCTGCGCCGCTACCATCTCATCCGGGAGATCGTGGATCGAGGTGACGTCGACCTTCAGAAGATCGACGGGAAGGAGAACCTGGCCGACCCATTCACTAAAGCCATTGCGGTGAAGGAGTTCAACGACTACAAGTCGAAGATGGGTATTAGATACTGCATCGATAGGCTTTAGGCCAAGTGGGAGATTTTGAGAATAGTATCCCAAAGCCAATCGTCAGCCTGTTGAAGGTTGTGCTTCTTTTGTATTAGTACATGAATTATAAATAAATAAAAGTTATTTTGATATTTTTTTATCACAAATGTTTCATCTTCTAATGAACTCCTGTGTTGTGGTGAAGTCCTTAGGACTATTTAGACTCGACAAAGGAGGATTTGTCACTTAGTCCTTAAACATATTCGCGACCAAATGATACGTTGTTACCAAAGATGACAACGTTTATCGAGCATAGGTCGTTGTGTGCCATATGGGTTGGTTGTCCTCATAACCAAAGAATGTGGCGACACTGGTATGGCATACAGGTGAGATGTAATGGTACATCTGCACTGAACGTGACCAACTCCAGAGCTATTTCTGCTGTCAAGATTTACTCCGATGGGATATGGGTATAAATATCCCTCCGATTTGAGACCGCCACGGTGACTTGCAAGCAACTCACTGCACTTAGGCACTGGACTACCTGAATTTCTAATTCAATGATGGAAGGCTGCTGGATGTAGTCAAGTACTTGACTTGTCGGTGCGTGTGTCAAGATGGGATTGACCACTCTAGTTTAGGAGCTGTGTACAGTCGTGTTTCAATTTAGCAAAATCTTGGCCAGGGTAGTCCTAGTGAGGAGTCACAGGACTAATTGAGTTGAGCATGATTCGGATGATATCATCAGGGTTGACAGTTTAACCCTGAGTCGTCCTAAACACAGGGGTCAAAAGGGATGAATTATACGGTAACCATATTCACGTAGGTTCTGAATGTTGCGATTGCGATTATTCGACCTATCTGATCGTCGGGTACCATTGCTAGATGGTCACTTCGATTAGTACAGGAATTGGTTTCTGTGCTACCGGCTTAGGTTTGAACCTGTGGGGTCACACACATTAGTGGTTCCTTTCTGATCAAATGACTGATTATGAGTCTTATGTGTCTGGGACTCTATGATTGAGAATTAGGATTCTCTGATCATGAGTTCCACACATTTTGGGTATCAGGGTCAAAATTTTGAATTTTAAATTTTGAATTTGAAATTTGAACTCTTTGATCAGAGTTTCATATCGATGGTCTCTGATGCCTGATTGCCCATCGGATTTGGACTCAATATTTATGAGAGGTTTAATTAGTGATTTGATCGCTAATTAACTCAATTTTATTGAGTAATTATTTTTGGATCAAGTCCAATTGAATTGGATTCAGTTTGGATTGACCCGATTAGAATAAATGTTGACCTAATCGCTAAGGTGGTTTAGTCCCTGATTTGATCAGGGGTTAGGTTTAGTTAATTCTTAATTTGATTAAGATTTTATTGAGCCTAATTAAGCCTAATTAAGTTAGATTTAATTTATTCTAATTGTGCTTAATCTATTTAGATTAGGTTGGCTCAATTAGGTTCAATCCACCTTGACTTTTCTCTCTGCGCCACCTCACTTCTTCTGTGTATATTTAAATTCATGAGAAGTAACTTCTCATGAATTTTCTCCACGCAGAAGCCATCCCATGCCCACCCTTGTGTGCCAAATATCTGGATAAAAATAAGTTGGTTGGCCATTCAAATTCAAAAGAAAGTTTGAATTTGAATGAGCAACCAACTAATCCATGCGCCATGGTCTTATATTGTGCGCCCCATATTTTATACGAGAAAATATTTCTCGTGTAAACTCTCCATGCACAAATCAACTCACGCCCCTTCTATTCTCATGCACAAGTGGATAGGGATGAGTTGGTTTTGCATTTGAATTCAAATTTGATTTGAATTCAAATGTGCAACCACTTATCTTTATCCTCTCACACGGATAAGACACGTTTGACGTTGTTTTAAAAAGAGGAAAAAGGTGGGACGTGCGTAGAAATTTTAGGAGAAAAACTTTGGGACGTGAGGAAAGTTTGTGCACAAGGTGAAGGTCCAAAACCTTCCGAGAGAAAAAGAAAGAAAAGAAAGAAAATTGAGCACAGGGTTTCTAGTGTGTACCCTAGGGTTTCTGCCTAGGGTTTGGGAAGTGAGATTGGTGTGCCACGAGTGTCATGAGTCCACCAAATTTCAGGGAGAGATCCATCAGCCTCTCAAGCAATCGTGCAAATGATCTGGAGTATCCAAGGAGTCGGCACACATTGATCGAAGGAGTTCGATCAACATCTGCCATCAAAAGGGTAAAATCATGAACTAGCATTCGTGAGGAGCTGATCAGACGGGAGCTTCGTATGGACGATCCGTAGAGGCCAGACATTTATGTGGCTGCGACGTGATGATCAGAGCCCCCCGACGGTGATCAGATTGTGGTGATCGACTACCCGCAAAAGGTGATGTGTTCTGAACACAGTACTGTAAAAGGTTTACTGATTCAAATTTGAATTTCAAATTTAAATGCATGCTGTTGTATCATATTTAGATCCTAGTGTAGGGTTAATTAGTATTAATTAATGAGATTAATTAATAATTCTGCTGTAAAATAGTAATTTTGAAAAAGTTTTAAAATTACCATTTTACCCCTGCACTAAATTTTCGCTACACGTCAGCCTTAAGGCAACCTTTTTAGAAAAAGAGTTCTTTGATGAAGGAACCGTTGTCTCCAAGGTTGAACTTGATGATGTTCAACAAGTAGAAGGACCGACATCAATAGCTGAACCTGAGTCGGATTTGATTAGATCAGATCTGAAGCTCAATGTACCTGCATCATTAAGGCGATCTGATAGAGTACCGCATCAGCCGGACAGATACTACGATTTCTTGATCCGAGATGGTGATCCCATCGAACTCTATGAGAACGATGAGGATCCGATCACCTATATAGATGTAATGCAGAGACCTGATTCTGAGAAATGGTTTGAAGCCATGAAATCCGAAATGGAGTCCATGAAGGTCAACGATGTATGGACATTGGTTGACCCACCTGAAGGGGTTAAACCCATTGGGTGTAAATGGGTCTTCAAAAGGAAGAAGAGCGCAGACGAAAGGTAGAGACCTATAAAGCCTGTCTGGTTGCCAAGGGGTTCTTCAACATTATGGTATTGACTATAACGAGACGTTCTCCCCTGTGGTAATTCTCAAATCCATTCGAATAATGCTTGCAATAGCTGCCCATCTGGATTATGAGATCTGACAAATGGATGTAAAGATAGCTTTTCTGAATGGAGAACTGATCGAAGAGGTGTATATGATACAACCTGAGGGGTTTATATCCACAGATGAGTCCAAAGTGTGCAACCTTCAGAGATCCATTTATGGATTGAAGCAATCTTCTCGGAGTTGGAACATGCATTTTGATATGGTGATCAAAATGTATGGCTTCGTTAAGAATGGAGAAGAGCCCAGCATCTATAAATGGGCAAATGATCCAGTTGTGGTATTTTTTATCTTGTACGTGGATGATATTTTCTTAATCGAGAATAACATCCCTGCACTACAGGGAATAAAAGTTTGGTTGTCATCGCAGTTCTCCATGAAGGACTTGGGTGAAGTATCCTACATCTTAGGGATGAAGATCTATAAGGATAGATTTAGAAGGATGCTTGGGTTATCTCAGTCCACGTACATAGACACTGTGCTGAAGAGGTTCAGCATGGAGAATTTCAATAAGGACTATCTACCGATAGGCCATGAAATTTTTCTCTCTAAGAAAGATTGTCCGACAACTCCTGAGGAGAGAGAGCGTATGAGTGAAGTCCTATATGCTTCGACTATGGGATCTATCATGTACGCCATGACATGTACAAGGCCAGATATGGCATACTCACTAGTAGTGAGTAGATACCAATCTGATCCTGGAGAAAACCATTGGAAAGTGGTTAAAGCCATCCTTAAGTATTTGAGAAATACTAAAGACCAACGATTGGTTTATGGCGAGTCAGATCTGAAACTTGTAGGATTCACAGACTCCAACTTTCAATCTGACCATGATAACAGCAGAAGCATGTCGGGTTATATCTTTACTCTGAATGGTGGAGCCATCTACTGGAAGAGTTCTAAGTAGCATACTGTGGCAGACTCTGTTTGTGAGGTGGAGTACATCGCAGCATCGGATGCCATGAAGGAAGCTGTGGCTGAGGAAATTCATCATCGAGCTCGGAGTAGCACCCTCCCTTGATGGTCCGGTCCTGTTCTATTGCAACAGCACTGGTGCCATTGCTCAAGTGAAGGAACCCAAAGCACACCAACGGATGAAGCACATTTTATGTCGCTTTCACCTGGTCTGGGAGATCGTGGATCGAGATGACATCGACCTTCAGAAGATCGATAGAAAGGAGAACCTGGCCAACCCCTTCACTAAAGCCCTGACGATAAAGGAGTTCGACAACCACAAGTCGAAGACGGGTATTAGATACTGTGCTGAGTGACTTTAGGACAAGTGGGAGTTGTTAGAAAATATGTCTCAAAAGCCAATCGTCAATCTGTTGACGGTTGAGCAACCTTGTATTGTAATTGATTTGTTAATAAATAAAATATATTTTTGGTATTTTCATCATAAATTTTTATCTTCTAATGAACTCTGTTGTTATGATGAAGTTCTTAGGACTATTTAAGTTCGATAAAGAGAGGATTTATCGATTAGTCCTTAAAACTGTTCACGATTAAATGATAGGCTGTTAATAAGGACGACAGCTTCTATCGAGCATAGGTCGCTGTAGGCCATATGGGTTAGTTGTCCTCTTAATCAAGGAGTGTGGAGATACTGGTATGGCATACAGATGAGATATAAGGGTATATCATCATTGAACGTGACCAAATCTAGAGCATTCTACTGTCAAGAATGTCTCTGATGGGATATAGGTATAAGTTCCCTTAGACCTGAGATCACCTCAGTCAGTTGCAAGCAACTCACTATGCTTTGGTACTGGACTAATTGAATTTCTAATTCAGTGATGGAAGGCTTCTGGACACAGTCAAGTACTTGTGAAGTCAAAGTGTGATCAAGATGGGATTGACCACTCCAAGAGTTGGAGAAGAATGAGTCATTGTATTTCAATTTAGCAAAATCTTGACCAGGATAATCCATCAGATGGATTTGATATTTTGAAATACAATGTGGACAACCTGATCAGAGTTGACAGTTGAACTCTGAGGTGTCTTATGAGTATTTTGGTCAAGGGGATGAATTATATGGAAACTATATCCGCATGGGTTCTAAGAATGTTGTTCTACACATTCGACCTATCCGACCATCGGGAACCATTGCTAAATGGTCACTTCGATTGATATAAAAATTTATTCTTATGCTACCAACTTAGGTTCGAACTTATGAGGTCACACACATTAGAGTTCACGATCCGATCGGATGGTTGATCAATGATTAAGAATCGTTCTAGGTTTAAACGATCAATACGATTGACATTTAACCTAGTGCAAGTGTTGCAGAAGGATTGATTAGCAATTCTATTACTAATTAGCTTAATTTGATTAAACCAATAGGTTGAGATTAAGTCTAATTGAATATAATTTAATTAGATTTGGTTTGGGCTTGATTGGATCAAGTTCAATTGGTTTATTGGATAAGCCAAGTGCAAGAAAAAACTAGTCCTAGTTCAGTTAGGACTTGGGTCAACCTAATTTTTAATTTGATTAAAAAATTAAATCTAATTTAAATTTAATTTAATATGATTAAATTAGGTTCTTAATTAGGTTAAGACCTATTTTAATTGGGTTAATTTGATTTTAGTTTGATTTGGTTTGAGAAACAAAATTTGAACAAGTCATAGATTGAATCCTAGTAAGACTAGGATTCCACCTTGCGCCACCTTAGCCCCCCCACACCCACTCTCTCTTATTTTGTATGATAAAATCTTCTCTTCTAGGCCTTCACACATTCCCAAAGCTTTTCACTCTTTTTCTTTTATATAGAATGTGGTTGTGGACCAAGTCAAACTAGGAATCAGTTTGGATTTAAAATTCTATGAGATAGAATTTTAGAAAACCAAAACTCTTTCCTTATGGCACTGATTTTATCCAAATTTTTTTTGAGATCTTTATAACTTTTATGGCATATATCATGCATCCTTTACTGGTGCTCCATGGCAAAAAAAGAAGGAGGAGGTGCCCAAGAGTTTGGCGCCACTTATCTTTCCCTGTTTGGATTTTCTTTGACTAGGTATTTGACCTAGACAAAGATTCTTCATATCTCTTTATTTAAGATAAATTTATTCTTGATATTTTCATGAATTATAGAGCATTGAGAGACCTTTGGTGTGTATGAAAATCAGAGAGAAAGAGTGTTGGGACATGGAGATATAATAGACACAAAACTATGTGTTTGGGTAAGAGCAAAGAGAAGAAGAAGAGGATCTTCTTCTAGGGTTGCTGTGTTCACCTCTTTTCTTCCTCCATTGGTAAGTTTTTTTAGAGTGTCTCATATCTAAAACTCCTTCTCCTATTTTTCATCATTGGAAGAGTCCAAATCAAGAAGAAGGAGACATCTGATCGACCATCGAAGAAAGATCAGCACAGTACTAGCATACTGTGCTGATTTTCTGGATCAGGATTTCTGATCGTGATTCATGGGCTTGTGTGGATGACTCCTAGATACTGGATGTATGTGTGGCTCACAACATCATCCTCAAGCCTGGATCAGCAAAGTTAGAATGTCTAACTTGCAAGGTAATAGATCTGATCTATTATATTTTACATACATTAGATGTAGTATAGAAACATGTTGATATGATCAACATGTAGTTCTTACTTTTTATATTTTAATTTTTAATTTAATATCATGTAATAATTAGGTAATAAGATCTTAGATCTAGAGATTCTCTAGTTTCATAAGATAAATTTTGATTTATTTTAGTCTTCCGCTGCCTGATCTTGAAAAAATTTCAAGATCTAACCCTGAAACCCTAGATCTGATTCCTTCATAGATCAATCTTGCCGATGATAGATTTAGCCAACTTCAATAAATGATCATGACCCAACAGCAATCTATCACTAGGTTTGAAGTACAAATAGATCAATTAACTGAATCTACCATGAGGAGAGAATTAGATCAATTACCAAACGAACCAATATCGAATTTTGAAAATAATCCACCCACCTACCAACCACTTGGACCTAGTCATCAATCCAATGTCCCATCTAAGAATCTCTAATTTGAAAATAAAAAAATAATTTTTGAGCTTAAAAGAGATAGGTTCTTAAGGACTCATACCAAGATCAGGTGAGTGAGGCTAGTACTGATGCTAGCCAAAAAGAGAATTTAGAAGAGGAGATTAGTACTGAGACTAACCCAATAGAAGAACTTGAGCTTAGTATTGATGCTGATCAAGTGAAGAAAAGAAGAGAGTGGATGAGTTACCCCAGATATATCCATCAAGAGTCTCATTTTCTTCAACCTTAGAAGTCAGTTCTTCCACTTTAGAATTACCATCTCCTTCAGAATTAAAATTATCTTTGATCACATTTGAGAACACATATTTAAAATCAACTGATACCCTTTCAGCACCATTACTTCAAACTCAACTCCTAACCTAAAAACTCAATTCATGAGTATTTTAGAAGAACAAATAGGAGAAATTCTTGATAAACAAGGGTCTGTGAATGAGTTTGTGAACTATATTTCTAAAATTAAGAATGGAGATGTGAACTACTTTCTAAAAATTGATAATAAAATATTAAAATTTATTATAGACTATCTTTTTAAGATTGGTAATCCAAAACTATTGAAATTTATCAATCTAATATTCGACACGGGATAGGTGAGAGAATCAACATAGCCTGGCTGAAGACGGTAAATTTAGCGCTTCCTGAGAGGCAACCCAATTTTTAATTTTTAATTTTATACTTTTTGCTATCTTTTATATTTTATTTAGATCAATCAAGTCTTACTCAGTATCTTTTGTAGGGATCTGAAAATAATCTTGGCTAAGTTGGGAGGAGAATCAATTTTGAAAAAATTTCTGGATCAGATGACATCTCTCTTTTTCTTTCTCTTTGCATGCACCTTTCATTTTTCCTACTCCATTGAGGACAATATCGATTAAGTTGGGGGGCAGAATAAATTTTTTTTTTAAGTCCTCAAGTAAGTTAGTATTTAGTATTTAAGCATCTGATTATACTTAAGAATCAAGTTAAACCAAGTATTTTAAAAGAAAATTGATGTACATAATAGAGAGTTTGTGAGATATTAAGGGATCAAGTATTAAGAAAAACTCAATAAAGAGTTAAGTTTAGAACTTAAACAATTTTCTTTGAGCATTTCTAAATTTTTTTATCAGTATCAAAGAAAAATTAACTTTTTATGGACTTGTGTAGAGTAACTATATGTTTCTTCATATATTTAAATAAAAAAAAAAGAAGAAGAGTTTTTAAGTACTTCATACTGAGTAACTGGGCCTCTTTACCTAAGCAAGCATTGAGTTTCATGTCAAAAAGTATGAAGGGCAAAGAAGCTTTGTTGTAAAGTTAATTTTAACTCGTAGTCTGTTTGATTCGAGCAAGTAGGTCCGAGGGGTATTCTATACCTAATATCCTAAAGCCATCTGGTTCGGGAGTCACAAGCTGAAAACTCACTACATGGGTCAAACAGAAAGCTTAAGGAGTTAAGATACTCAATAGCAGTACAACGTTAAAAAAAAAAATCAATCAATAAATGAAAGACGGAAGTAACAATATACTTATCCATATGAAGGTTAATAATTTGGAGATAAAGGTAGCGATAATTTGGAAAAGTTCAAAAAAAATTTAGTGTTCTTAATTTAACTCTCATATTAACTAGTATTAATACTCCAATGATATACCTCATTTACACTTTACTAAACATCAGTGGCCCTTTTGAAAATTATTTGGTGAAATTTGAGATTTTAAGTTAAACGGTACTTGATTCTAAATTCTTTCTCTACTCGAGGATGAGTAAAGTTCAAGTTGGAGGGTGTGATAAGTGGTATATTTTTATATTTATTGAAGGTATTTTTGATAATTTATGGTGCTAATATTTTTTTAAAAACTTAATTTTATAAATAAATTAATTTTTTTTATAAAAATAAATAATTTTTTAAAAAAATAAAATTAGAGCATATTTATGAAAAATAGATGTTAATTTAATTGAGTAATTTAAGCATCAAAATGATAAAAAAATTTTGAAAAATTTAATGCATATTTTTTTTTATTTTTTAGGTAAAAAATTAGAGAAAAAATCGAGCCAAAATATCTTAAAAAATAAAAAATATTACCTTCGATGCACGATGGATCGGTCTCTTGGTCCACAGAGCCAAGGCGCGGTCCACAGGCATGGCTCACAGTGAGAGAAGGATTCTGGATGGGATCCAATGGCTGAAATTTATCCCGATCCAGATCCGACGGTCAGCATCTATTGCCAGTTTATAAGAGGGATTTTTGCGCGATCTAATGGCCCAAAGTGATCCATCAAGCGATTAGATGGTTGAGGATATTTCTGACTTTGAATAAGAGATCTTTTGCACGATTCGACAGTCAGAACTTTATCAGAACCTAGATCCAACGGCTGACATTCGATCCGACTTTGATTTGGATTAAAATGAGGACTTTTCGGATAGATCTGGGTGGTCCGAAGTTGATCCGACAGTCAGAAATATTTCTAAGAGATTAAAATGATTTCTAAGAGTTTTAGGATTTCTTTTTCTATCAAAAAATTATAAAAAATTTATCTATAAATAGGAGGTCTGGGAATATGCTTTGAAAGCAAAAAAATTGAGTAGAATGTATAGAAAAAAATAGAAAAAAAATTAGATAGGTTTAAGGATCCAAAAAAAGGAGAGAAGTCAGTTCGCTCTATGGAGTACGACAAAAGATAGAGAGATCATCAACCATCTTTTCAATGAGGCTGAACTGATCAACTTCAGATCCTTGTTATGGTTTTATTTTTTTATTTTATTATTTTTTTAAAATTTTTTATACTTGAATTTCAATTTCAATCAATGCAAAATTTATTTTCTTGCACTTTAAATTTTTATCTTTTATTTTTTGCAAATAGATACTAGGATCTAGTTAGTAGATCTTAGTATCCAATTTATTTTATATTTTTTAAATTTTTATTATTTATTTTTATTGTAAGTAGATGCTAGGATCTAGTTAGTAGATCTTAGTATTTGATTTATTTTTTATACTTTTAATTTTTATTTTTTAACTTAAATTATTTTTTTTTAATTTTATTTTTTTATAAAATTAAAGATTTTAAATCAAAATCCTGTCTTCTCTGTGGATTCGACCCGACTCACTACTTTCTATATATTTTTAATTTTTATTGAAGTCAAAATTTGATTGATAATCATGGTGTCCTAACGACAGTATCTTGACCCTATCAATAATCTCAAGTCGAAGATGGATATACGATACTATACCGATTAATTTTTATCTAAGTGAAAGTTATTAAAAATTATGTCTCAAAGTCAATCATCAGTCTGTTGATGATTGTGTTCATAATTATAAATTATATATAAATTTTTATTAGTAAAAGTTACTTGATTTTTTTATCATATTTTATCTATCTTATTTGAACTCCTGTGTTGTGATGAAGTTCTTAGGACTATAATTAATCGACAAAAGAAGATTTATCATTTAGTCCTTAAAATATGTTCGTGATTAAATGATATGCTATTAATAGGATGATAGCTATATCAAGTATAGGTCGTTGTGTGCCATATAGGTTGGTTGTGTTCTTAACCAAGGAGTGTGGAGACACTGGTATAGCATATAGATGAAATGTAGAAGTACATTCACACCGAACATGATCATTTATCGAGTACTCTACTGTCAAGAGTAGCTCGTGAAAGGTATGGGTATAAGTGTCTCTCCGATCTGAGATCACTATGGTGACTTCTAAGCAACTCATTGTACTTAGATATCAAACCATCTAAATTTTTAATTCAGTGATAGAAGATTATTGGGTGCAGTCAAATACTTATCAAGTTGATGGGTGAGTCAAGATAGAATTTACCCCTCTGAATAGGTAGGAGATATGCATCAGTATATTTTAATTTGGTAAAATCTTGTTAGGGTAATCCATATGATGGATTTGAAAGGTTGAAATATAATGTGGTCGACTATATTAGGATTGACAGTCAAACCCTAGGTCATCTTGAGCATTTGGGTCAAAAGGATAAATTGTACGGTAACCATTCGTCAGTAGGATCTAGAACATTGCTTTGTAATCTTTCGGTCAATCCAGATGTTGGATCCATTACTAGATGGTTAAATTGATTAGTATAAGAAGTTGTTCCTATGCTATCAACTTATGTTTGAACCTATGAGGTCATACATATTAGAAGATTCGATTTGATCTGATGGCTGAAGAGTTTAATTAGATTGTGACTCTGATGAAGAGTCCAACTGGGATTGAGACTCTAGAGGAGAGTCCCACTGGACTGGGACTTTACTATTAATAGAAAATTTATTAGTAATTAGATTGCTAATTGACTTAATTTGATTGAGCAAATAGCTTTGGATCAAGTCTAATTGAATTAGATTCAGTTTGACTTGGATTGGTTTTGATTTGATCAAGCCTAATTGCAAGGGTAACTTGTTTCTGATTTGATCAGGACTTGGACTCAATTAGTTTCTAATTGGGTTAGAAATTTATTGAGATGATTGGGTTCTTAATTAGATGAGATTTCTTTCTCTCTTTTGGTTCAAACCAGATTTGATTTGGTTTAGAATTAGATTGGAAATGAAGAGTCCAAGCTAGCAGAGACTCTTTCTCTTCTCCTTGCGCCACCCTGGACTCACCCTCTCTTCTCAATGCCAAAATGGTTTTGTATGTGATTTTTGGATGTGAAGAGAGTGGGTGCAGATAGGATGGGCGGCATGCATGATGACTCATGGCTCTTATCTCCTGCCTAATTTGAATGCGATCCGAATTAGAGATAAGGAGATAAGAAGGAAAGAGACTTTTTATGATTGGAAAGAAGGGTGGCACCAATTAAATTTTTTCTTATTTTCTTTGAAGTATTTTTGGATGTGAGAAAGATCAGATCTCTTTCTCATGCTATCACCCATTCTTGGAAAATTTAGGACACCAAAATTGGTGGTTGGTGTGGAGAATATTGGTGCCCCCCCTTGACCGAAACCCTGATGCCCATCTATAAAAAGGGAGGCTCCTATTGTTGATGCCTAGCAGTGTTCCTTGCTGATTTTATTTTTCTATCAGAGCTCTCCTCTCTCCTCTCTTCTTCCATAGATTCTTTCCTCCTTTGGAGCATCCAAGAGATCAAGAGAAGAAGAAGCAGTTCAGCCTTTGAAGATCCGTGCGAACTAGTACTTCTAAAGAGCTTTATCTACATCGATCTTCATGTGGACGATTTGTAGAGGCCGGACTTCTTGGTGTGCTGTAAGCAACCTGAAGGAACTCTCTTCTATACGAGATTATTGTGGATATTAGCAACCCACAATCTGGTAATGAGTTTTGAATTTGTTAGACTACTTTTGATAGATCTAAGGATTAGATCTAGTCTACAGCATCGATTAGGTCGATGTAGATTTTTATTTTCAGATCTTAAGTTCATATTAAATCATAATAGTTCTTCGCATGGTAGTCTAGATTAGTTCATATTAAAAAGGTCGCTTCTCTTATGATGGTCAAAAGTGTCTATTAATTATCATATGATGGTCATGTAGTAATTTATTGGATAGAAATAAATGGCTGCACAGCATTGCTAAACTAAATCAACTACACATTATGGACTAAAAATTTTAAAGTTTTGGAGTTTAAGTATTTCTCATGGAAACTTGAAGGGATCAATGTGTATTTTTCTCATGTCTTTAGATTATTCTATTTTTTCAAAGATAGAAAAAAGATAGTAAAATAATCTTACAAATACAAAATAGTCACTTTAAAAAATTAAAAATATAAAATAGTAAAATAACCATGTTACTTTATAGTATTATTGTAGTGTGACCTTTAATTATGAGCCATAATCTTGACTATAGATGAATAATCACGGCCACGTAATCACATACTACAATCCTAATCAATGGCCCATAAAAAGATTTTGAAAGAACCAAAGTACAATGGTTGCAGTTGCACCATTACATTAATTATGTAAATATTGTGCCAAATTTAAAGAAATCTCTATTTGTGCAAAAGCCTTAGATTATTCTATTTTCTTGGAGATAGATTGTTAAATAATCAAAATTATGTAGTCATTAACCAAAAAAAATCTGACCAATGAAATCTATGAACAAGTCAAAACAAAATCAACAAAGTCAAAAATTTATAAATACAAAATAGTTCATAAAGGGCCCAACCAACTCTGAATGGTGGCATAAAAATAAAAATAAAATAACTTCCAAAAATATAAAAATAGCTCTATTTATCAAATATATAAATAATTGCAATGCTATAGTTTCACTGTTATATTAAGTATGTAACACAATGCAGCAACCACTTAAAAATTATATCAGTGCAAAAGCCTTAGATTATTCCATTTTCTAGGATAAAAAAGATAGTTAGATAGTCATAATTATTTAAAAGTTTCCAAAATCTAACCAACAAATCTGTCTAAAAAAAATAAAAAGCCACTTCTCAGAAAATTAAAAAAAATTAAAAAATATTTCATAAAGGGCTCAATCACGTTCAATCAGAATAATCATGTCTATGTAATCATGTACCAAAATTCAAACTAATGATAACTACAGAAAAATCAAAACAAAAATATAAAATAGCTCTATTCATCAAATAAATAAATAATTGTAATTCTATAGTTGCACCATAATATTAATTATATAAAATAATGCATCAATCACTTACAAAAATTCTAATAGTGCAAAAGCCTTAGATTATTCTGTTTTCTGGAATAAAAAGATAGATAGTTAGATAATTATAATTATCTAATAATGTGCAAAAATCTAACCAACGAAATCTGTCAAAACAAAAGTAAAAAAGCTCTATTTATCAAATATATAAATAATTGCAATGCTATAGTTTCACTGTTATATTAAGTATGTAACACAATGCAGCAACCACTTAAAAATTATATCAGTGCAAAAGCCTTAGATTATTCCATTTTCTAGGATAAAAAAGATAGTTAGATAGTCATAATTATTTAAAAGTTTCCAAAATCTAACCAACAAATCTGTCTAAAAAAAATAAAAAGCCACTTCTCAGAAAGTTAAAAAAAAATTAAAAAATATTTCATAAAGGGCTCAATCACGTTCAATCAGAATAATCATGTCTATGTAATCATGTACCAAAATTCAAACTAATGATAACTACAGAAAAATCAAAACAAAAATATAAAATAGCTCTATTCATCAAATAAATAAATAATTGCAATTCTATAGTTGCACCATAATATTAATTATATAAAATAATGCATCAATCACTTACAAAAATTCTAATAGTGCAAAAGCCTTAGATTATTCTGTTTTCTGGAATAAAAAGATAGATAGTTAGATAATTATAATTATCTAATAATGTGCAAAAATCTAACCAACGAAATCTGTCAAAACAAAAGTAAAAAAGCAACTCCCCAAGCTGTTGTAGGGCCCAACCGGGTTCGAACCGGTGACCTATTGATCTGCAGTCAATTGCTCTACCACTGAGCTATGGACCCATTGATAGTGGTGTTAGCTAGTATCATATAAAGAAGGTTGGGTGATAAATAAAGAACAGCGCTTCTACAAGGAACAGAAAAATGAGGGACTAGAAAAGTCATCTCCTCTCCTCCCTTTCATTTCCCTTTGCCACCTCTAAACTCAGCAAACTCTTAGACTGTGAGAAAAATTCTATTTTAATTATAATTAATTTTCAAATAGAGATGACAATAGATAGAGTTTGGATTGGATATTGTATTACCCATCTCCAAATTCGAACTTAATACTCTATACCCAAATCCTATCCGATATCCAATCGGATAAGAAAAGAGATATCCATCCTCGTACCCAATGGATTCGGAGATACCCACGGATAACCCATTTTCCGATACCTAATCCATACCCGCTCTATGTTTATCCCATATCCAAAAAAAATAAACAATCAAAATAATTTTATGTATATTATTAATCAAAATAAAATTATCAATTCAATATAGAATATAATTTATAAGTCCAGATTTATAGAAATCAGACATAAAAATAGAATTATAATTCAACATAGAACATATAAATAATTAAAATAAATTTATGTATATTATCAACCAAAATAAAATTACCAAAACAAAATTATAAACATATATATTCGGGTATGGGTTCGGATATTACCCATACCCGTAGGTTCGGGTCGGGTTTGGATAGAAAATAGCACTATCTATATCCTACCCATACTTCTGCTACATTTTTCAGGTTTTATCCTAATTCAAATCCAAATCCAAATCTGATCAAATCATCCTATTTTTTGGATTTGATCGGATTTGGATAGGGTGTATACCTATCGGGTCGGGTTGATTTTATCATCTCTATTCCCGAATGCAAATTTATGCTACAAGAATGAAAAAAAAACAAGAATATAATCAGGAGTTAAAAGCATGTAATCTTTCCAAAGGAAGATTCTGGAAACACTGATCACATGCTTTTGAAAGGTATTTTATTGACCTTCCTTCCAATTAAAGATTTCATTTCTATCATTCTCCATATCAACTAAATATAATTGTACTAATAAAAAAGTTCACTGTTTGTTCTGTCAAAAGGGTTTGTTGTTTGACACCCACCCATATGTACTGTGAAGTGCCTATGAAATCAAGTACGTGCAGACCATCCATCTATGCATGATGCGAGGAAGGCCAAAATCAGATAATTATCCACTAGGACATAGGTGAACTGAAAGGTGATACATCAAATTTGGGAATTGATTGCTAGTGAAAGAAACCAACAAACAAATCTTTTCCAATTTGTCTTTTATACTTTTATTAAAATAGAAATAATCCAATAGTTGGCTTATCAATGAAGGTACATAAATCTAGGATTGTTTGATTTGGTTTAGATAGCATGTGGTATGATTGTTAGTTTTTAGTTTCAATTTTTTTAAAAATATTTAAGTTTTTTTTAGGTAAAATGAAGTTTTTTTTTAAAAAAAAAATCAAAAACTCAAAATTTATTTGGTAGTGAATATGGTGATGACGGTAGAGATTATTGATATCTCACGGCAATTAGTAGCAACTGTGGTCGAGTGGTGGTTGTCAATGGGTGATAGTAAAGGCTAGGTGTCAATGGTGATGGTTAGTTAGTACATTTGGTAGTTGACGGTGGCTGTCAATAGTGACTAGTAACAATCGGTGGTAATGGCTAGCAGAATTCATCCAATTGGGATATCTATTCAGAACTTAAAATTATTATCAACAAAAAGGAAGGTGTTAAAAAGGGCTTCGAAAGAACTCTTAAAGAAGAAAGATAGCTTGTTAAGCTACCATCGATCTTAAGTCTTCCTAGCAGCTTCGTTACCTCCCTATGAAAAATTGATTCTATTTTGAAGAGAAAACTTTTTAGATTTTGCATCCTAAAGAAATGCATGACCAGATTAAAGGCACATATGTTGATTCGCAATGAACCATTTCACCCGCCATGATGCATGACAGAAGAGAACGAGCACAAAATATCAATAGATAGTAATGATTAGTAATACTAATGGTAATTGTAGATAGTTGAAAGAGAGTAAAGGTAGCAGTTGATGGTGGCGATGATGATAGGTGATAAGTGATGGGCATGGTGGTAGTCACTTGCCAATTTTAAAAAATTGAATATATTTTGATTTTTATAGTTTCTGGGCATTGCTTATCGGTTTTCAAAAACATAAAAATAGAAATTGGGCACACCTATTTTGCATTGTTTTTGATGCCATTAAAAAAATTAAAAATTAGAAAAATTCCGCCATGCCAAGTAGGTGTTCATCGTTGCTATTCATTTTCGTATATAATATAGGGTGTTGGTCATCTAATAATTTTAAATCATAAGAAAAAAAAAAAGAAAGGATAAATGAAAGAACTCATCAATACTCGATGATCATTAAATCAATCAATCATTGACTGTCAATTCAGTCGCAAATGATAACACTCTAACAAATCAAATGCGTACATTGATTTTAAGTCAACATATAATTAAAAAATTTGACACCATTTTGAAAAAATATCTACTAGGGAGTTCATTTTATGACACCCATGTCAAAAGCCACACCATTAGTGCCTAACAAATCAGCTAAATATATTGACATGTGTTGCATATACCTTCACCCTGACTTAGTGCGGAAGATGGTTGAGACTGGATGGGGCAATTTTAGATTCTAGTTGGTCTTGTTGGCTGTTGCTTTCACATTAAATTTTTTTTTAGTATAATTTTATCTTAAAATTTTTGAAACAACAAGCTACGCACTAGATATTGTCCCAATCTATTTTGAGAACACACTTAGGTCTATTTTTAAAATCAATCAGAAGCAACTTGAGAATTAGATACTAGAATAAGAATAAAAATTGTTAACTTTCGTTCCAATTATTTGGTAGGAGAAAATTTTATTTTTTTATTTTTATTAAAAATATTTAAATTTTTTAAAATTCAATCTCAATTTTCTCATAGTATTTAAAATTTATTTTGATCATAATTTTAATTTTAAAATCAAATATATTCAAAAAAATATGATTATTTTGATTTTAATATCGACCTCGATTTCAGTTCCGGCTGCCGACCAATGTACCCCAGGTTTCTCTTAGATCCCGGAATATGCCACCATGTACATGGGTGTGGTGGGGCACCATCAAAATGGTCCTCACATCGCTTTGTACGATATTTATTGTCGAATGTCTCTTTTCTCCTCCACTCGATGAAGTCCCATACGTGCAGGCTTGCAAGTTGCCTCGACAACTTTTTTTTTTGGACGCAGCACGCTATGCTCTTAAAAAACCAAATATGAAAACTACCCTTCATTCGTACATAATATGCCAAGAATGTGGCAGAAACAAACTGGGTTTGGTGGAGCCCAGATGGCGCGCCAATAGTTCTCGATCAGATTAGCTGGACCTTGTGGAACACACAACATACAAACATAAATTGGGTAGGTATTAGATTCCAGAGGCTGGTGAATGTATTGAATTGGGATCAATTTGTAGTTGATGGTTCTAATTTATCAGCAACCTGTCATAAGCTTCAACCAGCTTCACGAGAACCATCCGACCACATATGACAGATAATTAGGTTGGTTATCTGGCCAAAATAGTTATCAATTAAAGCAGTGATGGATGGTTTTGGCAAACTCTTGCAAATAAATTAATAGGTGTGATACATATCATGAAAAATAGTTGGAACAAAATTTTAAAATTATATTTTTTATTTTTTTGAAAAAAAAATAAACGGGGCTTTCTACGGTACCATAAAAAAAAATAATTATGTAATATTTATCTAAACTATTCAAATATTTTTAGAATTTATTTATTCATTTTTTTTTAATATTTTAATGTGCATGCGGCTATCCATCTTTTGATGGATATTTTTGAAATATGTATAATATTCTATGATATTTTTTAAATATCGTAGAGGATCTGTTTCCGAGGAAAAAAAATTTTACTAACTGTATAAAGGTAATTAAGCTAGAAAAGGGAAGAAGGGAAAGAAAGAGAGTAAAGATGAGAGAATATAAAATGAGATTTTATAATAGAAGAAAGGACATAAGAGTATATATAGAGAGCAATGCTATATTGCTATACTGAGAGAGTAATAAATTAAATAAAAGACTTTTCATATATATACTTTTGCCAATATGGCTTGTTGCACATTTGCTTTTAGAAAATGACTACTTATATATACCTCTAAAATCATCCTATGTTAGATGTCCTTCTTGTTAGATTTTTTGGCTGATAGCGAGAATAAATAACTATTTTTGAATATCATTGATACTATTATCCTTTTATGTTAATATCCTTAAAAATTTAACATTCAATTTGTATTGAAAAAGCTATATCTTTATATAAATTGTTTGAGTGTATTGATGCAAAGTGTAATACAATTATTTCAGCCAAAAATCTAGGAGGGGTATCCATTCAAAAATAGGAAGATTTGATGGACATATATAAATAATGATTTTCAAAGGGTGAACATGTAATAATATATATTAGCAAACTTATGCATATATGAAAAGTTTTCAATAGACTTGTTGCGAAGCAATCCAGTTACCAGCTTCAGACATTCATTCCGTTTCTAGAGCTACTTAATAGAAATTTTGCTGCACTCTTTTCAAATGGCTCAGAAAATTGCAAGAGTTGATTGCAGCCCAATAAAAACATGCAAACTCGTCTTCTTGACTAGTAGGATTAAATTAACGATAAAGTTCTCTACCATGTGCCGCACATTGTTTAGAACATCTTAATAACATTAGGGTGTTTATCTCCTTGGTAAGGGATCTAACTAAAAAGTAATGACTTGTAAATATTATCTTCTATTGGACTTTTAAGAACTACACTATTGACTTTCAACATAGAGAATTTTGTGAATCATCAAGTTATCGACTTGTCCAATCTATTTTCACCCAAGCTAACCCAACTCGATTTGGTTGAGCACAACCCTTTGTTTAACCCAATATGAAAAAACCTTTGACCTAATCAAGTCCAAGATCCCATCAAATCAATTGAGGGCATGTCTAATTTGGGGAGGGGGGGAATTGGACTCTAAAATGATCATGAGAATGTGTGACTTTCATTTCACTAGTTTGATTGGAGAGGGTCCCATTTTCATTATGATTTCAGAAAGAAATGAGAATACTTTGATCCTTCAAAATCTAATCTTTATTCTCATCTAATATTCAAATTCCATTCCAAATCTAATTTTGATTTCGGTCACGAATCAAACACATCAAGGGATATAACCATTTTTATTCACATTCCGATCTACATGTCACTCAACCCTAGCAAATCCAATTCACCTAAAATAGATGCAATATAGATCATTAAAATTTCAATTAACACCATAGGTTTTGCAGCGCATCATATGGCAATTAAGAGGGTCATGTCCTCACCTACTGTATAATTGGATGTTCGAACTATTATTATTGGACCTGGTCAACGGACTACAAAATAAAATGATTCTGAGAGAACGAGAGGCCATCTTGGTCATCGCCTCAAAAACTATCAATAAAACTAGGGGCCATTCCATGTCAATTTTGTCAACCGGGCAAAGGGTAGTTATGAGTTATCCCCCAATGCAGTCATTGTAATCGAAACGGATCCCTCTCTGTTCCTTCTAAGAACAGCCTTTCTCTTCCTCTTTCCTCTCTCAAGTCCATATCCTTCTCCCTCAACCATGTTTTTTTCCAACAGTTTTCCCTTCCTGGCCTCCTCACGGTTGTCTTAGAAGATGACCAGGGAATAAGAAGAGATCAGGAAAGGAAGACTGTGTGAGATGGCAGGCTCCAGTTGCATGGGATTGGTGGCAGTCTTTGCCATCTCCAGCAGCGTAGTTCTTTTGTCCCTTCAGGTCCAGAAGCGCCTCGTGTCGGAATTCATGAAGAAGGTTGAATCAGAACTTGGTACGGAATCATCTTCTTTTCCTTCTGAATCATTTTCTATTCCTTCATCATTTTCTTCCGTCAACTTCCATCCCGGGTTGTGGTTTCATCCTTTGGATTCTTCAATCCCCTTCTGCTCATAGAAAAGCCCAATTAGACAATTGCTTTTGGGTGTTACCACGACTTGTTTTCCTTATGTTATCCTCTTCAATAATTGTACTTTTTGGTGGTGGTGGTGGTGGTGGGTGAAGAAACTTCCATCACACAACAAATGGACTTCTCGTATATACTTTTCTTTCCTTCCTGCAAAATTCCCATTCATGTTGTTTTCTTTAGTTCAATATAACAAGCATTTATTTCAACAATCGCTAATATTGTAAAATTTGATAGGAGTTATAAGAAACCGGCGAAAGAAGAAGGTGAGGTTTGCCGCCGATGTGATCGAGCCATCGTCGAACAACGAAGAATATAGAAGGCGCCGGACGTCGACAAGACCGGCCCCAGCAATGAACGATTTCTCCTTATCCCTGTGAATTGTGGATTAGCATGGAAGAGATCTGCTATTGTATAAAAATGAAAACTCCTCCCTTGTGAATTTTAATGCTGCAGGTAGGAACTGATCTAGTTGTGCCTTGTAGACTTAGTTTTCCTAGATTTGTTTATGCTTTTTTTCGGTTCATGGGTAGGCGTTTGTATCAATCCAATTGCACCTAACGCTGAAAGGAACGTTTTTGTACCTTTTGTATTATATAATTTAAATGTAGACCCCAGAGAAGGTCCCAGACTTGGCTTTCATCATCTGGCATGTTGTTGTTGAGTGATTTCATCTTATGGGGAAAGGTCATTTTATAGACTTTTGCAATCTAGTATCAATCTTTGGTTGGGTTCGGTTGAGCTGATGACCTCACTAAACACAAGAACTTTGGATTATCTGGTTGGCCTTCTACATGTACTGGATCTTTCTTAGCCAATGGAATGGATATGAGACTGCCACATGTAGAAAGTTGGTCATTGCTGAGGCAAAATAAATTTTTTTTTGATTGGAATCCTATGATTCATGAGCACAGGGTTGTGCACATGGACAGCACCAGATGTAACATTATCTTGCTACCAAAGCATCAATCGGCCATCTCCTATTTAATTGCTTTTCTTTTCTTTTTCTTTCTGTTCTTTTCTTTTTTGATGGTAGGAACGGGGACCACAAGAAAAGGAAAGTATTGGGATAATCATCCAGATAAGATACTCCGGGAAACACCTCTCAAGATTTAAACATGATGCCTCCTCCAAAAGTTGGGGTGCAACTGTTGGGCTATTGCTGAATTTATTTATTAGGTATTCTTTTACTTAAAAATTTGGCGGAAGAAATGAGAGGAATGAGGAAAAAAAATTCAGGGTAAATTTTTTCGGGTTGAAAATAAAACCTTTTGCATTTTTCTTATGTTTGGTTGGGATTATGAGATGAAGGATGGATGTCCACATTCATCATCCATTCTGACCTACCAATTTATATTCTCCTAAATTAGAAGAATGGAAGAAAGGAAGGATACTGGGCATGTGAGGGATAAATTTCCACGTTGACAAAAGTACCCTTTATTAATTATTTTTATAAAGCTTTAATACTACTTTAGTTTTCTATTTATATTCCCTATTCTAACTAATTATTTATATAAAATTAATCAACTATTTACATTAAATGATAAATTATTTAGTATTTATACAACGAAGACATGTAAATAAATTAATTCATATATAATTATCTATAAAATAATTTATCAAATTAAATTAAATTAAAATTAAATATTTATATAATTATAAATTATAAATTATAAAAAGACAAATAGAGGATTTGTGCTTAGTTGTGAATACCCGGTATATTTTGAATTGCTACAATATCAACTTTACATTTTCTACATTACTCAAATAGATCCAAAATCCACCTATTTTGATGACAGCTTAATAGCAATTGCATATAATAATGACTCGTGCACCTATGGCTTCTATTTTGATGCATATGTATATTATACCAATTGTATGCTTACAAGGGATTTCTATGAATTTCCACTTATCACTTGAGTGGATTTTGGACCTCCTAGCCAAGAAATGTGGAAAATGCAAGGTTGATATTGCAGCAATTTAAGATAAAAAAAATGATATTTGCAGCTCAATACAGAATAAAGGGGGAGGTATTTATTTTTTGTCCAAGGTTTTATCAACTTTCCAGCTACTCTTTTAAAATCTATCACTCTGCTTAGAACCTGTTTCTTGTGACAAACTCAACAAGCATCATTGGCATTCTCTAACAAGATCCCAAGCTCCACCTTATTCTACAACTTTCTTTGCTGTGGCATGAAGCATTTGACTGGATTTGAGCAATATCTTTTAAAAGAGGAAGCTGATAACAATATAATAATTGTTGATATTGCTGTTTCTCTGTTTGTATGGGACTGAGGACGATGGATTGATTTGTATTTTGAGCTTGAAGGGTGTTCACCTTTTTTGGTGCATTGTTTTGAGCTATTGCCTGCCTCAGATATATGATAGGTTGGGATTTTGTTGGTTTTGAACCGGTAACCATTTTCCTTGTCTATAAATGTTAGGAATCTTTGCAGAACCTCAGCCCCGTGGATGGTTTTCACAAGAAGAGTTATCTTTTGGCGCATTATTTTTGGCTGGTGCCTGCCAGAGTTATCTGATAGGCTGGGTTTTGTTGGGTTTATACAGGCATCGGTTGTACCTTTCCCTTTTCAATGAAGAGGCTGGAGCGTTGCCAGAACCCCGGTACATTAGATGGTTCTCTCGGAAAAAGTAACGAAAATTTAAAAAGGAAGAAAAGCATAACGCTCTGCAAAATTCGAAATATAGTACTTTTTGGGACTAAAATCAAATATCAATCTTTTTACATTTGAGTCCTCTAAAACTTAAAATTTCTAAAACCATATTTCGGATGGTCAGGATGAAGATCTTGGTTATCTCCACCAAGTTTATAAGCCGGGCCAAAGGTTGAAATATTTCGAGAACCAGGCAAATATGATAATTCATGAAGTAATTACTATATGAAACCTCTAATTTGAATATTAAATAATTAAAAATTAATTTAAAATCATAAATTACTAATTAGAAAATACAGTATGGTATCTTGATACCGTAATGCTTAATATTTGAGGTATATGAACATGTATTCACAAAGCCGAATATAGATAGTGCCATAGTTTTAAGCATACTAATGCTATTAAAATTTTTCTTTCAAGGGCTCTAGTCCAACCAAATTTTTCAGTAATAATAATATTGAAAATGCACCATCCAATGAAAACTTCTCTCCTAATCAAACCGCACCTTATTCAAGGGACCGGTCAAAACTTCTCATTTTAATATAATCCAATTTCAAAAAAAAAGGTTCTTGTGGGATCGACTGTTGCAAGTAATCTGCTCACTGCAGATTCATCAGTCAAATATATTGGAAATATAATTATGAAGCTAACGGTAGCATTTATTCATATAAATACACCGCACCAATTCAGTCATGCTCCTACCAACAACCACATCTGCCCACCCCTTCTCTGCGACCACTCCTTGTCACATGCTTGCTTGCACAAGACGTTTGGTGGCTTTTAAGGGGCCTCCGTCACGGTTTAAACACGCCACAGCCACTGAATTATAAAGTATGCACGTTTCGAGCACAGCACATGGACTCGTGCATCTAGACAAACGCTTTAATGTTTTCAGGTTGGGGAAAGTTTTCAAGGCTACAACTTGGCCAATATGAAGCAAAAAGGACCAATGATATGGTTAAAGGTCCCACTAGCTTTACTTGAAAGCGATATTTATGAATAGTTGGCAGTTGATCATGTGGCTATCATGCAATGCATATCATAGGAAATCCGTGTGTATCTTAATAAGAACAGTTCATTGGGACCATTCAATTAACTTGATGGCCCATATGGTGTGCATATCACACTAAAGAATTTGAGCGACTCATTAGTGACAAAATCTCAACCACTTCATAAACAAAGAAAAGAAGAAGAAGAAGGAGAGAGAGAGAGAGAGAGGGGAAGGAAGATTTATAAAATCATAAAAGAAAGAGAAAAAATTAAGGAGAAAGAGCAATTCTTTGTGCACCACATGTGGTGTGGAAAAAAAAATATCGCTCCACCGGATTGGATCACGTAGCTACCACTTTTCAATACGCATTTAATATCTGCAATTGTGCTTTTTTGTTTGAAATTTTGAATAACGAAAATATCTCTCTTCTTCTGAAAAAATTATGATATCCTATGGCTATGTTATGACATCTTGCGGTCAAATTATGACTTCCTATTTATAATTTGACCACAGAATATCCTAAAGAAGAGAGGGATATTTTTCTCATTTAAAAATTTTATAAATTTTTAATGACGAATATGTCTTTCTCTCTTTATGACTTTTGAAAAAAAATATGACTTCTTGTGTATAGTAAATCATAAGTTGACTACAGAATGTCATAATATGACCACGAAATTAAATCATAATATTTTCAGAATAGAAGGAGTATTTTTGTCATTCAAAATTTTAAATGAAAAAATAGAATTGTAGGCATTAAATATGCATTGAAAAATGATGGCTATGTGCTCCAAGACGGTTGGGTGGTGTGCTTCACATCACTTTTATTGCACCATACACAGTGTATAAAGACTTTCTCTAAGGAGAAAAGAAGTAGAAAGAAAGAAATGATCAATAGCTCAATTCATCCCACTAGAGGCCCACTAAAAGAGAGACTCATGCAAAAAGACTTAATCTCATGAGGTCGGTGACATTACATCCTGTGGTCATCATTTGTGAAGAAATTATATTCTACACGATGTGCAAGATGTCAGTGGTGTGCCATACGAATAATTTGAGATGAGGTGAGGAGATGGTAATCTGAGATGAATGTATGATGAATGGGGCTCACATGAACGAGATGAGATGATTGCGGTAGTATACTATCATATGATATGTGGTATAATTTCTCCCACCGATGATCCAGTGTGTACCTACAAAAATTATAATTTTTATACAGCATTAAAGGATTGGGAACATACCAGATGAAGCGTGATGACTCAGGTTTTTTCTTTCCATGGTAGCTATTTGATTGGCTGGTAACCTTAAACTGTAACTTCTTGTGGGATGGCTTTATTTCAAACTAGAACATAAAGTAATTGAAATAAAAGGAATAAATGGGGCTTGTTGCTACTTGTTGCGGCTGATGTCGAAAGACGAGCAACTATGTCTTGTATAATGGTGCTAGATTGATCTACAAAATAAAATTCGGACCGGATATTTTTGCTTCAGCGAGGACCCTCCGACGTTCAAATCAGAAATCAGAGAACAATGGAAGTAGCAACTGATTCTTTGAGAGGGGTTACTTACCTGAATCCTCAGGACTTTAATTATTTATAGAGGATATAACTGAACAACCGTGGAAACGTGCGGTTCCGAAGTTGTTAGGCTGTTGGATGTGCTGTTAGTGAATGAGATATTCTAGTTTTTATCTGCTCTTGCGAGATGTGGGGGTTAGTTACATCCAGACTTATCTACTCAAGATGAACAGCTACTGTACGTGCTAGAAAACTGACTGTCCGAGATAACAGAGGAAGCTCACGTACTAGATGGACCACATGTCAGACTGAATACAAATAGCTCAACTCCACATACCTCAGCTTGATGCTTGGATCGTCAATCACGATGATAGCTCACTGGCCTGAAGTATTCTATGATAACACACTGATTCGAGGTATTCACGGTATCACCGTAATACTATCCTCTACTCCTGAGTCTGAGAATCAGGAGAAAGAAGTACCTCCAAAGTCGTACCTTGGATCTAGGGATGTGCGCTCTCACGCTTTCACATATGTCTCCGGTATTTAAAATTAATGATGTCAGCTTGATGGGTAGGGCTTGTTGTGAATGGTCATGATTAATGGGACTACTCATATAGCAATTTTTTTGAGAATTTAATTTTTCCAGTGATGACTCTTTGTCTTCTTCTTTGCCCTCTTTTAAATCTATTTTTCGAGTATATTGAGGAGATGACCACAATCTCCTTCGCTTCAAATTCTCGGTGCAACTCTTAGGGACAGGATGAACCCAGAGCTCTTGAGGAAGATTGAACTGGCATCGATCTAGAAGAGGCAGGCTAAAGTTCTATCCACTGGTTCTCCAACTCCAGTGGGTGTTGATGTTGAGCTTCCAGCCATTGAATCAACTACCGTAGCTGTGGGAGATGAAAATCCTCTTTTGATTGTCGAGTCTTTGGTTTCTCCATTGGAGGCTGTGATGAAAACTCCACCAGAGGGGGTTCCGACAAAGGAGACTTCAGTGGAGAAGACACAGGCGATGGATGTAGGCCGTCATCTTGAAAAAGCTTCGACGGTGGCGGTGGAGATTAGGGAGCCTTTGGAGTAGATGGCTCCTATCAAATGCCTTCCCTTGGTCATTTTCCAAGCAAGTCCTTCATGATCAGGACCTTCTGCTCTATCCATGGTGGAGAATCTCAAGATCGCGGTGGAGTTTTTGAGAAATTTTTTTTTCCTACTGAAAAACAGTACCTGAATGAACAAGGGGCTCAATAGTGGATGATGGATGCCCTTAGGTCTCTTGCTCAGGTAAGGAGTCTTTGGATCTTTCCTTTTGATTTCCTGTAGCTTGTTGTATTTAATAGCTTTGGTATATAGGTTGGGCATTATCTAGCCAGCTTCGTTGGCTCCACCTCTGAAGTTTTAGAATTAGAGCTTACGACGACGAAGAAAGAAATAGACTGGTTGAAGTATCTTTTGGATCAAGAACAATCGATCACCATTGAGTTGATCAAAGAAGTAAACTCTTTTGAGGATGCCCTTCGAGAAGCCCGAGAAATGATCGATTGTCGAGATGACGAGTTAAGGAGGACTAAGAAGAAGATTGAAGACCTCGAGAGATAAAGATCTGAGACTGAGAGAGACTGCCGCCGAGCCTGTAATGATATAGAGTGCTTAAAAAGGATGCTCGAAGGAAGAAGGGGTCGAGACTCTACCCCTCTTGAGGTTTATTTCCTCCACCACTGACTCTCAGATCAGGAGCTTCTAACTGCGAATGCTCTCAAGAGGATAGATCGGTTGGTGAGAAGAGGGATTGAGATTATAAATCTGATCTGCAAGACAGCATTCTTCGTAGGCTTCGAGAGGTATAAGATAATGACTCAAATGTACCTTCCTGCTGATAGTATCCAGCTTCTGCAAACCAGCTTCTCAGATGAAAGTCTGAAGGCTGTGATAGAAGACATCATAGGGAGGTTTACAAAAATATCCCAGTGCATTATTAAGACAAACAAAATTGATGGGCCGCCCAGACAGAAGAGATTACTGGCATTGAGGAGGGCTATGCTGAAGTGGATCACCCTGATAGCACTTCGAGGTAATGATGTATTTTTCTTTTATAATCTAAACTTTATAATCATTTTGATGTAAATGAATAAAATTTATTTTTGTCATTAATGTTCATTATGTTTGAATGGATGAGTGCAAATCATATTTCAAGCCATATTGGCTGAATTTCGATCTATACTAAGAATTTAGTAATGATTCAAATCATGAGGCATAATCTGAGCCACAATCTGAGCTATAATTCGAGCTATATGACTCATACCTATTGTGTAGGTTTTGAAAGGATTGAGATTCAAATTAGCTCCATGTGGTAGGTACCATCATATGTCTCTTCATGCCCCTTCAAAAATGGCTCAGAGCATGATTTGCCTATCACTGATATTAACTATCATATTGATGGTAGGAGCTGTACCAGACTGATGACTACTATGCATCAAGCATGTTGGAATTTGAGGTTAGGGGCATGCATGTGTATTTTTAAACTTTATTTTCTAAATACCACAGTGAAATATAAAATTAAAATATTTTTAATCTGAATCATACATGCATAAAAATATAAAACCATAAGGATCTAATTCATGTGCTGAAATTGACATATATTGAAATTCAGATTGTGATCAAATTGTATTTCTGTTTCGCAATCATTTTCTCCAAATCTAGATATGGAAGAGAAGAGATTTTCTTCTAGCTGTATAAGTGTCTGATCTCTATGGATATCCACTCAAAATCAGCTTGGAATAGCCCTCTTCAAATTGATTTTTTTCTCTAAGAAAATTCAGCCTGTTGAATCTGAACAAAGTCTGGATCGTGATCAACATTTGATCTCTTTTCTTGATTTTTTTCTTCTCTTCTTCTCTTACCTTTCTCTCTTGCTTTGTGCTGCTATCAAACTCTGAAAACCAGCAATGGAGAGATGCCCAACAGCTTGGGCATGAGGAAGAAGTGGGATGTCCCAACTAGGTGGGACGTGTGAGACGCCAAGGGAGAAGAGAAAGGGAGAGGAAGAGAGGGCGTGGGCACCTCCTATGGGGCATGTGGGCTGCTGATTGGATGCACTAGGGATCTTAGGGGAGGTCTCTTTAAATAGGCATGAGGATTGAATCTTATTCAGTCTCATAATATAAGTCCCACTTGCATTAGGTTTTCTAATAACTTAAGTTATTTAATTTACATTAGGAATTCTATTAGGTGCCAACTCTTGAAGCCCTGGCACTCAATTAAACATACCTTCTTTTGCACCCAAGGGATGCCCCATATTAGATTAAAAGGCCCTCTAATCATAGAACACATCCAACTTGATCCAATCAAAGTGGCGCCCCATAACAACTATCAAGAAAATTAATAAGGGACTTGCACCCTTAATTCATATTGTTGCTCTTTGAATTGATTTTGATGATTACAAAGCATTTGAGGGAGTTACTAATGATTTTGGTTTGGAAAAAAAATTATTATTTTTCAGGGGCAAAATCATAATTTCATCAAGTCCTAACTCGAAAGCCTCAAGAGTAAGAACAGAAGATTTATGATCTTTTGGAGGCAATCTCAATATTTTTGGATGTGTATTTTGAAAGAAAATCATGTTTATAAAATTGAATCGACCCCATGAGTCGACTCATATCAAAAGGAGCTGAACGGCATGCAATTTTTTGGCTGACACATCTAATTGAGTCGACCCTATGAGTCGACCCTATGAGTTGACCTTTGTTGCTGTATATGCCAAAATTACAGAATAATTATTTTCTATTCTGTGCCACAGAAGTCGACCCCATGAGTCGATTCATGTGTGTGAGTCGACCCTATGAGTCGACCTTTGCGATGGAAAAACTCCGTAACGGCTAGTTTTTCAGCTCATTTTGGCATATTTAATGCTCATTTAATGATCTCCAATGGCTCTATTTTAGTCCAGATTACTCTCCACCATCATTTGAAGTTATAAAAGATACTTAAAGGAGGGAATAAACAAGGATCTTCAAGCATTCATTTCAGCGCTAAGTAAAGAGCTCTTTTGAAGTTAAAGAAGCTTTCATTTCAAGTTCACCAACCCCTCAAGAGCTCATCCAAGTCTTCAACCACCTTGAGAAAAATCAGAAAAGCTTTTTTTTTATTGTGTAAAGTATATTTAAAGCTTTATTTGCTCATTAAAGGAGCTATATTTGTATTTTTGTGTGATTAACTGTTATACTTTGTTTTTGAGTTGATCTTTAGTTTTGGAAGGATTCCAAAATGTGGAAAGGTTGATCCGAACCTTGAATCGGATTGTATTGGGTTGGATTGTACCTGAAAAATAAGTGTTCTAGTTTGAGATAGCTAGAGTCGGAGGTACCGACATTGTATTCTTGTTGAATACGGTTTAGTAGATTTGAATTCCCAAGTAGGAGCTTGGGGAGTGGATGTAGGTGCAAGGTTAGCATCAAACCACTATAAATCTTGATTATTTATGGTGTGTTTACTTATTCTCTATCTTATTTTCTTTTTATTCTTGCACTCTTGCATCTAATATCTTCACCTTGCTTAAATCACTCACTTTAACTAACTTGCCTTTTATCACTTAATCTTTGTGGTTCTAAATTAATTTTAAATTTTTAAAAACCCAATTCACCCTCCCTCTTAGGTTGCATAGCTGGGCAATAAGTGGTATCAGAGCCGGTGCTCTAGTCCTACTTTGATTTAACCATCAAAAAGCTAAAGATCTATGGCAACTCAAGTTGGTGCTTCACTAGCCGAGGGGCAGTCCACAAACTGACCTCCACTTTTTAATGGATCAAATTATACCTATTGAAAAGCTTGGATGAAAATCTTTATTCAAGCACTTGACTATGATATATGGAGTATCATAGTAAATGGACCACACACACCCACTAAAATAATTGATGGTGTGGAATCAACCAAACCCGAAAAAGAATGGGATGAGGTTGATAAGAAAATGGCTCAACTTAATGCAAAAGTCATGAATATTTTATATTGTGCTCTAGATGCTAATGAATTCAATCGTATTTCAATATGCATGTTAGCTAAGAAAATATGGGATAGACTAGAAGTAACTCATGAAGGAACTAATCAAGTGAAGAAATTAAAAATTAACATACTTGTGCATAAATATGAACTCTTTAAAATGAAGCATGATGAATCAATAACTAAAATTTTACTCATTTTACTGATATTATTAATGGTCTAAAAAGTCTTGGTAAGTCTTATTCTAACAGTGATCTTGTGAGAAAGATTCTTAGATCTTTACCAAAGACTTGGGAGGCCAAAGTGACCATAATTCAAGAAGCCAAAGATCTGAATATCTTATCCTTGGAGGAGCTTCTAGGATCGCTAATGACACACGAGCTAAGTATGAAACAACATCAAGAAGAAGATGTCAAAAAGAAGAAGACAATCATCCTCAAATCTACTGCTCAACTTGATGAGGAATCTAATGATACAGAAAATGAAGAGCAGGATGAAGAAATGGCTCTCATTATTAAAAAGTTAAAAAAAATTTTGAAGAAAAGAAGACAAAGAATGAGGAAGAGGCCACCTACAAAAGGAGAACATAGCAAAGAAAAGGATAAAAAGCAATCTCTTATTTATTATGAATGTAAGAAGCTGGGACACTTTAAGTCTGAATGTCCATAACTTAAGAAGGATCCCAAGAAGTATAAGAAAAAGGCTATGATGGCTACATGGAGTGAAAGTGATGAGTCAAGCTCCGAAGAAGAAGATTCAAATAAACAAGCCAACTTGTATCTTATGGCACATAAAAATGAGGTAAACACTGAAACTTCTAATGACTTTACCTTTGAAGAACTTCATAAAGCATTTTATGATCTAATTGATGAACTAAAGAAGCTAGGGGTAAAGAACAAAGAATTAAAATCAAAGAATCAATCTTTACTAAAAGAAAATGAGATTATTTCAAATAAAAAATCAATCTTGTCTCAAGAAAATTTGAACTTAAAAAATAAGATTGCCAAGTTAAAACCAATGGTTAAAAAATTTACTTTAAATTCAAATAAACTTTAAATGATACTTGACAATCAAAAGACTATTTATGATAAAGTCGGTTTTGGATATAACCCTTTAAAGAAATAAAAATTTTTGAAAAATATCTTTGTAAACTCATCATGCAACAAGTTTTCAAATATGACTTGCTTTAAATATGGTAAAGTAGGATACAAATCCTATACATATTTTTTTAACAAATCTGAAAATTCTAATGTGAAGAAAATATGGGTTCCAAAAGGAACCATTGTGACTAACCAAAGAGGATCCAAGAAAACTTGGATACCTAAAGTCAAAATTTGATTTTTGTATATAGGTGTGTCTTGCATCCCAAGGAACAAATCGAAATGATATCTTGATAGCGGGTGCTCAAGACACAAGACTGATGATGAATCTCAATTCATCATACTTGATGCTAAAGATGGAGGGATGGTCACCTTTAGAGACAATGGAAAAGGAAAGATTATCTATATAGGTAATGTTGGGTATAAAATATCCCCCGGCCGAAGTTTGTAAAAGACCAACCCTTCCAGAGCTTTTCTGGCTTTCGACCTTGTGTAGCATCTCTCTGAACCCCCTCGACCATCCGAGCTTCCGAACTTCTCCGACAATGAGCTTCTCTATCCATCTACCGGGCCGCTCCAAAGGCTCTCTAGGCCTCACTATCAGCCGACCTTCTACAATGATCAACTACTCTCTGAACTTCTTCCGGACTTCGTCAATGTCCGAGCTTCTTCGACAATGAGATTTCTACAGTAATCAGACTCCATCCAAGTTTCTATGATGGTTGACCACCTTCAGAATTTCAACCGAGCTCCTGCGAGAGCCGAACTTCTACTACGAGTGGTCTACTTCGAACTTCTACTATGAGTGGTCTACTCTGAACTTCTACTACGAGCGGTCTACTCCGAACTTCTACTATGAGCGGTCTACTCCGAACTTTCACAGTGGGTGGTCTATCCCGGATATCTACCGTAAGCAAATTCCATTCGAGCCTCTACTGTAAACATATTTCTTCCAAACTTCTATTACAGGTAGACTTCAGCCGAGCTTCTTCGTAGCTGGATCCTAGACGAGCTTCTACGATGGGACAGGACCCACTGGCTAGGTCGCTACTCCGAGCTCCCACAACAACCGACCTTCGACCAAGCTTCTACAATAAGCAGTCTCCTTTCAGCCTTCTACAAGAATCAGACTTCGTCCGAACTTCCATAGAGGATGGATATCGGACGAGCTTCTACGACGGACGGACTCCGACAGCTGAATTTCTACAACGACCGATTGCCTTCGGTGTCTGTCGAACCTCTCCAACGCCATTCGAAGTCCACCGTCGGTCGACCCTCCGTCAGATTCTTCATGAAATTGAACTTCTCCGACGGATAATCTTCAGACAAGCTTCCACATCAGGCGAATCCCAGACGGACTTCTCTAGCAATCGGACTCCTATCGGACTTCACCAATGAAAAATCTCCATCCGAGCTTCTACAGCAGATGACTCCCACCTGTAGCATCAGCGCCTGAGGTGTCCGACAATAGTAGACTCATCAGCAGCCTCAGAAACATCCGAGCTTCTCCTAGATCGATGGGATAGAGAGCCATTCCACTCCATCAGACATGCCAGTCGAGCTCCAGCCGATAGATCCGAACTCTCCGGCAAGTCACAACAACGGCCACTACCCTACTCCACTCTCTGCAACGAATTCCGTGTGCCTCCACCACTCTCTGGCGAGTCACGACAATGGACACTCCACTTTTCGTAACAAACTCTACGTGGTCCTGAACGACCCCTGATGCCACTACTCTCCGTAACAAACTCCGTGTGGCTCTGAACGGCCCACTACCAGGCGGTTACAGACATCGCTGTCAATCGGTTACGCTCTCCATCTATAAAAAGAGACCTCCAGATACGTTCTTCTCGAAGCTCTAAACTATATCCCAAAACTTTACTAAAATTACTACTCGAGCACTCTATTTTTGTTGAGGCAGAGTACTGACTTGAGCATCGGAGGGTCTTGTCGGAGCACCCCCAACTCTGGTTTAGACTTTTCTTGCAGGTCCCGACGGCGATCGCGGTCATCTCAACTCCAGCAACTCCAGCTTCGGCAGAATTCTACACCAACAGAATTGGCACTAGAGGAAAGGGGCGGCTGTGTCTTTGCAGTACCCTTATTCTTAAAGGAGTGCTCAATGGGACTGTCTCCGATCATCTTCTCCAATGTCCTCTTCTCCTTCTCCTACTGGATCTCCACCTGATGCCTCCTCGAAAGACATCCACCAGGCGATCCACAGCCTCCGTGGCCAGATCTCAGGCTCCGACCTCACCTCCAATTTTTCAGGCTCCTCCTCCTCCCCCGATAATGGCGGTTGGTATAGAGCAGTTTGACCTGCTGGTTCAGTGGATCGAAGGCCTCACCAAAGCAGTGCAGGCCATGCAGTAGCAGCAACAGCCGCAGGCATCAGTACGGTTGGAAAGAGCATCGTCAGAGTTCCAAGATCCGATAGTAGGCCAGGCCACTTGGGCCAGTCGTCCTGTCTTCCCCGGAAAGGAGAATTCGAGGGTGGAAAGCCCTCAGTCTGATCACGATTCCACTCCCGGAGGATCCCTACCTCCACTCTACCGGAAGACCCTCGAGACTCACAGTCAAGAGGACCTCTTGGATCGAAGGCTCCAGGAGATGAACCGACAGATTGAAGAGCTCTGTCATGCTCCCCCTGATTATGGTAAGGACATCTGTACTGACCCTCCTTTCTCTCAAATGATCATCAACACCATCTCTGAAGGGCCCCGAAAGGGAGCGATCGGTGGATCGATCGGACCGTTCAAGCAGCAAAGAACTAAAGGATCTATAACCTGTACTGAAGAAGACGCCCAGGAGATCCAATTCTCCCATAATGATGTGATTGTACTTTCTTTAAATATTACTGATTATGATGTACGCCGCATTCTTGTTGATAGTGGAAGCTCGATCGATATTTTATTTTACGATGCATTCTCAAAAATATCCATCCCTGATGGTCGGTTAGGGCCGATTAGCTCCCTGTTGGTAGGATTTACTGGCGATGCAGTGCCAGTGGAAGAAGTAATAACCTTGACTGTAGTTGCAGGTCGGTATCCAAAATAATCTAGAGTGCTGGTGGATTTTCTAGTAGTGAGGGCACCGTCTGCCTACAACGCAATCCTCGGCCGACCTGGCCTCAACGCCCTCCGAGCTGTAGTATCGACCTACCATTTGAAGTTAAAATTTTCTACTAGCCAGGGGGTCGGAGAAGTCAGAGGAGATCAAGCTTTGGCAAGACATTGCTACAACATAGCCCTTCAGAGAAAGGGACAGTCCGACCCCTGCCCGATTGATGGATTGGACACTCGCGACGATCTTGCTGAAGAAAGGGGTGAGCCAATTGAAGATCTTGTCTCAATTCCTTTGAACAATGGGAATGAAGAGCACGTGGTGAAGATCGGCTCCAACTTGAGGGAAGAGGCGTGGACAGCTTATCAACTTTTTACAAAAGAATGCAGATATTTTCGCTTGGGCTCCGACAGACATGCCAGGGATCGATGCTAAAGTTATGGAACATCATCTGGTTGTTGATCCCGAACACCGACCGACGAAGGAAAAAGTTTGAAGTCATGCACCGGAAAGACAGATGGCAATAGCTGAGGAAGTTGATAAACTTCTGAAAGCCGGGTTCATCAGAGAGGTCAACTATCCGAGCTGGGTTTTCAATGTGGTCCTGGTTAAGAAGGTGAACGGTAAATGGAGGATGTGCATAGACTTCAAAAAGCTAAATAAAGCCTGCCCGAAGGACAGTTACCCTCTGCCCAGAATCGACCAATTGGTGGATGCAACCTTGGGCCACGAGCTTCTCACTTTCATAGATGCGTTCTCCAGCTACAATCAAATTCGGATGGCACCAGAGGACGAAGAAAAAATTACTTTTATTACTAACCATGGCCTTTATTGTTACAGGGTCATGCCTTTTGGCCTCAAAAATGCAGGGACGATCTATCAACAGTTGGTAAACAAGATCTTCAGAGTGTAGATCGACCACAACATAGAGGTCTACGTGGACGATATGCTCGTAAAAAGCAAATCCTCGATGAACCACGTCGCCGACCTTAAGGAGACCTTCAGCGCCCTCCGAAAATACAAGATGAAGCTGAACCCAGCCAAGTGCACTTTTGGAGTAACCTCAGAAAAATTCCTGGGCTTTATGGTATCGGGGCACGGGATCAAAGCAAATTTGGAAAAGATTCATGCGATCCAGAAAATGATCGCTCCAAAGTCAATAAAGGAAGTTCAGCACCTTATTGGGAGAGTAGCGGCCCTAAATCGCTTCGTCTCAAGATCGACCGAGCGGTGCCTGCCTTTTTTTCAGACTCTCAAGCAGCCGAATAACTTCTGTTGGACCTCTGGATGTCAGCAAGTGTTCGAAGAGCTGAAGAACTACCTCGGCTCATCTCCACTATTGGCAAAGCCCAAGCCTGGAGAGGAGTTGTTCTTGTACCTGGCGGTCTCCCCTGTGGCCCTTGCAGCAGTTCTGATTAAGGAAGAAGAAAAAATTCAACGGCCGATCTACTACATAAGCCGAGTATTGAGAGACACTGAAACCAGGTATACTAAGTTAGAGAAACTAACTTACGCCTTGTTGGTTGCAGCTCGGAGGCTCCGACCTTACTTTCAGGGACACACCATAATACTGCTCACCGACCAGCCGATCAAGGTGGTTTTACATCGAGTGGACGCCTCTGGGAGGATAGCGAAGTGGGCAGTCGAGCTCAAAGAGTTCGACATCGACTGGCAATAAAAGTCCAGATATTAGCAGACTTCGTGGTGGAATGCACCATCCCGGAAGAGGCCGAACTTGGATGAGATGAAGCCGACAACCCAGGGCTCCAGCCGAACTCCCCTAAAGAAAGAACAGATCTCTCTGATGATTTTTGGGCCCTCTACGTAGACAGTTCTTCCAACATGTTAGGCACAGGCGCGGGCCTGGTCTTGGTCAATCCAGATGGAATTATCGTGGAGTATGCGCTGCGCTTCAAATTTCCTGCGACAAATAACGGAGCAGAATATGAAGCTCTGATTGTAGGACTAAGGATCGTCAAAAAGTTAGAAGTAGATCGGCTTCAAGCCTACAGTGACTCCCAATTAGTAGTGGGACAGGTCAGCAAAAATTATGAAGCTCGGGAGGACAGTATGGCCAAGTATCTAGAAAAGGTAAGGGAGATCATCCCTACCTTCGGCAGCTTTAATATCAGGCAGATCCCAAGAACAGAAAATACCAGGGCCGACCTTCTCTCCAAGTTGGCTACACTGGCCCCGGTCGAACTGCCTAGGAAAGTCTTCTTCGAAGTTCTGAAGTGCCCAAGTATGGAAGAATCATAGCTTGTGATGGAAATCAGCCATGAACCCAGTTGGATCGACCCACTGGTTGCATACCTCAAGGACGGGGTTCTTCCTCCTGATGCAAAAGAAGCTCGGAAGCTTAGGAACCAGGCCTCCCGATATATCCTTTATGAAGGCAAGCTATACAAGAGGTCGTACTCTTTGCCCCTCCTAAAATACCTCCGGCCTTCTGAAGCCAACTTCACCTTGAGGGAGGTACATGAGGGAGTCTGTGGAAGTCACCTGGAGGCCAAATCTTTATCCTACAAACTGCTCCGACAAGGCTATTACTGGCCTACCATGTATCACGACTCTGTTGAATATATCAGAAGGTGTGATCGGTGTCAGAGATATGCAAATATCCAGAGGCAACCTGCCTCCGAGCTTACACCATTGAGTGCCCCATGGCCGTTTGCGCAATGGGGGATGGATATCTTCAGACCTTTTCCTATGGCATCCGGGCAGTGAAAGTTCCTCCTGGTGGCAATAGACTATTTCACCAAGTGGGTCGAAGCTGAGCCTTTGGCAAAAATCACAGAAGCTAAAGTGCAGGACTTCGTTTGGAAGTCAATTGTCTGTAAGTTTGGCCTATCTAGAACCCTCATTACTGATAATGGGCGGTAATTTACTGGAGCAGGGTTTGCTGAATTTTGTGAGGACCTAAATATCTCCCATAACCTCACTTCGATAGCCCATCCGTAGGCAAACGACGAGACCGAGGTGACTAACAGGACTCTATTGCAAGGAATCAAGGCGAGACTTGAAAAAGCAAAAGAAACTTGGGCAGATGAGCTTTATCATGTGCTGTGGGCATACCGAACTACCCAGAGATTGCCCACGGGGGAGACCTCCTTTGCCTTGACCTTCGGGATAGAGGTCGTGATCCCGATTGAACTCAAGCTCCCGTCGGTGCGAGTCATGACATTCGACGAGCAGTGCAACCCACAGGATCTCAAGGCCAACCTCGACTTGTTAGAAGAAAAGCGAGAGACAGCTCAAGTTCGGATGGTGACTTACAAGCAAAAAGTAGCTCGCTACTACAATTCCCGGGTCAAAAGCAAAGCTTTCAGAGCGGGGGACCTGGTACTTCGGCGAGCTGCTGTCTCACAACCTCAGAATCAAGGGAAACTTGCCCCGAACTAGGAAGGCCCGTATGAAGTTAAGGAGGTAGTTCAGCCTGGAACATACTATCTAAAAGAGCTTGGGGGAGTGGAGCTTCCACGATCATGGAATTCAAAAAATCTATAGATGTATTACTAATAACTTTGCCTTCAATAAAAGTTTTATATTTACATATTTATCCTTTTAGCATGAGCTTATAACGACAGGAAGTAACTCCATCATTCAGTCGAAATTAAGCATGTTAGGAACAGGAAGAGAACCTCATCCTAACACAAGCAAAGTCGAAGGCCCGGTTACTTAGAGACTGGATGGGGGGAGAAGCCCTTGCAATGGCCCTTATGTGCCCCCACAGCCTTGTTAGGAACAGGAGGAGAACCTCGTCCTAACATGAGCAAAGTCGAAGGCCCGGTTACTTAGAGATCGGATGGAGGGAGAGGCCCTTGCAACGGCCCTTATGTGCCCCCACAGCCTTGTTAGGAACAGGAGGAGAACCTCGTCTTAACATGAGCAAAGTCGAAGGCTCAATTACTTAGAAACCGGATGGGGGGAGAGGCCCTTGCAATGGCCCTTATATTTTCCCACAGCCTTGTTAGGAACAGGAGGAGAACCTCGTCCTAACATGAGCAAAGTCGAAGGTCCGATTACTTAGAGACTGGATGGGGGGAGAGGCCCTCGCAATGGCCCTTACGTGCCCCCACAGCCCTATTAGGAACAGAAGGAGAACCTCATCCTAACATGAGCTGAAACTGGTTGTCGAAAATAAGAGGAGAACCTCGTCCTGACACAAACAAAGACCCAGTCGATCAAGATCGGACGAGGAGGGAAGCCTCCTCAACGGCTCCTCTACACTCTCACGACCCCGTTAAGAGCAGAGGGAAAACCCTCACTCGAACACAAAAAAAAAAGAAGGAGATCAAAAGGGAAAGCGACGAACTACACTAGCGATAAGTAAAAAATAAACTACATCGAAGACCCGAGGGACCTCGTCTCAACAAGGAAGGATACTCCTATCAAAAATCCCTCAGCCACTAAAAGAGAACTCGGCACAGGCTGAGGAGAAATTGACTTCCTCAAAGTAACGAGAAGTTCGGGTCCCCAAGCTTGAGCATCGGGAGAAAGCGTCAAACTCAAATGGCCTCGAAAAGACCTACGGTCACAAACAAAAAAGGCAAATCAACGTGGTGACGATCGGAAACCTTCAAACAACGTCGGCATCGAACAAGACAAAAGATAAAAGAAGTTCGATAAACAACGACTCAAAGCAAGAATAGACGAGGAATCACAAACAACGCCGATGCCAAACAAGACGAAAGATAAAAGAAGTTCGGCAAATAACAATTTAATACAAGAATGGACAAGGTAATGAAAAATTTTCTTTTCATTTCATTAGTGAAGTGTACATTATAAAGCCTTGAAGGCCAAAGAGAGAAACAACAAGAAAGAAAAGGAATACAAGGTGAAAGAGCTCCAAGGAAGCTCGGTACCATCAGACTTCGAATTTTTGATTTCAGCCATCATCGAGGATTGCTTTAAGTACCCAACTTCTTCTTCCAACCCCCCTTTGGATTAATAATTACTCCAGCATTATCTTCAAAGTACATGTAGACACTGTTCTCTTTCGCCATGGCTTTTGCTGCCTCATAATGACGGTGGGCATGACCTTCTTCCTAAGATCGGGTTTCTCCTTCTTTCTGACTTCTTCTTCCAGTCCCCCTTTGGCTTCCCCCTTCCACAGGATCGGGAAGTACTCATGCTCGAGGATGTGTCACAAACGCGGGCTCTGGGTGATCAAGGCGAAACACGATCGGATCTGTCTCTTCTACCCTCGCCTTCTTCGCCAACCCAAAAGCTACAGCGCCTTCCCTCTTGTGGGCTTTGAGACTCTTGGCTGACATCCAAGCCGCATCCGCATCCATATCGGCAACGAAGGAGGGACCGAAGGAACTCCCGTGCAAAGTGAGATCCCCGAAGGGGGGAGGTGGGTTTAAATAGGCGACGGGGTCTGGTGCAATAATGACTGTAGGACTTCTTTGGCCAGTCTATAACCACCGTGTGGCCCACTCACTGTGGCAAGCGGTTGGAGGTGGCCGACAGTTGATAAAACCATTATTGCACCATACCTGGGGCAGCGCTCCAGTGAAAATTTCGAAAAAACCTTTTCGGATCACTTTGATTTGAAAAGACTCCGGCACCAGCGCACCAAATGCCAAAATTTATGGCAACCACCGAGTGTGGTAACTTCGGCCGTGAGAATTTTTCTGTACTTCCTTCATTCGGAAGCCGAACTCGGTAGGGGGACTGGTGTTGGGTATAAAATACCCCCCGATCGAAGTTTGTAAAAGATCGATCCTTTCAGGGCTTTTCCGACTTCCAACCTTGTGTAGAGTCTCTCTGAACCCCCTCAACCATTCAAGCTTCCGAACTTCTCCGACAATGAGCTTTTCCATCCATCTACCAGGCCGCTCCAAAGGTTCTCTAGGCCTCACTATCAGCCGACCTTCTACAGTGATCAACTATTCTCTAAACTTCTTTCGGACTTCGTCAATGTCCGAGCTTCTTCGACAACAAGATTTCTACAGTAATCAGACTCCATCCAAGTTTCTACGACGGTCGATCGCCTTCAGGATTCCAATCGAGCTCCTGTGAGAGCCAAACTTCTACTACGAGCGATCTACTCCAAACTTCTACTACGAGCGGTCTACTCCGAACTTCTACTGCGAGCGGTCTACTCCAAACTCCCATAGTGGGCAGTCTACCCTGGATATCTACTGTAAGCAAATTCCATTCGAGCCTCTACTGTAAACACATTTCTTCCAAACTTTTATTACAGGTAGACTTCAGCCGAGCTTCTTCATAGTCGAATCTCAGACGAGCTTCTACAATGGGACAGGACCCACCGACCAGGTCGCTACTCCGAGCTCCCATGACAACCGACCTTCGACTGAGCTTCTACAATAAGCGGTCTCCTTTCAGCCTTCTACAAGAATCAGACTCCGTCCGAACTTCCATAGCGGATGGATATCGAACGAGCTTCTACGATGGATGGACTCCGACAGCTGGATTTCTACAACAATCGATTGCATTTGGTGTCTGCCGAACCTCCCCAATGCCATCCGAAGTCCACCACCGACCGACCCTCCACCAGATTCTTCATGAAACCGAACTTCTCCGATGGATAATCTTCAGACGAGCTTCCACATCAGGCGAATCCCAGACGGACTTCTCTAGCAATCGGACTCCTACCAAACTTCACCAACGAAAAGTCTCCATCCGAGCTTCTACAGCAGATGACTCCCACCTGTGGCATTAACGCCTGAGGCATCTGACAACAGTAGACTCATCAGCAGCCTTGAAAACATCTGAGCTTCTCCTAGATCGATGGGATAGAGAGCCATTCCGCTCCATTAGATATCCCAGCCGAGCTCTAGCCGACAGATCCGAACTCTCTGACAAGTCACGACAATGGCCACTACCCTACTCCACTCTCTACAATAAATTTCATGTGGCTCCACCACTCTCTGGTGAGTCACGACAATGGACACCACTCTACTTTTTGTAATAAACTCCACGTGGCCCTGAACGACCCCTGACACGACTACTCTCCGTAACAAACTCCGCACGACTCTGAACGGCCCACTACCAGACGGTTACAGATGTCACTGTCAATCGATTATGCTCTCCATTTATAAAAAGGGACCCCCAGATACATTCTTTTAGAAGCTCTAAACTCTATCCCAAAACTTTACTAAAATTTCCACTCGAGCACTCCATTTCTGTTGAGGCAGAGTACTGACTTGAGCGTCGGAGGATCTTGCTGGAGCACCCCCAACTCCGGTTTAGACTTCCCTTGCAGGTCCCGATGGCGATCGCGGTCATCTCAACTCCAGCAACTCCGGCTTCGATGGAATTCTGCACCAACAGGTAACATTGGTATCACTCCCTCCAAGTATGTTAAAAATATTTTATTAGTAGATAGTTTGAAATATAATCTATTAAGCATCAGTCAATTTTGTGATAAAGGATACAAGGTTATTTTTGAATCTTCATTTTGCATAGTAACTAGTCCTATTGATGAAGGTATTAAATTTGTTGGGCATAGACATGGTAATATTTATATGATAGATTTGAATGATCTTTCCAAAACAAACATGCAATGCCTAGTAGCCTTGAATGCCAAGATTAATGAGACTAGTTGGCTTTGGCATCGTAGGCTTGCACATATTAGCATGCATTCACTTTTAAAACTTATTAAAAAGGAATTGGTTATCGACTTACTCAAATTAAATTTTGAAAAGGATAGAATTTTTGATGCATGCCAACTGGGTAAACAAACAAGAGTCTCATTCAAATCTAAAAATATTGTTTCAACTTCTAGGCCATTAGAACTATTGCACATGAATTTATTTGGATCCATCAGAATTACTAGTATAGGTGAAAAATGATATGGCTTTGAGATTATTGAGGATTTTTCTCGTTTTACATTGGTCTTCTTTTTGACACATAAAGATGAAACTTTTCATGTGTTCTTAAAATTTTATCGAAAAGTCACTAATGAAAAAATTTTTTTAATTCAAAATATTCGAAGTGATCATGGAACCGAATTTAAAAATTAAGATTTTAAAAAATTTTATGATGAAAAAGGTATTGATCATAACTTTTCAGCACCTAAGACACCCCAACAAAATGGGATAGTAGAAAAGAAAAATAGAACCCTTAAAAAAATAGCCTGTACCATACTATATGAAAGAAATCTTCCAAGATATTTTTGGATGGAAGCAATTAGCACAGCATATTACATATTAAACCATGCTTTAATTAGATCAATTTTAAAGAAAACTCCCTATGAGCTTTGGAAAGGAAGAAAACTAAACATTGCATATTTTCATATTTTTGGTTGTCGATGTTTTATTTTGAACAATAGTAAAGAAAGACTAAAAAAATTTGATGCAAAATCCGATGAAGCTATTTTTCTTGGTTACTCCTCTTCTAGCAAAGCTTTTATAGTTTTCAACAAAAAAATTTTACTAGTAGATGAGTCAATACATGTTGTTTTTGATGAAACTAATGATCTTCCTTCAAGAAAGAATGAAAGTATTGATGATGCAGATCCTCTTATAGAAGAGATGAAGGAGATCACTCTAAAAGACTCAACAATTCAAAATGAAGAAGAACATAAAAATAAACAAGAAGATGAAGGTGAAGAACAACAAGAACAACCTCAAGGCTCAAATGATCTACCTAAAGAATGGAGGTATGATCACAATTACCCCAAAGAATTGATCATTGGTGATCCTACACATGGAGTAAAAACTCGTTTCTCTCTTAGAGATGCATACAATCATTTTGCATTTATTTTTCATTTTGAACCTAAAACCATAGATGAAGCTGAAAAAGATTATAATTGGATAAATACAATGCAAAAAGAACTTAATCAATTCGAAAGAAATAATATATGGACTTTAGTATCAAGACCTAAAAATTATCCAGTAATTGGCACAAAATGGATATATAGGAATAAATTGGATGAACATAGAAATGTGATAAGACATAAAGCAAGATTAGTTGCAAAAGGTTATAATCAAGAAGAAAAAATTGATTTTGATGAGATCTTTATACCTGTTGCTAGATTAAAATCAATTAGATTTTTATTTGCATATGCTTGCTTTATGAATTTTAAGTTATTCTAAATGGATGTCAAAAGTGCTTTTCTAAATGAATATATTGCTGAAAAAGTTTTATGTAGAACAACCTCCCGATTTTGAAAATCATGCTTTTCCTAATCATGTTTTTAAATTAAACAAAGCATTATATGGTTTGAAACAAGCACCTAGGGCTTGGTATGAAAGGCTAAGTAAATTTTTGCTTAATAATGATTTTTCAAGAGAAAATGTAGACATAATCTTTTTATTAAAAAAAATCAAGATGATATCTTAGTTATACAAATATACGTTGATGACATTATTTTTGGGTCTACTAATGAAACTCTTTGTCAAGATTTTGCTAAGCTTATGCAGGGGGGTTCGAGATGAGCATTATTGAAGAACTTACATTCTTCCTCAGACTCCAAATCAAACAAACAAAAGAAGGGATCTCCATCACTCAAAGCAAATATACAAGAGAACTACTAAAAAGATTTGGAATATAGGGTTTCAAAGCAATTGGTACACCCATGAGCCCATCATGTAAGCTTGATAAGGATGTAGGAGGTAAAAATGTAGACTTAAAATTTTATAGAGGCATGATTAGTTCTCTATTGTATTTAACTACTAGTAGATCAGATATTATATTTAGTATTTATCTTTGTACTCACTTTCAATCAAATCCAAAAGAATCACACTTGAATGCAGTTAAAAGAATCCTTAGATATTTAAATGGTACACAAACTCTAGGACTATGATATTCTAAGGACTCATCAATTGACGTAATAGGATATTCAGATATCGATTTTGCTGGATGTAGATTAGATAAAAAAAATACTAATAAAACTTGTCAATTCTTTGGAGTTAACTTAATCTCTTGATTTAGCAAGAAATAAAATTCGATGGCACTGTTTACGACCGAGGCCGAATACATTACGGTCGAAAGTTGTTGTACTCAAATCTTATGGATTAAGCAACAACTTGAGGATTTTGGCATCAAACTCAATAAAACTCTCATAAGATGTGATAACACTAGTACTATCAATCTAACTAAAAATCCAATTCAACACTCTAGATCAAAATATATTAAAATTAGACATCATTTCATAAGAGAACATGTTCAAAATAATAATATAATTCTTGACTATGTATGTACTGAGAAATAATTGACTGACATTTTTATCAAGACCTTAAGTGAAGATAGATTTTATAAAATTAGAAGAGAACTAGGAATTTTTGATCCATCAGCTTAAGTATCTCTCTAATTCCAAGTTCTTAATGCCAAAAATTCATTGAACCAAATTTGTTGAGCCCAATTCTCATATCTTCTTTTCTCTTAAAAGCTCAAAACTATACTTCACATGATCAATCTCTAGGTAGATACTTTTTTCTCAAAATTTTAGATTTTTTTTAATTTTTTCATCATTCTTATGAATTTTTCTGTGCCATGAGTCGACCCTCAGGGTCGACCCTAAGGTAAACTTGTAATTTTGTCAAAATCCTTCGGGCGCTCTCTTTTTATTGAAATTTTTTTTTGAGCCGACTCAACCCTTCTTCTTCTTCCTCCTACTGAACCAAAAGCTCTCCCTCTCTTCTTCCTCAAACCGAAGATTTCTCTCAAATCTCTCTTTCCATCGATTTTCACCCTTCAAATCACCCATTTAGGAACCAACTTTCTCTCCTCTTTCTTTCTCGTTTGGGTGGTTCGAGCTTGCCCTAGATTCAACCCCTCCTCTCCAAATCGATGATTTACCTCTCCAAAATCTTTGCTTTTTCTTCTAAAATCTTTTTTTCTCTACCTCTCATTTAGTCTCCTAAGCTCCTTGCAAGTCTCTTTTGTCCAAATGGCTCCCAAAACGAAGCTACTGCAAAGAAGAAAATCTATTAGCGAGTTGGAAGAGAGTGTGCATAGAAAAAGATTAACAACCGAGCCCTCTCCTGCTCCAATCCCAGCTTCAGATCCTGCTTTAGCTTCTACACAGTCCCCAATCAGTCCAAGCAAGGTACCTCTCTCTGATCGAAAAGTGAAACCCGAAAAGAATATAGATTTCAAATTTTTTGAAAAAAAAAGATTCTCTATTGGATCTGTTGGGTATCAAATACCCCTATAAAATACCCTCCAGCCGAAGTTCATGACAGGAGTGACCCTCTGGGGATTCTATCGACTTCCGACCTCCGATGACATCTTTTCGAACCTCTCTGATGGCCGAGCCTCCGCAACACTCCCAAGTTTTGTCGACGGATAAGCACCCACCAGCGTCGACCAGATTTTTCACGACGGACGGACTCCATCCAAGTTTTCACGATGATCGACCACCTTCTAGACTGCATCCGAACTCCTATAGGAGCCAGACTCCATTTCCGACTCTGGTTGCAAGAAGACTTTGTTCGGACTCCTACGGGAGCCGGACGTCGTCCTCGACTTCAATTGCAGGTAGACTTCGTCCGGGCTCCTACGGGAGCCGGACTTCATCTCCGACTTCAATTGCAGGTTGACTTCGTCTGGACTCCTACGGGAGCCGGATTTCATCCCCGACTCCAGCTGCAGGAAGACTTCGTCTGGACTCCTACGGGAGCCAGACGTCATCCCCGACTTCAATTGCAGGTAGACTTCATCCGGACTCCTACGGGAGCCGGACTTCGTCCCCGACTCCGACTGCAGGGAGACTTCGTCCGGGCTCCTATAGGAGCCGGACTTCATCCCCGACTTCAATTGCAGAAAGGCTTCGTCTGGACTCCTACGGGAGCCAGACTTCGTCTCCGACTTCAATTGCAGGTAGACTTCGTCCGGACTCCTGCGGGAGCCGGACTTCATCCCCGACTTCAATTGCAGATAGACTTCATCCGGACTCCTACGGGAGCCGGACTTCGTCCCCGACTCCGGCTGCAGGAAGACTTCGTCCGGACTCCTACAGGAGCCGGACGTCATCCCCAACTTCAATTGCAGGTAGACTTCATCCGGACTCCTACAGGAGCTGGACTTCATCCCCGACTCCGACTGCAGGAAGAATTCATCCGGACTCCTACGGGAGCCGGACTTCATCCCTGACTTCAATTGCAGGTAGACTTCGCCCGGAGTCCTATGGGAGCTGGACTTCATCCCCGACTTCAATTGCAGGTAGACTTCGTCCGGGCTCCTACGGGCGCCGGACTTCATCCTCGACTTCAATTGCAGGTAGACTTCATCCGGACTCCTATAGGAGCCGGACTTCGTCCCTGATTCCAACTGAAGGTAGACTTCGTCTGGGCTCCCATGGAAGCCAAACTTCCACCATAAATTTCTGTCGCAGGTAGATCTCACCCCGAACTCCTACAAGGGCCGGACTCCGAGCTTCTACTGCAAACGACCCACTCCAAGTTTTCGCTGCAAACGATCTACTTCAAATTTTTACCACGAGCGGTCTGTGCTGGATTCCCATCGTAAGCCTTCACCTGAGCTTCCATTATGGATGAATTCCTTTCGGATCTCTGTTGCAGACAGGCCTTGGCCGAGACTCCTCGATAAATGATCCCCATCCGGGCTTCTACGGAGATCGAACGAACACCGACTGAACTTCTATAAGCGGGCAAATGCCGTGCTCACGGAATCCAGTAGCTGGACCCCTCCGGCGGATGAACCTCTCCGGCGCCATCTGGCATCCACCGCCAGTCGACCCTTTGTCGAAGTCTGTGCGAAACCGGACTGCGTCTGTGGAAAGCCTCTGACCAAGATCCCATGGCAAGTGGTCCTCGCCTGCGGCCTTAACGCTCAAGGCACCCAATAGGATTTGCAACATCCGAGCTCCTCTCGGATGGATGGCTACCTCTCTTCACCAGGCACCTCAATCGAGCTTCGGCCGACAGGCCCTGACCCCCTGGCAGTCCGCAGTAATGACCACGACTCTGCTCTGCCTCCTGCGACGGATCCCACGTGGCTCCATCACTCCCTGGCAGGCCTCAGTAACGATCACGACTCTGCTCCACTTCCTGCGACGGACCCCATGCAGCCCCATCACTCCCTGGCAGACCACAGTAATGGCCACTACTCTGCTCCACTTTCTGCGACGGATATCGCATGGCTCCTCCACCCTCCGGCAAGTCGTGACAACGGACGCCACTCCACTCCCCGCAACAGACTCCACGTGGCATGTCTCGATGATGGCCATGATTCCACTCCACTACTCTTCACAACAAACTCCTCCTGACCCCGAGCAGCCCACTGCCAGACGGTTACAAACATCGCTATCAGTCTATTCCCCCCTCCACCTATAAAAGGGGGACCCCAGATACGTTATTCTCTAAGCTCTAATTTCTATCCTTAAAACTTTGCTAAAATTTTCGTTCGAGCACTCCATTCTTGTTGAGGCAGAGAACTGACTTGAGCATCGGAGGGTCTTGCCGGAGCAACCCCAACTCTGGTTTTTTTTTGCAGGTCTCGGCGGCGACCATGACTCCCTCGACTCTAGCTTCTCCGATGCAGGCGGATTTTTGCACCAACAGGATTGGCGCTAGAGGAAGGGCTGTATCTTCACAGTACCCTTGTTCTTAAAGGAGCACTCAACGGGACCACCTCCGATCATTTTTTCTGACATCCTCTCCTCCTTCCCCCATTAGGTCTTCGCCCGATGCCTCCCCGCAAAGCATCCACGCGATGATCCACGACCTCCGCGGCCAGATCTCAGGCTCCGACCTCACCTCTAATTTTCCAGTCTCCTCCCCCTCCTTCGGTAATAGCAGTTGGCGCAGAGCAATTTGACCTACTGGTGCAGCAGGTCAGAGGCCTCGCTGAAGCTGTGTAGGCCATACAACAGCAGTAGTAGCCACAGGCATCAGTGCGACTAGAGAGAGTGTCACCAAAGCTCCAAAATCTGGTGGTAGGATGGGCCACTTGGGCCAGCCGCCCCGTCTTTCCCGAAAAGATGAATTCGAGGGTGGAGAGCCCTCAGTCAGATCACGATTCCACCCCTGGAAGATCTCTACCTCCATTTTGCTAGAAGACCCTTGAGATCCGTAGTCGAGAGGATTTCCTAGATCGAAGGTTCTAGGAGATGAACCGACAGATCGAAGAACTCTGCCACGCTCCCTCCACTTATGGTGAGGATATTTGTACTGGCCCTCCCTTTTCTCAAATGATCATACAGGAACCGATCTCGTCGAACTTCAAACTCCCTCAATTTGAAAGCTACGATGGGACTTCGGACCTAGTTGACCACCTGGAGGCCTTCCGGACAATGATGCTGCTTCATGGTGCGCCCGACGCCATTCTATGCTGAGCCTTCCCATCCACCTTGAAGGGAGCGGCGAGAAACTGGTACTCAATGCTGAAGTCAGGTACCATCTTTTCCTTTGATCAGATGAGCCACCAGTTTGTGGCTCATTTTGTTAGCAGCCGACGTCCCCAGAAGGGTTCGGAGTCCCTTATCAACATCAAGCAGAGGGAGGGAGAGTCCATTCGGGCCTACATCAACCATTTCAATGTCGCTGCGTTGGAGGTCCGGAACTTGGACCAATCAGTAGCGATGGCCACCCTGAAAGGTGGCCTTCAGAAGAACGACCTTTTATTCTCCCTAGAAAAGAAGTATCCCAGGAATTTTGCTGACCTGTTGGCTCAGGCCAAAGGGTACGCCCGAGCGGAAGAAGCCTTCAAAATGAAGGATGAAGAGACCGCGAGAGAGTGGCAGGCGGGAGACTCGAGTAAGCCCGCAGTCGAAAAAGGGCCGAGAGAAGCTCGGCCACGTTCTCGAACTCCTCCCAGGCACAAGCGCGTCCAGCTCCTCCCCGAGCATGCAGGCAGGGAAGCCCGGAGCGCCGGGCTTGGCAGGGCTCTCCCCCAGGAAGATTCCGCAGCTATGCCCCCCTCAACGCATTGAAAACCCAGGTGCTGATGGAGCTCAGAGAGCAGCTCCCAAGGCCAGAGAGGATGCGCACGCACCCCGGGAAGCACAATCCTAACAAGTTCTACCTGTACCATCGTGACCACGACCACGATATGGAGGAATGCATCCAGCTCTGAGACGAGATCGAAGAGCTCATCCGACGAGGTCGACTCGATAGGTTCATTCGGCGTCGGCCTGAGGATAGAGAAGATTGGCCAAGGGCCCTGCCGCAGCCTGAGCCGCCAAGGAGGGAAGAGCAGCCCGGAGATCGGCCTCCAATTGGGATCATCAACTCCATCTCTGGAGGACCTTGACAGGAAGCAGACCTTCCACAGCCCTAGAATTTGAAAACTTGTAAATGTATTGCGAACGATCCCACTTTAAATCAAGATTTCTTTCAGACTTGCACATCTTTCTCTTTTAGGCATAGACTTGTAACGACAGGGGATGACCCCATCGGACAACAAAAATAAACCCCAATGTGGGCAAGGTCGAAGGCCTGGTTATTTATAGATCGGATGGGGGGAGAGGCCATACAGTGCCCATATGCGCCCCCACAGCCATGTTAGGGACAGGAGGAGAACCTCGCCCTAACATGAGCAAGGTCGAAGGTCCGATTATTTGTAGACCGGATGGGGGGAGAGGCCATACAGCACCCATATGCGCCCCCACAACCATGTTAGGGATAGGAGGAGAACCTCGCCCTAACATGAGCAAGGTCGAAGGCCCTATTATTTGTAGACCAGATGGGGGAAGAGGCCGTACAGTACCCATATGCGCCCCCACAGCCATGTTGGGGATAGGAGGAGAACCTCGCCCTAACATGAGCAAGGTCGAAGGCCCGGTTATTTGTAGACCGGATGGGGGGAGAGGCCATACAGCATCCATATGCGCCCCCACAGCCATGTTAGGGATAGGAGGAGAACCTCACCCTAACATGAGCAAGGTCGAAGGCTCGATTGTTTGTAGATCAGATGGGGGGAGAGGCCACACAGCGCCTATATGTGCCCCCACAGCTTCATTAGGAACAGAAGGAGAACCTCATCCTAACCTGAGCTAAAATCGATCACATCAGAAATAGGGAAAGAACCTCGTCTCGACACCAATTAAGGTCCGGCCATTCGAGACCCGACAAGAAAGAAGAAAACTTTCTCGGCGACCCTTCTACGCTACCGCGACTCCGTAAAAAGCTAGGGAGAACCCTTGCCTAAAAAAAAAGGAGGGAAATGTGAAGGAACAGCGGTGGGCTACCCTAATGAAAAATGGAGGCCAAACTACACTAAAAGCACAAAGGACCTCGTCTCTATGAAGAGGGAGGAAGAGAAAGTAAGATCTACGGTCGCAAACAAAAGGCAAATCGACACGGCGATGGCTAGGAACCTCCAAGCGACGTCGATCCGAACCAATCAAAAGCATAAGAAACTCGGTAATGATGACCTAATATAAAGATGAATAAGGAACCTTCGAACAACATCGACATCACACGGGACAAAAATGAAAAAAGTCCGGCACACGACAATTCAACACGACGTACGGGTAAGGTAACAAAGATCTTTTCATTTTATTAGCAAAATGTGCATTACAGAGCCTGAAAGATCGAAAAAAAAAAAAACAAAAATAACAACGACAACAACAACGGCGACAACAAACAGACAAGCAGCAAAAGAAGACACTTAGAGGGATGAAGGACAAAAAGAGCCCTAAGGGGGCCCGGCTTCCTCCGACTTCGAACTTTCGGCTTCGACCCTCATCAGGGAGTGCTTTAAGCTCTCGACTTCTTCTTCCAATTCTTTCTCTCTCATTAGTATTTTCATATATCTCCGATGAAGCCACTGGCTTTCGTTCTCTGCCTCTCGGTGCCTTTTTCTCAGGATCTCAGATTCTGCCTCTGCATCCTTGACTGCCCGCTGCTCGTATACCAGTTGGATCTTCAATTGCTGTAGTTCGGCCTTCCCCTCCCCAAGGGCGATAGATAGCTCTTCTACGGTTCTTCTCAGAGATTGGAGTTCGTCGAAATCCCGAACGAGAGCAAACTGAGCCCCTTCAGCTAGCTGCCTTTGAAGGCGGGCAACCTCGTCGGTCACCATCCTGAGCTTCCCCCTGTATTCATCCACCTGCCTACACCAGCTGGCCCGGTACGCATCATAGCTCGCCTCGGCATCCTGGAGCTGTTGCTGAAGGTTAGAGAATTTCTTCGACCATTTCCGGTCGCAGTCGGCCCGAGTCGGAAGCCGGGATGAGCTTCCTTCCAATTGGCTAATCCTCTCCTGTGCAGCTGACAGCTCCACTCTGAGAGAACTGATCTTGGCAGCTTGAGCCCAAGATCGATCGCTGGTGTGCTTCTTGTGTTCCTCGAGCTCCTTCTCGAAGTTCGCTTTCCTCCGGCTGTACTCCATGACCCCCTTCACATGGAGGTTCCGAAAGTAGGTGGCCTCCACGGTGGCCTCAGAGTGGCTCTCCCTCAACTTGCGAAGTTTGCCCTCCATCTCCTTCGCCCCTTTTGTTAAATGACAAACTTTCTTCTTCAGATGTTGGATCATGAACTTCAGTGGAATCCCCTGTAGCAGGGGAAGCGCTTCGGTAGGACACTGCCATCGGGAGATAAAAGCGTCAAGGCGCATCTCATTGCAGAAAGCAAAATAAAAAAAAAGGGAGAGCAGAGTGGAGAAGCCCTCCAAAAGAAGAAACCCAATTTTATTGATTGAATATTTTTTAAAGACAAGAGGGAAAAGAAAAATTGTAATAAAAGAAAAATACAAAGTCAAGGTCTTAGACCTCTGAAATAGGAGTTGGGGAGCTCGGTGTCCCCGGAAGGGGGGCTGCGGTGGCAGTAGCAGTAAAAGAGGGACTAGCTTCATCTTCAGATGCCTCGCCCAAGAAGCTGAGGTCGAGCTCGAAAAATTTTTTGACCACCTTCTCCTGACAGAGCTCGAATCCTTTGATGAATGCTTCTTGGCCGAACTTGACGTTCAGATCCCTCATCTCCGCAGAGGCCTTGAACTCCTCCACCGTAAGAACCCTGACCTCCGAGATCAAGACCGGGATCTGCTCCACCAAATTTGTGACCTCGGCCTCCGCCTTCCTCACCGTCTCCTCCGAGGTCTGCTTTTCTTTCTCCAGGGCCTGCTTTTCTTTCTCTAGGGCCTCTTGGAGGGTGACTACCTCGGCTGTCTTTTCTTTGAGGCGAGCAACTTCGGCCCGATGACTCTCCTCCACCTAGATGGCATCCCTCCTCACCCGATTCGTCGCCTCGATATTGGTAAGGAGCTGATGCCCGATCTGCAAGGGTGGCTAGGAGGTCAGAATGGAGGTTGAGAAGTTAATTAAATGAAGGTGCGAAGGGAAGGAGGGAAGTGAATCTGTTTATCTCGAGAAAGGATCCTAAGAAGTCCCAAACCTGCTGTTCGAGATCGGCGCGATCAATCCTCTAGACGACTTCGAGCAGGATGCAGCCGTCGATCAGTCGCTTTATCAGGTCCCTGTCATTAAAGAGATTCTCCCCCGGCTCTCCTTCGGAACCAAGGGACTCTTCAATGGTGGCTCGGTGGCTACTCACCCTGCGGGCCACCAACTTCCTTCTCCTCCCCCTCTCAACCCCTGGCGCCTCCTCAAAGCGGACCCCCAAAGCGGGAGCCTCAACGGGGAAACTCCTTGAAGAGGCCCGAGGAGTCGGAGGTTCGGCGTCTGAAGGAACGTCGACTGCGAGGGCCGCCTGGGCAGGCGTGGCTGAGCTCGTCTCCTCCGTTTTGGCTTTCTTTGCCGATTCGGAGGTTGCGACGCCTTTTTTTTTTATGGGTCTTGAGGCCCCTGGCGAGCATCCGTGCTGCTTCAGCGTTCATTCCTAAAAAAAAAAAAAGATCAGTGATGGGGTGAAAAAGGAAGAAGTGACAGGCAAAAAAAAAAAAAAGAAGAGCAGGAGAAAAGAAGAGGAAAGGAAAGATGGGATACTCACAGGGTCCAGGGGACTCAAGTCGATGTTGAACAAAAACTGCTCCTTCAGAAGGTTGGGAAAGGAAGGAGTTGAATAACCAAGAAGCCTCCGGGTGGCCTGAAGGTCGTCCTCCCCCAGGCTAGAAGCCCAGCGGATAGAGTCCCTCAGGGAGCCCCAAGGGGGCAATCCCAGCCTCAAGGTCGGGCAGTGGATAAAAAGGTACTTCCCCTTCCAATTATGGATTGAAAAGGGAGCACCTTTCAGCAACCCCTTCTTGCCAAACTGGGGAGAGAAATACCACCAGTCCTTTGTCGAGGGATGACGCTTGAAGGTATAAAAATATCTAAACAAAGAAAGAGATGGCTGAACTTCAACTACATGGCAAAGGGAGAGGAACCCTATTAGAAACCTAAAAGAATTTGGTGCTACTGAAGCTAAGGAAATGTCTAAAAAATGGAAAAGGGCAACGATGAAGGGCGGAAGCGGAAGTCGGAGCCCAGCACGGAAGGCCTCCTGATACAGGCAGAAACGGCCAGGTGGGGGGTGCTAGCCTGGTCGGCGGGCCCAAAAAGCTCCAGATCATACTCCGGAGGAACTCCATACTGAACCCTTATCAGTAAAAGTTCATCCGGAGTCAGAGAACAGGGAATGGCACCTGGCGCAAAAATCGAGCGAGGCCCAGCCCTAGATGTGGGTTCGTCTACAGTGTGGGGGTTCTGTGGGGCTGAGGCAGACGAACTCCTGGAACCACTAGAGGCGGAGGTGCCGGAAGACATTTCAAACAAAGGCCCTAAAAATCCTGGAGAAATCAGGTGGGACAAGAGGTGACAGGTTTGCGGGGGACCAAACCAGAGGAATCCGGCAGAAGAAAAATGGAGGAGAAAGGGCACCTAGATGGCAAGAAGAGAAACGAAAGTTTCGGGACTAACCTAGATCGCTCCGAAGGATGCAGAGGAGCGAGGACAGGGATGACTCGAAGAACGCTGAGGGCCAAGGTGGACGCCAAAGAGGGTCAGAGCTCTCGGAGAGAAGGCAGACACTGACAGAACTCTCAGGCGGAATGAGAGTCCTAAAGGCGGAAAGGCAGGTTTAAATAGACCCTGGGATCCGGCACTATAATGATCGCGGATCTCTCCAGACCGACCCACGTTCACCATGTGTCCAACTCGCCACCGTAGGCGGCTAAAAGCGGCTGACAGCTGACAGAGCCATTACTGTACCATACCTGAGCCAACGCTCCAGCGAGAATTTTGAAAGGTCCCTTCGGATCATCCCGATTTGAAAAGACTCCAGCACGCATGCATTAAATGCCAGAATATCTGAGGGTGATCGTGCACAGGATTCAAGGGGACAACTTCGGCTGTAAAAATTTTTCTATACATTTTTAATTCGAAACTCGAACTCGAAAGTAGGGGGACTGGTGTTGGGTATCAAATACCCCTATAAAATACCTCCCAGCCGAAGTTCGTGACAGGAGTGACCCTCTGGGGATTCTATCGACTTCCGACCTCCGACGACATCTTTTCGAACCTCTCTGGCGGCCGAGCCTCCGCAACACTCCCAAGTTTTGCCGACGGATAAGCACCCACCAGCGTCGACCGGATTCTTCATGACGGACGGACTCCACCCAAGTTTTCATGATGATCGACCACCTTCTAGACTGCATCCGGACTCCTACGGGAGCCGGACTCCATCCCTGACTCCGACTGCAGGAAGACTTCGTCCGGACTCCTATGGGAGCCGAACGTTGTCCCTGACTTCAATTGCAGGTAGATTTCGTCCGGGCTCCTATGGGAGCCGGACTTCATCCCCGACTTCAATTGCAGGTAGACTTCGTCTGGACTCCTACGGGAGTCGGACTTCATCCCCGACTCCGACTGCAGGAAGACTTTGTCCGGACTCCTACGGGAGCCGGACGTCATCCCCGACTTCAATTGCAGGTAGACTTCATCCGGACTCCTATGGGAGTCGGACTTCGTCTCCGACTCCAGCTGCAGGGAGACTTCGTCCGGGCTCCTATGGGAGCCGGACTTCATCCCCGACTTCAATTGTGGGAAGGCTTCATCCGAACTCCTACGGGAGCCGAACTTCATCCCCGACTTCAACTGCAGGTAGACTTCGTCCGGACTCCTACGGGAGCCGGACTTCATCCCCGACTTCAATTGCAGGTAGACTTCATCCGGACCCCTACGGGAGCTGGACTTCGTCTGGACCTCTACGGGAGCCGGACTTCATCCCCGATTTCGGCTACAGGAAGACTTCGTCCGGACTCCTATGGGAGCCGAACGTCGTCCCCGACTTCAATTGCAGGTAGACTTCATCCGAACTTTTACGGGAGCCGGACTTCATCCCCGACTCCGGCTGCAGGAAGACTTCATCCGGACTTCTATGGGAGCCGGACTTCGTCCCCGACTTCAATTGTAGGTAGACTTCATCCGGACTCCTACGGGAGCCGGACTTCATCCCCGACTTCAATTGCAGGTAGACTTTATCCGGGCTCCTACGGGTGTCGGACTTCATCTCCGACTTCAATTGCAGGTAGACTTCGTCCGGACTCCTCTGGGAGTCGGACTTCATCCCCGATTCCAACTGAAGGTAGACTTCATCTGGGCTCCCACGGAAGTCAGACTTCCACCCTAAATTCCTGTCGCAGGTAGATCTCACCCCGAACTCCTATAAGGGCCGAACTCCGAGCTTCTACTGCAAGCGACCCACTCCGAGTTTCTGCTGCAAATGATCTACTTCAAATTTCTACCACGAGCAGTCCGTGCCGGATTCCCACCGTAAGCCTTCACCTGAGCTTCTATTATGGACGAATTCCTTTCGGATCTCTGTTGCAGACAGGCCTTGGCCGAGACTCCTCGACAAATGATCCCCATCCGGACTTCTACGGAGATCGGACTCCGACTGAACTTCTATAAGCGGGCAAATGCCATGCTCACGGAATCCAATAGCTGGACCCCTCCTGCGGATGAACCTCTCCAGTGCCATCCGACATCCACCACCGATCGACCCTCTGCCGAAGTCTACGTGAAATCAGACTGCGTCTGTGGAAAGCCTCTGACCGAGCTCCCATGATAAGTGGTCCTCGCCTACGGCCTTAACGCTCAAGGCACCCAACAGGATTTGCAACATCCGAGCTCCTCTCAGATGGATGGCTACCTCTCTCTGCCAGGCACCTCAACCGAGCTTCGACCGACAGGCCCTGACCCCCTGGCAGTCCACAGTAATGGCATGACTCTGCTCCATCTCCTGCGACGGATCCCACGCAGCTCCATCACTCCCTGGCAGGCCTCAGTAACGGTCATGACTCTGCTCCACTTCCTGTGATAGACCCCACGTGGCCCCATTACTCTCTGGCAGACCACAGTAATGGCCACTACTCTGCTCCACTTCCTGCGATGGATACCGCACGGCTCCTCCACCCTCTGGCAAGTCGTGACAACGGACGCTGCTCCACTCCCCACAACAGACTCCACGTGGCATGTCCCGGTGATGGCCACGATTCCACTCCACTACTCTTCACAACAAACTCTTCCTGACCCCAAGCAGCCCACTGCCAGACGGTTACAAACATCGCTATCAGTCTGTTCCCTCCTCCGCCTATAAAAGGGGGACCCCAGATACGTTATTCTCTAAGCTCTAATTTATATCCTAAAAACTCTGCTAAAATTTTTGTTCAAGCACTCCATTATTGTTGAGGCAGAGAACTGACTTGAGCATCGGAGGGTCTTGCCGGAGTAACCCCAACTCCGGTTTAGACTTCTTTTGCAGGTCTCGACGGTGACCGTGACTCCCTCGACTCCAGCTTCTCTGATGCAGGCAGATTTTTGCACCAACAGGATCAAAGATTAAAAATCAAGAATGGGAGTTTTACTGTCTATTAAAGAAAAATACGTATGTTGATTTAATCAGAGAATTTTATTTAAACTTAAGTTACTTCAATGGAACAGTAAAGTCTACAGTGAAAGGTGTTGATATTGTTTTTGATCCAGTGCATTTGGGATAAATCCTGCACTTGCCTTGTGAAGGCTATACTAATATGGAGCTCCCAATCAAAGAAGAAGGAATTAATGTTATTTTAAGAAGAACTTTTACTGAAAGTTTGAATAAATTAGAAGCAAAAATTTTTTCTATTGGGATGAGGCTGTTACATCACATGATAACCAAACTATTTGTCCTTAGGAGTGACAGACATGACCTCCTATCTGGTAGGGACATTTGCATCATGTACCATGTGATCATCGAGACCCCCTTGAATCTTCCTGCTTTAATGTTTGAGGCTATGAGGGAGACCCTGAATAGGTCTAAGGCTCACTTGCCTTATGGTATGGCACTCACCCTAGTCTTTAGGAGGTTTGGAGTCAGTTTTGAGGGGGAGGCAGTTGTCAGATTATCTCATTTCGATACCATCAACTGCCACACACTGCACCATATGGATTTTTCAAAGACTGATGACAGTTGGTCAAAGGGTGTTGAGAAGAGAGTAGAGGAGAGAGCAGAGGAGGAGAGACTGTCTTCACCTCCTCGTGATCACAGAGCATCTTCAGATATTCAGTTCGTGTCTGATCATGAGGCTGGTCCTTCAGAGTTTGTGAGGAGGCATGTTTCTGTATCGCAGTCTGGGAGCAGAGTAGATTATTCAGAGATTAGACTAGCAGACGATCAGATTGAGATGATGTTCCAACGTGTTGCCTTCATTTTATCTCAGTAGTTTGCCACCTCAGTCTTTGCTCAGAGGTCGACATCTCAGGATGACTCATACCAGACTTTGATCCCTCATATGTCTACTATTTTTCAGATGCTTACTGCTCAGTCCGTACGTATTGAGCAGCTTGAGGGATATATTTTGAGACTGACAGGTAGAGTTTTAGATTTGCAAGGGCAAGTATTAGCTTTAGCCCATCTCCAACCGCATGAGGACATCACAGAGATCTCAGACCTATCTGCAGAGGCGGCTAGACTTTGAGGAGTTTTAGAGAGTGGCTTTGACTTTTTAAGGAGACAGATCAGGGGCTCTAGTGAGACTGTCTCTACTCAGTTTAGTACCCTGAGTCTGTGTCGAGAGCCTTGGATCTTTTGGACACCATCAGACTTTCTCTTCTAGTACAATCCATAGCTTTCCAGGCTCCAAGATCCTCTCACCCCTCTACTCATGCTGGTACTTCTATCCGTGGTCGAGGCAGACATGGTCGAGGTCGTATCCATGGATTTGATCCTATATCTCCTCACATATCTCTGACTCTTCAGATTCTGATCCCTCTAGCCATGATATCTATTAGATCTAGAATAGTTAAACTTTTTTTTTTTTTTTTGTCTAGGATCTATCTTATGGCCTTTGTATTTGTTAGCTGATTGACTCTTGGATAGTTATTATCCATGACTTTTGTATTTTGAGTTGACTCATATGTATTGGGACACCTATGTATTCTGTCACATTTTGGATATATATATATATATATATATATATATATATATATTTATATGCTTTGAATTTCAATGAATGTCTTTGGATTAATATTTATGAATGGGATCAATTAAAATATTTTAATTATGAGATATGAAAAATAACTCATATTTGTGCTATAAAATATTATAAATAGCAATATTTTCTATATGAGTAAATTGATATGTCCTTTATAATTGTTATAATGAGGGGGAGTAGAGAAATAAATAATGAAAAAAGGAGAGTAAAGAAATAAAATACGATATCAAAAAGGGAGAGTAAAGAAATAAAATATGGTATCAAAAAGGGAGAGTAGAGAAAATATGTCCTTTATGTTATCTTTTTTTTCTCTCTCTTCAAAATTTCTTAAGATCTTAATTGATGTTGTAAAAAAGGAAGAGTAGAAAATCAAAAATCAAGATCGAGCAATAAGCAATAGAGAAATAGAATCGAGAGCAATAAGCAAAATTGTCAAAGCAAATGAGCAAAATTGTCAAAGCAAATATGTTAAAGAACCAAAATTGTCAGTAATTTTTAAAGTAAATGATCTAATAAGCAAATTTTAAATTGATCTTCGAACTACTCATGATGCATTTCATTCAAATAACTGGCTATGATATTTAAGTGATGCATCTTCATAAATTTGAAATTCATGTTCAATGCCTTATATATGTTATACTCTGCTTTTGCTCAAGTGTTTTATCATCATCAAAAAGGAGGAGATTGTTGCTCCTTGAATTGATTTTGATGATTACAAAGCATTTGAAGGGGTTACTAATGATTTTAACTTAAAAAAAGATTTATTATTTTTCAGAGGTAAAATCATAATTTCACCAAGTCCTAACTCGAAAGCCTTAAGAGTAAGAACAGAAGATTTGTGATCTTTAGGAGACAATCTCAATATTTTTGGATGTGTATTTTGAAAAAAAATTATGTATATAAAATTGAGTCGACCCCATGAGTCGACTCATGTCAAAAGGAGCTGAACGACACGTTGATTTTTTGGCTGGCATACCAAATTGAGTCGACCCCATGAGTCGATCTCTGTGCATGAGTCGACTCTATAAGTCGACCTCTGTTGTTGTGTACGCTAAAATTACAGAACAGTCATTTTCTGTTCTGTGCCACAGAAGTCGACTCATGTATGTGAGTCGACCCTATGAGTCGATTCCTGCGATGAAAAACTCCATAACGACTAGTTTTTCAGCTCATTTTGGCACATTTAATGCTCATTTAATGATCTCCAACAGCTCTATTTCAGTCCAGATAACTCTCCACCATCATTTGAACTTATAAAAGGCACTTAAAGGAGGGAATAAATAAGGATCTTCAAGCATTCATTTCAGCCCTAAGCAAAGAGCCCTCTTGAAGTTAAAGAAGCTTTCATTTCTAGTTCACCAACCCCTCAAGAGCTCATTCAAGTCTTCAACCATCTTGAGAAAAATCAGAAAAGCTTCCTTCTTATTGTGTAAAGTATATTTAAAGCTTTATTTGCTCATTAAAGGAGCTACATTTATATTTTCGTGTGATTAACTGTTATACTCTATTTTTGAGTTGATCTTTAGTTTTGGAAGGGTTCCAAAATATGAAAAGATTGATCTGAACCTTGAATCAGATTGCATTGGATTGGCTTGTACCTGAAAAATAAGTGTTCTAACTTAGAATAGCTAGAGTCGGAAGTACCGATGTTGTATTCTTGTTGAATACGGTTTAGTGGATTTGAATTTCCAAGTAGGAGCTTGGAGAGTAGATGTAGGTGCAAGGTTGGCATCGAACCACTATAAATCTTGATTGTTTGTAGTGTGCTTACTTATTCTCTGTCTTATTTTCTTTTCCTTTTTGCACTCTTGCATCTAATATCTTCACCTTGTTTAAATCACTCACTTCAACTAACTTACCTTTAATCACTTAATCCTGATGGTTCTAAATTAATTTTAAATTTTCAAAAATCCAATTCACCCTCCCTCTTGGGTTGCATAGCTGGGCAACACATATGATTCAAAATCTTAGACATCAAATAATTGGAGTCAAATAAATCTTATTCATGTAGATTATTAACAGGTAATTAAGTTTGAATTATTTTATCAAAAAAAAATTCAAACGGAAAGAGAAATTGGGTCCAACCATATGCTAGCAAGGTTACCTTAAACCCAATCGAGTTTCTGTAAACCCAATTGACACTTCATAAGTTCAATTGCTAATTTCAGACCTAATCTCTTTGTTTTGTGACCCCACAGATTCAATTCTATCTGATAGTGAGATATACAATGATCTCTATCACAGTATCATCGAAACTCTTTTCAATGGATTGGAATAATTTTCACTCTAACTCATCAAGGATTGTCGATCCAGAACAACCCTAGTGAGCTCTCACAATCCATTTAGTGACACCTAGCAGTATATAGTGGCAATCCAGTAGAACTGAAATGAATCTCTAGGTGTAGTTAATGTATGATTCAGTCCCTCTATCATGAGTCCTGACTTGATGGCAGGTCATGGATAAATCGTCAAACCTCAACATTAGTAATATGATAGATTCGATTTGCTCAAATCCAAATATGATTCCTATAGAAACTCTTTTCTATCAATCCACTAGTATGGCCATAGATTCTTGGACTTAGCTTTTTAAATTTCATAGGACTACTCTCTATCAAGGTTGATAGATCCCATCTTGATGTGTATCCTACTCCTATAATGGACCAACTGTCGTCAACATCCACTACAAGGGCTTATTGAGATCCATATTTATGTATCAGTCAAACTCTAGCAGTCTCACTGCGAGCAGCAGTATAATCTCAGGCTAAAGAACTATTTACACAACTATAGCATTGAGACAATCACTAACGATTGAATATAAATCCAAGTGATTTCTTGTATGATCATGCTTAGTACTAGTTGTTCTCTAACAACTACCCACACTCGTCATCCAGTGTCTCTATACTGTAGACCAGAGACTCATCTATCCCGAAGAAAGTGATCTGTATGCCAATCTATCTAGATCGATCACTGTCTTTATGATGATCCTATGATCGGACGCATTTAGGAATTAAATAAATATCTTTAATTCTCAATACTTTGAGAATATGTATTGAAAATTAATTCCATGGACGATTCAAGGATACATCACACTTGAATAAAAAATAAATTTATCTTTTTATTGATCAAATTAATGTATTAAGTACAAAATTATATTCTAGAGTTATTACAATGTGTCAGTCATGTTGGCTTCTAGAACATACATCGAACAATCTCCCACTTGGACTAAAGCTAATTGGCCATAAATCTAAGCCCCATCTTCTCAAGGTGGACTTTCATTTTCAGTTGGCTCAACTACTTAGTCAGTGGATCTACCACGTTGTCTGTGGAGTCTACTCTTCACACCTTGACATATTTCTTTTCGAGGTAGTCGCATATGATGTGATACTGCCGCTCGACGTGCTTCAATTTTTGATGAGATCTCGACTCTTTAGCAAGTGCTATGGCACCATTATTATCGCAGTAGAGTGGTATGGTATTCGGTATCATAACCTCAAGTTTTGCGATGAACTTTTTAAATCAAAAGCCTTCTTTTGCAGCATCTAAAGCAACGACATACTCAGCCTCTATGATCAAATCCACTATGATGGGTTGCTTGGAACTCTTCCAGCTAACTGTACCATCATTATAAATAAACACATATCCTGATGTTGACTTTCTATCATCAGGATTAGATATAAAGTCTGAGTCAGTATACCCCTCAACTCGTAACTCAAAATCTCCTCCAAAGATCAAGAACAAATTCTTAGTCTTTCTTAAGTACTTAAGGATATTCTTCACAGCTATCCAGTGCTCCTCATCTGGATTCGACTGATACTTACTCATGACACTCACAATAAGGACAATATCAGATCGAGTACATAGCATGACATACAAGAGGCTCCCTATGGCTGAAGCATAAGGAATCCTACTCACGTGCTGATTTCCTCAGATGTGGTCGGACACATCATCTTGGAAAGATTAATACCATGCCTAAAAGGTAAAAGTTCTCTTTTGGAGTTTTTCATGCTGAACCTCTTCAGCACTTTCTCTATGTACAACTTTTGTGACAGGCCTAGCATTCATTTAGGTCTATCCCTATAGACCTTTATTTTGAGAATGTAGGATATTTTTCCTAGGTCTTTCATAGAGAATTTCTTGGACAACTATCTTTTGACCGCGGTCATCATGAGAATATTTTTTTCAATGAGGAGAATATCATCCACATACAATATGAGGAATATTATTGCGCTCCCACTGACCCTTTTATATATACACATGGTTTCTTTTCATTTTTGATGAAATCAAATAATTTGATTGCTTCATCAAAATGATGATTTCAACTTCGAGAAGCTTGCTTTAATCCGTATATAGATCTTTACAGCTTGCAAACTCTGTGATCACCATCATCAGATGTGAAACTCATAGACTGCTCCATATAGATATTTTTCTCAAGATATCCATTCAGGAAGGCAGTTTTCACATCCATCTGTCAGATTTCATAATCATAGTAAGCTGCAACAGCAAGCAAAGTATGGATAGATTTCAGCATGGTTATGGACAAAAAGATTTTCTGATAGTCAATGCCCTTGCATTGACTATAACTTTAGCCACAAGCTTAGCTTTATAGGTCTCTACCTTACCATCAGCACTTATCTTCCTTTTGTAGATCCATTTACACCCAATGGGTATAATACCCTTAGGCAGATCTACTAAGGTCCAGACATGGTTCGAGTGTATCGAGTCAATTTTTGATCTCATAGCATCTAATCATTTTCTAAAATCAATGTCAGACATCACCTCGTCAAAGGTATTAAGATCATCACCATGACCCCTATCTCCTATAAGGAATATTTCTTATATTTTCTCTATAAATATATTCATGTACCTTTCATAAGGTTAGAAGATCCTGCTAGATCTACGAGATGGTTGAGAAATATTTGCTACTAGCTCATGGATAATGGGTTCCTGAGAATCTATAGGTCTTGGCTCTTCAGAGACCTTCTCTTCGAGCTCAACAAACCTCCCATTGCCACTATCGTGGATAAACTATTTTTTTAGGAATATAGCATTTCGACTCACAATCATATTGTGGTCTTGTGGAAAGTAGTAGTATCCTATGGATTCTTTAGGATATCCTATAAAGTGAGCTATAATAGATCTATCCTCTAATTTATCCACCATCTGTCTCTTGACATAGGCCGGACATCCTCAAATCTTAAGATAACCTAGACTCAACATCTTATCGAACCATATCTCATATGGTGTGGTAGGAACGGAGTTTGATGGAACCCTATTTAACAGATGAATTATGATTAACAAGGCATGTCTCCAAAGATATAAGGGTAGATCAATGAAGCTCATCATGGAGCTGACCATATCCAATAGGATCCTATTCCTTCTTTCAGATACCTCGTTGAGCTGAGGTATTTCAGAAAATATCTATTGAGAGATTATACCATTATCCTTAAGATATTTTAAAATCTTTTGACTAAGATATTTACCTCCTCGATCAGATCGAAGAATCTTAATAAATTTGTCTGTTTATTTTTCTACTTCATGTCAGAATTTTTTGAACCTTTTAGAGACCTAAGACTTGTATTTCATTAGATACACATACCCATACCTAGACAGATCATCAGTAAAGGTAATAAAGTAGGTATAACCACCCCAGGCCTGTACATCAAATGGCCCACACACATCGGTGTATACCAGGGCAAGTAACTTAGTGGCCCTTTTCCCATGTCCTATAAAGGATAACCTGATCATTTTTTTTCGAAGGTAAGATTCACAAGCTGGATACGACTCTAACTTAAGAAAGCCAAGGATCCCATCATTCTCTAATTTGTTTATCCTGTTCTCTCCAATATGGCCTAGTCTATGGTGCCACAAGTACTTCTAGTTAATTTTATCTCTGAATCTCTTTTGGCCTACGGCACTCACTATTTGCTTGTTTAAGTTTACATTCATATCAATATGCAAGTGATAAAGACTGTCAATTAAAAGATCTCGTGCAACCAATTTATTTCATAAATAAATAAAATAAAAGTCTTTATTGAAACTAATTTTAAAATCTTCCTGTGCTAGCATAGACATAGAAATCAAATTTTGACTAGCTACAGAAACATAATAATAGTCCTTTAAATCTAATCTAACACCAGATGGTAATCAAAGAGGGTAAGTGCCAACGGCCTCTATAGTAATTTTTGCTCCATTGCCGATCTGAAGGATCATTTACCTTCTCTCAACCTCCTACTTTCTATCAGATCCTGCATTGAGGTACATATATAAACACTCGAGCCAGAGTCTAATACCCAACTAGAAGTAAAAAAAATTGAAAGGTTAGATTCAATTACGAGCATATCTTCGAAAGGTTTATCACCTTTTTTGATCTTTAGGCTCTCCAGATATTTTAGACAGTTCCTCCTCCAGTGGCCTTCAGCATGCCAGTGGAAATATTTTTCTTTTGCTTCAGCCTTATTAGAAATTTCCTTCTTTGGCCTGCTCTTCTTTTTCTGCTTCTTAGCGGATTTTGCCTTCTTCTTTCCAACAGACTTTCTTTTGGAAGAAGTCCACTCCACAGCGAGAACAGTGCCCCTTGAACTCTTCAAGGTTCCCTCCGTAGTGACCAACATGTTGATCAGTTTGGGTATAGTGCAATCAAGCTTGTTCATATAAAAATTTATAATAAATTGACTATATAAATTTGTAAGGGATTGAAGGATCAAATCTATCTACAAGTCCTTTTGTATTTCTAGCCCAAGCATTTCAAGCTCCTCAATGTCCTCGATCACTGTCATACAGTGCTTATGGACAGACTGTTCTTCACACATCTTCAGGGTGAAGAGTCTTTTGAATGTCTCAAAGCATGCTATATGGCTCTGCTTGTCATACAACTCTTGCAGGTGAGTGATCATAGCCCTGATAGTAGGTATATGCTCATACTGACTTTACAACTCGTTTAACATAGACACCAGCACATAACACTTAACCCACCTGTCTTCATCTGTCCACTTCTCAAAAGCAATTCTTTGCTCAGCAGTAGGATGGTTTGGTAATACTATGGATTTTTGGTCGAGTACATGATCTAATTTTTCAAAAGTCAGGATAATCCTGAGGTTTCTGAGTCAGTCTTTATAATTTATACCGATCAAATGATTGGTTTCAAAGATGCGAGCTAGAGAGTTTGAGGCTGACATTATTTAACTGCAAGAGTAGAGATTCAAGTTAGATTTTTATACTTAATTGTTATATTTGCTTCTAGAGACTTTAAGATACAAACAATGACTCACTAATTTTTTGGATCCCTCCACTCTCTAGATAGAAAATGAAAATTCTAACGCAACAAAGGATTCCTAGTAGGTACTGCGGTCCCACCGATGCCATACACATCATGTAATAGTTATTGATAATATGTACACCGATGCGTAGGCAACTCTTTGCCTAGATGCTTCTCTAAGCATATTGCAGCGACTTGGTCTCTAAGCCATGTGGGCTCACCTAACAGTTATTATCCATATTTCTTAGTTAAGCTCGACCCACTATTCACAAGCAGGTGCAAAGCCATCATTGGATCCCTCACCTAACAATTATTGAGCCCAACTCCATCCTTACCCTGGAGTAACTCTTTGCTAATAGAGTGGTTGCATATTCTTGATGCAACTGAACCACTGTGACCAACTAAGAATAATCAATGCCGGTAGCATGCCTGCACATCTACAATGGTATAAGACCTATAGACTTAATATTTGTGAAAAGATTTTAATTTAGGTCTCATCTAATCAGTCATCATATGATCGATCTAATTAGCATAGGCTAAACCAAACTGCTAAGCAACCTTATTGAAGACCCAATCTTCTAAATTGGCTAGGTAAGTAGAGATCGATGGGGATCTCCTCGTTGCTTTCCTTAGACATCAATAAATTGATCAGGTAAGCGAACAAAACTAATTAAATAATCATATCTCAATTATTTACCTGAGACACTAATAGATTAATTGGTCCAAATAGGTCAGCTCAAGTGAATTGGGCTCAAATCAACGAGCTGATTTAGGTCCTTAGGTTAATCGATTCTCCATATGGGACTCAATCAATTTGATCAACAATAATTTCATGATCATTTAACTTAATTAATTTGAGTCTAATCAATACTTGACTCGATTCGATCAATTACTTAATCGAATTAGACCCATATGATTTAAATCAAAATCTTTAGATACAATCCTATTATATGACCTAATTTATGATTTTTTCATAACCAAAATCCTCATGCACAAACATAAATTTTAGATTCTAAAATTAAATTTTAGATTTAAATTTTTTACATGAAAATAAGTTTTAAATTATAAAAATAATTTTTAAATTTAACATATAAACATATATCACATATATGCATGTAAAATTCAGATCAAAATAAAATCCAGAACTACTACATAATATCATATATCTCATATACTAATCATGGATCATATCAAAAGTAATCTTATGACCTAAATATATAATCACATATCTCATATATGAATTATAAATCAGATTATATAAAATTTCAGGTTCATACATACATCTACATATCATATGAACATGAACTAGAAACAGTTCTAAATCAAAATTTAGATCTATGCATGCTTTCACATATCAATTATATGCTCTAAACTCAAATCTAAAACTCAATTTTAAATTTAAAGATTCATCTATACATCTCATATATCAAGAAAAAATTAGATTTTAAAATCTATTTCAAAATATGTATGACAATTTCAGCAATATGAAACCCATGGCTCTATACCACTATTGGAATTTGAGGTTAGGGGCATGTATGTGTGTTTTAAAATTTTATTTTTTAAATATCATAATAGAATATAATATTAAAATATTTTTAATCTAAATCATGCATGCATAAAAATATAAAATCATGAGGATCTAGTTCATGTGCTGAAATTGACATATGTTAAAATTTAAATTGTGATCAAATTGTATACCTGTTTCATAATCTTTTTCTTCAAATCTGGATTTAAAAGAGAAAAATTTTTTTTTTAGCCATACAAGTATCTGACCTCTATGGGTATCCACTTGGGATCAGTCTGAAACTATCCTCTTCAAATTAAATTTTTTTCTCTAAAAAAATTCAGCCTGCTGAATTTGAATGAAGCTTGGATCGCGATCAATACTTGATCTCTTTCTTTGATCTTCTTCTTCTCTTCTTCTTTTGCCTTTCTCCCTTACTTTATGCTGCTACCAAGCTCTGAAAATCAGCAGTAGAGGGACGTCCAATAGCTTGGGCGTGAGGAAGAAGTGGGACGTCCCAACTAGGTGGGACGTGTGGGATGCCAAGGGAGAAGAGAAAGGGAGAGGAAGAGAGGGCATGGGCACCTCCTATGAGGCATGTGGGTTGCTGGTCGGATGCACTAGGGACCTTAGGGGAGGTCCCTTTAAATAGGTATGAGGATTGAATCCGATTCAATATCATAATATAGGTCCTACTTACATTAGGTTTCTTAATAACTTAAGTTATTTAATTTACATTAGGAATCCTATTAGGCGCCAACTCTTGGAACCCTTGCACCCAATTAAAGATACCCTCTTTTGCACCCAAGGGATGCCCTATATCAGATTAAAAAATCTTCTAATCACAGGACACGCCCAACTTGATCCAATCAAAGTGGCACCCCATAATAACTATCAAAAAAATTAATAAGGAACTTGCACCCTTAATTCATATGATCTAAAATCTTAGACATCCAATAATTGAAGTCCAATGAAACTTATTCATGTAGATTATTAGTAGGTAATTAAGTTTGAATTATCTTATTAAATAAAAAAATCAAATAGAAAGAAAAATTGGATCCAACCATGTGCTAACAAGGTTACTTTGAACCCAATCGAATTTTTCTAAATCCAATTGACACTTCATAAGTTCAATTACTAATTTTAGGCCTAATCTCTTTATTGTGTGACTCCATAGGTTCAATTCTATCTGATGGTAAGATAGACAATAATCTCTATCAAAGTATTATTGAAACTCTTTTCAATAGATCGAAATAATTTTCACTCTAACTCATCAAGGATTGTCGATCCAGAACAATCCTAGTGAGTTCTCACAATCTACTAGTGACACATAGCAGTATGTAGTGGCAATCCAGTAGAACTGAAATAAATCTCTAGGTGTAGTTAACGTATAATTCAGTCTCTCTATCATGAGTTCCGACTTGATGGCAGATCATAGATAAATCGTCAAACCTCAACATCAGTCATATGATAGATTCGATTAGCTCAAGTTCAAATGTGATTCCAATAGAAATTTTTTTCCATCAATCATACTACTATGGTCATAAATTCTTAGACTTAACCTTTCAAATTTCATAGGACTACTTCTCTCTATCAAGATTGATAGATCCTATCTTGATGTGCATCCCATTCCTACAATGGACCAACTGTCGTCAATATCCACTACAAGGGCTCATTGAGATCTATGTTTATGTGTCTGTCAAACTCCAGTAGCCTCACTGCAAGCAGTAGTATAATCTCATATCAAAAGATCATTCGTACAACTACAGCATCGAGACAATCACTGATGATTGAATAGAAATCCAAGTGATCTCTCATATGATCATACTCAGTACTAGTTGTTCTCTAATAACTATCCGCACTCATCGTCTAGTATCTCTATACTATAGATTAGAGATTTATCTATCTCGAAAGAAGCGATCTATACACCAGTCTATCTAGATCGATCATCATCCTCATGATGATCCTATGATCGAAAATATTTAGAAATTAAATATATGTCTCTAATTCTCAACACTTTGAGAATATGTATCGAAAAATAATTTCATAGATGATTCAAGGATACATCACACTTGAATAAAAAATAAATTTACTATTCTATTGATCAAATCACCTCCATATGGTAGGTACCATCGTATGTCTCTTCACGCCCCTTCAAAAATGGTGCAGAGCATGATTTGCTTGCCATTGATATTAACTATCATATCGATGGCAGGAGCTATACCTGACTGATGACTACCATGCATCAAGCATCAATTCAAATCTCGTCGGTCATGCCTCCTATCATTAATGCTTTGAGAGAAGGTGTCATTTGGAGATCTTCTGAGTTTGGATTTATTTAAACCCCAGACAAAACAGGCTTCAAGGGTTTTTGACCATCCTTTTCTTTTACCGTAAGTTCTTCTCCTTTGTCTTTCACTTCAGAGCATTCTTTTACTGTGAAGGGAATGGGTTCTGGAGATTCCGACTTCACCTCACTGGAATTCTAGTCCGAGCTAATGGAGAGGGATGTGGTACTATTTCATGAGCAGTTTCAAACCCTCCGATGTTCCAACTAAAAATTCCAGAGCCGAACGATCTAGTTTGCCAACCTCCTCCAGGCCGGATGAGCCTCTATGAGGTATGCTTCTGGGCTATATTGAGGCTTCCTCTTTATCCCTTTTTTGTAACTCTTTTGCAATTTCTCGAGATGTCCCATGCTCATTAATTTCAAATTCATGGCAGCATATCTACGGTTTTATCACAGTGTGCTTATTGACTAGGATTGATTCCAGCATCACACTTTTTCATTCTTTCTTCAACCTCAAGAGGCATTCTGAATCATGCGGGTGGTGGTATATGACACCATGAAAGAAGAAGAATATTTGTATGTTGATCTAGGATGCTCCTTCCACTGTCTATGGCTGGAAAGGGCATTTTCTCTTCATCTCTCAGATGTCAGGTGAGGATTGGGGGCTCGTCACCTAGGGTGAATCTCAAGAAGCCATGTTGAAGGAGCCCTCATTAGATCAATGCCTGAGGCACAAGATGAAAATCTTCTGTAGCTTTAAGGTCTCAACGCCAAAGGAGCTCCTATTGGTGTAGACATTGTTTAATGTCGGCATTAGCCAGGTCGGTCCCCAAGGTGCACACAGGTTGCCTACCTCAGAGCCTTATGTTCTTCGATTTTTACTTTTACCTTTATTCTAACCATTGTTATGCATGTGTGCTGCTCCCAAGTCTTAGGAGGCCATGAGAGGAGTCACAATGACAGCTTTAGAAGGCTAGGACTGGATTGAGTTTTAGGACTAGGATGGGAGAGGTTTTAGGCTGAAGATCTATTTCTAACAGTAGAGGAGCCAACTCGGATCTAGGTGGAGTCGACTTGGATCTGGGTCCAACCAGCTCAAGATCTTGAGAGAGTCGACTCAGATGAGAAATAGATTGCTGGCACGCGATGGCACGACAGTTGAGCCGACTCGAGGTCTGACTGAGTCGGCTTGAGCTGCGAATAGAATCATGCGTAGATTTTGGTTTCGACTAGGGTTGGATTTTGATCCTAGAATCTTGAGGCCTTATTTGGGATGTCTTAAGAGAGTTAACTCAATGGCTTGAACTGGGATTAAGTCCAAGGGGTGAGAACATGTGAGACATAGATGAGACATAGTTCGGTGAGTGTTTTCATGTATTCAGTTGAGTCAAAAGAGTTTTTGATTGGGCCTAATGGCTGTGTATAAATATACATAGGTTGTGATAGCATCACGATGTTGTTGTTAGAATACCATGCTTATAAATTAATTTTGACTTTAATAAAAATTAAAAATACATAGAAAGTAGTGAGTCGATCGAATCCACAGAGAAGATAAGATTTTGATTTGAAATCTTTAATTTTATAAAAAAATAAAATTTTGAGAAAAATAATTTAAGTCAAAAAATAAAAATTTAAAGTATAAAAAATAAATCTGATACTAAGATCTACTGTTTAGATCCTTGCTTCTACTTACAATAAAAATAAATAATAAAAATTTAAAGTACATAAAATAAATTGATACTAAGATCTGCTAACTAAATCCTAGCATCTATTTGCAATAAAAATAAAAGATAAAAATTTAAAAGTATAATAAAATAAATTTTATATTAATTAAAATTAAAATTTAAGTATAAAAAATTAAAAAATAATAAAATAAAAAAATTATAATAAAGATCTAAAGTTGATCAGCACAGCCTTGTCAGAAAGATGGTTGATGTCTTCTTCTTCTTTCCTCATACTCTGTAAAGCGAATCGATTTCTCTTCTTCTTCCCTTTGGGTCCCTAAATCTATCTATTTTTTTTTATTTTTTTTACTTTTTCATTGATTTTTTTCTTTTTTCTCTTATTCTCGAATCTTCTATTTATAGATAAATTTTTCATCTTTTTCTGGTAGTAAAAGGAGTCCTAAAACCCTTAGAAATCGTATTAAACCCATGTCCTAATTTTTTGACCATCGAATCTTCATTGGACCACCCAGATCAGCCCAGAAATCCCTCTTTAAATCTTTATCACAATCGAGAATGATAACAGCTGTCCGATCGCATGCTTGATTGAATTTTGCCATCGAATGGCACTCAAAACTTCCTATTCTTAGTCAGGATGAACACCAACCGTCGGATCAAGTGATGGATGAAATTTTGGCCATTGGATCACACATAGAAATCCTTCTTCACTTAGTTTTCAACTGGCAACGAACAATCATCTGATCTCTTTTAGAATCGATATCAGCCATCGGATCGCAAAAAATTTTTTTCTTCTACTTGTGAATCGCATCGTGCACCGTGAAACATTTTTGATGGATCGCATCCTTGAATTTATGGATCGAGTGGCCGGTCCATCGTGCACCAAAAGATATAAAATTTATTTTTTAAGGTATTTTGGCTTGATTTTTACTCTAATTTGTGCCTGAAAAATTTAAAAAAATATGTATTAAATTGTTCGATAATTTTTTATTATTTTAGTACTTAAATTACTTAATTAAACTAACATCTATTTCTCATAAATATATTTTAATTATATATTTTTTGAAATTATTTATTTTTGTAAAAAAAATAAATTTATTTATGAAATTAGATTTTTTAGAAGATGTTAGCACCATAAATTATCCAAAATACTTTCAATAAATGTAAAAATATACCACTTATTACACTCTCCAACTTAAACTTTACTTGTCCTCGAGTAAAGAAAGAATTTAGAATTAAGTATCGTTTAACTTAAAATTTTAAAATTTACCAAATAATTTTTAAAAAGATTACTGATATTCAGTAGAGCGTAAGTGAGGTATGTCATTAGAGTATTAATACTAATCAATATGAGAGTTAAACTAAGAATACTAAATTTTTTTTAAACTATTTCTACCTTTATCTCCAAATCATTAACCTTCATATGGATAAGTATATTATTACTTTCATCCTTTATTTATTAATTTTTTTTAATATTATACCATTATTGAGTGTCTTAACCCCTTAAGCTTTCTATTTGACCCATGTAGCGAGTTTTCAGTCAATAACTCTCGAACCAGATGACTTTAGGGTACAGATATAGAATACCTCTTAGATCTACTTACTCGAATCAAACAGACTACGAGTTAAAACTAGCTTTACAATAAAGCTTCTTTGTTCTTCATACCTTTTGATGCGCAACTCAATACTTACTTAAGGCAAAGAGGTCTGGTTACTCAGTATGAAGTACTTAATTTTTTTTAAAATTTATTTAAGAAGAAATGTATAGTTATCCTACACAAGTTCATAGGAAGTAAACTCTTCTTTAATATTGATAGAAAAATTTAAAAATACTCAAAAAAAATTATTTAATTTTTAAACTTAATTCTTTATTGAGTTTTCTTAATACTTGATCTCTCGATATCTCATAAACTCTATAATCTATGCATCAATTTTTTTTAAAAAAATATTTGGTTTAACTTGATTCTTAAGTATACTCAGATGCTTAAATGTTAAATACTAACTTAATTGAAAATTTTAATTTAAAAATTTTTATTATTTTCTTCAACTTAATCGACATTGTCCTCAATGGAGTAGAAAAAATAAAGCATGCATACAAAGAGAAAAGAAAAGGAGAGATATCACCTGATCCAGAAGTCTTTATAAAATTAATTTTCTTTTCTAACTTAGCCAATATTATCTTTAAATCTTTACAAAAGATACAAAGCAAGATTCGATTAACTTAAACAAAATATAAAAGATATCAAAAAGTAAAAGCTAAAATTGGGTTGCCTTCTAGAAAGTACTAAGTTTATCGTCTTCAGTCAGATCATGTCGATTCTCTCACCTATCCTGTGTCAAATATTAGATTGATAAATTCTAATGATTTTGGATTGTCAATCTTAAGAAGATAGTCTATAATAAATTTTAGTATTTTGTTGTCAATCTTTAGAAAGTAATTCATATATCTATTTTTAATTTTAGAAAGATAATTTACAAGCCTATTCACAGACCCTTGTTTGTTGAGAATTTCTCCTATTTATTTTTCTAAAATACTTATGAATTGAGTTTTTAGATTAGGAGTTGAGATCGATGCAATGGATACCAAAAGAAATTGATTTGATTCTAAGCATGCATACTCCGATGTGACCAAGGGTGATTCCAGTTCTGGAGGAGATGATGATTTTAGAGAAGAAGAATCAACTTCTAGGGCTGCAAGTTTTTTTATCTTTTTCACTCAGATCAATATTAGTTTCAGACTCAGATTCTTCTATTAGGTTAGTCTCAGTACTAACCTCTTCTTTTAAATTCATATTTTGGATAGCATCAGTACTAGCCTCACTCACCTGATCTTGGTATGGGTCCCTAAGAATTCTATCACTTCTAAGCTCAAAAATTATTTTATCATTTTTAAATTGAGAATTCTTAGGTGGGACATTAGATTGATGACTAGATCCAGGTGGTTGGTGGATGAGTGGGTTATTTTTAAAATTTGGTATTGGTTAGCTCGATAATTGACCTAGTTCTCTCCTCATGGTAGACTCAACTAATTGACATATTTATGCTTCTAGCCTAGTAAGGGATTACTGTTAGGTCATAATCAATTGTTGAAGTTGATTAAATTTATCATCGGCTAAATTGGTCTGTTGAGGAGGTAGGTATAAAGACTGATTACAATAAGATGGCTGGGTAGGCTGACTAGGCTGACCTCTATTGTCAGCATAATTTTGATATTGGGGCATATTTTGAAAGTTTTGCATAGAAAAAATTTGGGTCTGAGCCTGAGTCTATTGGGGTCTTCAAAAAAAATTGGGGTAGTTCCTCCATCCTGAATTATATGTATTTGAGAATGGGTCATTGACAGACTTGGAGTAACCTTAGGTAGCTTGAACTTATTCTTGGATGAAAGGTGGAAACTGTGCAGCCATGGGACATTCACTCACATCATGGGTCGGGCTAGCATAGATAGAACAAATCTCCTGATAATTGAAAGGTGGTGTGTATTGTGCAGAAGATTGTTGATCTAGGACTAAAAATTTATCTATAAGAAGGTCGACTTTATCTAATTTTTGGGCTATCAGGTTCAAATTGGCCTTAGGACTAGAGTTTGAATGTTTGATCCCATAGAATGATGAAAATATCGATGGATTATAGGTGGAAGAAATAAAATATTTCTTCATCTGCCTAGGTAGTTCTTAGAATTTTTAGCCATTTGATTATCAGGTTTAACATAGATCAGCCGTTCAATTTTAGAATTAGGTTCAACTAGGTCATAAAAAAAATTCTACTGTGCATGTACCAGTGCAAATCCTAATGTGTGTGGTTTAAATTTTTTTTTAAAGAAGAAAGAGAAAGAGAAGAGAGAGAGAAAGAGAGAAGTTCTAAAGGTGAGAACCTTAAGAAAGCCCTAGACATAAGGACAAAAGATGAGAAGAATTAGTTGTGGTTAAGTGTTAATTGCAATCAAGTTAGCAAACAATTAAATCTAGACACCTATAGATTTTTTAGACCTAACAGTTTGATGTAGAGTGGCTGGGCCTAGATGCAAGTTGGGTCTGCTCTCACTTCCTTCAACTAGCTAGGTAAGAGGTGAGGTCGTGGGGGTTCCCCCGTTGCTTGCCTTTGACACTAATTAGATTAGCCAGGTAAGTTAACAAAATTAATTAAATAACCATGAGTCCACTTAGGCTTAGCCTTTGTAGCTTCTTGCCTTAGACACCAGTTTCAGCGGTGAGTCCAAACTTATTTTGCACTTGATTTCATCATAATACTCAAATTGAACTCAATTGATCCTAGGGGCCAACGTCTACTGAATTTTAATTAGGTTTGGGTTAATGCGGGATGCTGGTTGGTTATTTTTAGGCTAAAAAATGATGATAAAATCTTTACTTTATCTTATTATGGGTGTTGCCCTTAAGTTGATTCAAGATAAATATGCACAACCAATTTCAAACAAAGAGTTTTATGCAACTAAATTAGATGCATGAAACTAATCAAACTTGAAAGCTTATCTTGTCTCCAGTGATCACAAAAAGTAAATTTAAAATGATGAATGCTTCTAAATAATTAAGTTTCTACTCATGTTATGTGATTTTTATTAGATTTATGTGGATAAATTTTAGGTTAATTTAAAAAAATAATAATTAATACTAAAAAAATAATTAAGATTAGGATTGATCTCACCAAATTGAAGCATTTCATCCTTCTTTTTTTCTCTCTTTTTTTTCTACAAAAAAGACTAAAAAAAATAGAAAAGTTAATAAGTTATATTTATAAAAAAATTAAAGAAATCAAACATTAAAATTGGTGCATTTTCTAGCAACGACGTAAAAAATTGATAGGATCGTGATATTATCGTTAGAACATCATACTTATCAAATTAATTTTGACTTCAATAAAAATTAAAAATATATTGAAAGTAGTGAGTCAGATCGAATCTATCGAGAAGATAGAATTTTGATTTGAAATATTTGATTTTATAAAAAAAAAATAAAATTTTGAGAAAAATAATTTAAGTTAGAAAATAAAAATTAAAAGTATAAAAAATAAATCTGATACTAAGATCTACTATTTAGATTTTAGCTTCTACTTGCAATAAAAATAAATAATAAAACTTTAAAGTACATAAAATAAATTGATACTACAATCTACTAACTAGATCCTAGCATCTCTTGCAATAAAAATAAAAGATAAAAATTTAAAAATATAATAAAATAAATTTTATATTAATTAAAATTAAAATTTAAGTATAAAAAATTAAAAAAAATAATAAAATAAAATAAAACTATAATAAAGATCTAAAGTTGATTAGCATAGCCTCATCGAGGAGATAGTTGATGATCTCTCTTTCTTTCTTCGTACTCTGTAGAGTAAACCGACTTCTCTTCTTCTTTTTCTTAGTTCTCTAAATGTATCTAATTTTTTTTTCTAATTTTTTTTTTAATTTTTTTTTAATTTTTTAATTTTCTCTTATTTTTAGATCTCCTATTTATAGATAATTTTTTTATTTTTTTATGGTAGCAAAAAGAGTCCTAAAACCCTTAGAAATAGTATTAAACCCATGTCCTAATTTTCTGACCGTCAGATCTTTATTGGACTGCCTAGATCAGCCCAAAAATCTCTCTTTAAATCCTTATCACGATCAAGAATGATAACAGCCATCCGATCGTGTGCTTGATTGAATTTTGACCATCGGATGGCACTCAAAATTTTTTATTCTCAGTCGGTATGAACACCAACCATCGGATCAAGTGATGGATGGAATTTTGGTCGTTGGATCGTGCACAGAAATCCTTCTTCACTTAATTTTCAACCGACAACAAACAGCAACCGTTCGATCTCCTTCAAAATCGATATCAGCCATCGGATCATGAAAAATTTCTTTCATCCACCTGTGAACTGCATCATGAGCCGCAAAACGTTCCCAGTGGACCGTGCCTTTGAATTTGTGGATCGAGCGGCTAGTCCATCATGCATCAAAAGCTATAAAATTTATTTTTTAAGATATTTTAGCTTGATTTTTGATCTGATTTGTGCAAAGTAAAAAAATATGTATTAAATTGCTTGATAATTTTTCATTATTTTAGTGCTTAAATTGCTCAATTAAACTAATATCTATTTTTTATAAATATGTTCTGATTTTATATTTTTTAAAATTATTTATTTTTATAAAAAAAATTAATTTATTTATGAAATTAAATTTTTTTAGAAAATATTAGCACCATAAATTACCTAAAATGCTTTCAATAAATGTAAAAATATACCACTTATCAAATTGTATTAGGATTTTTATGATGAAAAGAGTGGAATAAAGATCTTTGCTCCCTAACTTTCTCTCCCTCTCTGGCTCCAATGTCAAACCCTAGCATTCTTCTCTCTTCTTTGTTGTTTGCTGGAGTAACATCTAGATTCCACACGAGGTGATTCCGATCAGGTATACGGAGATCATATCGGAGTTCTGCAATAATTGGTACCAGAGCCCGATCACGTGGAGGAAAGAAGAAGACGTTGAAGATCAAGTTCAGCCCAGATTTCTACAACATCTAGGTTTTTTCTTATTTTCTTCCTTCTTGCTTCTTTGGTTGAGGTGATCTCCTGATTAGGTGGAGGATTTGACTCAAGGAAAGGTTGGAAGAAGGTGGAGGAGATCTTTTTTAGAACTGATCTTATTTTTTGGGAATGAGGTGTGGTATTGCAGAAGGGTTAAGGAGGGTAGTTTGCTTGATGGTTGAGATGGCTTCAAGTGATTTTAAGATGGAGTTTGAGAAGTTTGATGGAAAGAGGTCGAGTTCGAATAGCGCAATGGAATAGTATACTTCAAAAATTTATGATCATGAAATCCATAACATCCGAAATCCTAGACCCAAGATCCCTTGACTAATTGCAATTAATGAACAACTAATAAGGCAATTAAGAAGTAGTTTAGATCAATACCTCTTATGCTAAAGTTTCAAATCTCTACAGACATACAAGCGTATGCCCTCTACAGGTGATCTACACAGAAATTGCTCCAAGAACAGGACTTCTTGCGCCAAAATCTTGTTGATAAGTTCTAACCAATAAAACTCGGTTTGATCCAATCTAATTAAATCTATACCTTGATTTGGACTTGGACTCAAACTCCTAAACCCTCTCTTCTTTCTTCTATTTTTCTTCTAATTTTCTTCCTAGGCTCTTGTCTTAAAGTGGGGCAGACTTGTCTTAAATTTAAGATAATGTCTTAACAAAACAAGAAAGAGAACTATCAAAAAGAGTTGGGAATGCCTTGAACCACTCTGCCACCACCTATTTATAGCAATAGAAGGGGGTAGAAGGGGTCTAGATATGCTCTTTCATGGAGTCCCTTAATCAGTATATCAGAAATTAAGAGTTCTATATGAGAAGAACTCTTAATTTTTAGATACGTCACTTCAGCTTTCTCGTGCATCTGCTAGCAAAGAGGGATACATTTAGCATCTCAAACCATCTCAAAAAATTCTGAGATTTTGCCATGTGGTAGCCCTTTGAACGAGGCTTCTAATGGCACCAATATTGAGTGTGACTATATCCCAACTATGAGAAAAAAATGCATGAAGTTGTGACTCTTTGCATTTCTCACTGCCCCGCATGCATAGACCTTTGGGGTGTCTCACACCTCATCAGGCTATGGCACACTTTAAACTTTGTACCACACTGATAGAGGGCTGAGAGAGCTACAAGATATGTATTGAACTTGGATTAATCAAGAGTTTAAGTTCCCTTAACCGAATAAAATAATTCAGCCTTATCCCCTTGGAGTGCTAGATATGATAGAGTCCGAACCAATTTGGACTCTATATATGATGCCCGAAATGCTAAAAAAAATCCAAGAAAAATCCAAATAAATTTGATCCAAGTTAGAACCTAACCCAATTTAATTAATAGCTCAACTGGGTTAACCAAATCAATAAAATTTTAACCAAATCAGCTTGATTAAAGAGCTAGGGTTTGTGCCACATGTGCTAGCATGTTTTCCGACAACTCTAGTTGGTTCCTTTGGTCCAACCAACCAACTAAAATCTATTCTTAATTAATTTTTTAATGTGTGTGACCTTATAGACTCCATATTTAGTCAGTAGTAAATCCAGATACATGTTGATCTGATTAGATTAGACTCCATCTAATCGATTTAGGTTAAACCCATGTCATCCTGAGTTGTCAAATTAGAACTCTTTCTAATTGACTCATGAATTAATCACTTCAATTCATGAAAACTCACAAGATATAATTGACATCTAGTAATGTATCATGCCTACTCAAAAGATATAGAATTTGATAGAAATTATCAAAATATCATTCAGTGGTAAGTTATTGTGCAATTCAATCCTTCGATCATCCTGCACTCCGAATATATTTATGAGTATGAAGTTATATCAAACTCAAACACATATTCCTATTGACTCATCGTCAATCAATAATAACTCTAATGAAGAATTAAAAATTCTTTCTAATCTTCATACTGCTTTGGTCAAAGACTTTCTGAGTTATCTAGAGATAAGAATACATAGGATATCATCTCCTTTTACTCAGAGTGATTGATTTCTTGTTGATCTATTCATAACTTTCATACATAATCCATTATATCCAAAATATCCCATTCATAACTTTAGTCATGATTGAGTATGAACCAAAATATAGATTCATGTGCATAAGATTCCATGATGATCTCAGGTCTAAAGATTACTTGCCCAACTCTCACTTAGAGAACTATCTTTTGATATGTAAGTAAGGCTTCCATAGGATGTTCTCTTGACAGATCAAATTAGTATACTCATATTCTAATGAGTACCCACATCCTTATATTAGTATCCCTACATAAGTGATTGTGAGATCATCCACTCTCTCTATCGAGCATGTTGGATTTGTGTCCTAGAAGTCAATTATTGACTGACACATTATGTAATTCTAGGACTTAAACTTATACTTATAATTTTTTTATTATAATAAAGAGCTTTTTCATTTCAATCATGTTTGTGTCCATAATTTATCCTAAAAATTAATAAAAAAGATTTTTGTATATTTTTAAAGAGTTAAGAATTTAAGAAGTATATTAATTAGTGATTAATTTCTAAATGCTCTCGATCAAAAGATCATCATGGAGGATAGTGATCAATCTATTTGAGATTGATGCACGGTTCACCTCCCTTGTGGACAGATGAGTCTCAGGCTTCGGTGTAGAGACACTGGGATGAAGGTATAGATGGTTGTTAGAGAATAACTTGCACTGAGCATGACATACACAAGAACCATATAGATGTTTACTCACTCGTCAGTAATTTTTTCGATGCTGTAGTGGTGTGAGTGGTCCTTTGACCTCTATTGGCTATTTGCAGCGAGGCTATTGGATTTGACTGCACATTTTCTTGATCTATAGCCATTCAGATCTTTACTATATATGTTGGCTTCAATAGGTTCAGATTTACTGTTTGGAGTAGGATGTACCTAGATGGAATCTATCAATCTTGATAGAAAAGGAGAAGTTTTATGTGATTTGCGAGATTAAGTTTAGAAAGTCTTTAGCCAAAGCAAATGTGAATACTAAAAAAGAATTTTCATAAGATTCACAAATAAACTCAAGTCGAGCCAATCTAGCATATGACTGATGATGGGATTTGACGAGTTCTCCATGACCTCTATTAAGTCGGTACTTACGATAGAAGGACTGAATCATATGATAATTATACTTAAGAGTTCGTACTTTCAATTTATTGGGTTGTCACTATATACTGCTAAGTGTCACTGGTAGATTGTGAGACTCATCGGGCATCATCTTAATGATCGATGATCCTCAAAGAGTAGAATTGAAAATTTTTTGATCCATCAAAAAGAGTTTTGATTATATTATGATGGAGATCACAATATATCTCACTTTCAGATAGAATGAAACCTATGGGATCACACATTAAGGAATTTAATCTTGAATTTGTCAATTGAGCTTATGAAGTTTCAATTGGGTTAGGATTTATTGAAATCCTATTAGGTTTATGAGAACCATGCTAGCACACGGTTAAACCTAATTCTTCTCAAAACTTTGATTTGATTGAGTCTATAGCCTTGAACCTAACCTAAATCTATTTGTATTTAATTAAACTCTTAATTATGAGCCCAAGAGAATTTGATTAAGTCAATTAGTTGACATAATTATCTTAACATTATCTCTTCTTTATCTCTAAATTATCTCAAGTGTGCATGTGGAATAGATGAAAGATTGGGTAGCGCCTTTCTTCTCTTTTGACAAGAATTGGGTGCCAAATCCTAGAGGGGTGCACCCCCTCTTATGTGGTATGGTGTGGAGGAGAGAAAGGTGGGGCCATGCCCCTTCTTATTTGGATAGAAACCCTATTGTGGGGTGCCAAGAGTTGCGCCTCAACTACCTGATATGTATTTCTAGGGCACCTCTTGTACATGCTTAAAGGGGTTGATCATATATCATTTATATCTAATTTTAATTAAAATAAATCAGATTAAAAAGATAGAGAATTTTTATGAGATAAGAATCTACCTTTTTAAGATAATTAGGTTCCTATTATGGTCAGGGTAATGCCTGTATAAAGGGTATGTCTCTAGGATTTTTAGGTAATTGATTTTTGGTGAAAAATCTCTCCCTCTCCCTTCTCCATGCCTCCTCTCCTCCCTCTCTTCTCTTCCACGCCCAAGAGTTGGGTGTCCCCTCTTCCATATGCCAAGAGTAGTGTTTGGTGACTTAGAGATTGAAGATCGAGGAAAAGAAGAAGAAGGCTGCTAATCAAGGAGTTGATCTTGCAGTCCAGATCAAGGTGTTGATCAAAGTGTTCAAGGCGTTGATTTTTCTTGAGAAGAAGAATCTTCTATGAGGAGAAATTAGTTCGAGATCGATCTCGATGGATATCTGTAGAGGCTGGATGCATGTGCGGCTCGAACATCTATGAATTTGAAGGAGAAATTAGTTTGAGAACGATCCCGATGGATATCCATAGAAGTCGGACGTATGTGCGGCTCGAGCATCTACGAATCCATGATCATCGAAAGTGATGAATATCTACCCATGCCAAGATAATGAGATCTGACCTCATATCTATTCTAAATTCTAGATTGTATATATGTATTTTCTCCTGGGCTTGGATAAGATTAGATTTGATCGATTGCATGTGGGGGTTAAAGGGTTTAATCCATTTGCTTCCACTATAGTTTTTAAAGTTTTTGAAATCTACACATGCTGTCTATCTAATTTTTTAATAGTAGTATCAGAGCCACAGATTTTTGAAAATACATATAATCTAATTTTTAGATTAGATCTGAAAGTTTTAATGATTTAAAATCAATTTTGTGCTGATATAAGGTTGTCCTGATATAAGATTTACCTCCTATATTGCCAAGGTTGTCCTAGTACAAGATTTGATCGATTTTGAAAATTATTTTTGAAATAATTAAATTAAATTTTTTAGATCTAAAAATTAGCATATGTGATATGTTTAATTATATATTTAGATCTAAAATTAAAATGATTAAAAGTTTACATCAAACTGATATAAGGTTGTTCTGATATAGGGTTTATCCCCTATATTGTAAAGGTTGTCCTAGTTTGATGTGAATAATTTTTTTTTGAAAAAATATTTTTAAAATATTTTAATTATTATTTTAAATCTGATTTTATATATATTTAATATGTGTAAATTTAGTTTTAGATCTGAAATTTGATGTATATGTGATGTGTTGGGTATAAAATACCCACGACCGAAGTTCTCAGCGGAATTGACCCTTGCAGGCTCTGTCCACGATGCCAAGGAAGGCTCCGCCCGGACTCCCACGGGAGTCGGGTTCCATCCACGACGCCAAGGAAGACTCCTCCTGGACTCCTACGGGAGCCGGGCTCCGTCCACGACTCCAAGGGGGACTCCACCCGGACTCCTACGGGAGCCGGGCAACGTCGCCAACTTCAACTGTCGGTAAGCTCCGTCCGGACTCCTACGGAAGCCAAACTTCGCGCCTAACTTTAATTGCAGGAAGACTCCATCCGGACTCCTACAGGAGCCGGGTTCCGTCCACGATGCCAAGGAAGACTCCGCCCAGACTCCTACGGGAGCTGGGCTCCATCCATGATTCCAAGGGGGACTCCGCCCGGACTCCTATGGGAGTCGGGCTCCGTCGCCAACTTCAACTGCTGGTAAGCTCCGTCCGAACTATTACGGGAGCCAGATTTCACACCTAACTTTAATTGCAGGAAGACTCCGCCCAGACTCCTACGGGAGCCGGGTTCCGTCCACGATGCCAAGGAAGACTCTGCCCGGACTCCTACAGGAGCCGGGCTCCGTCCACGATTCCAAGGGGGACTCCGCCCGGACTCCTACGGGAGCCGGGCTCCGTCGCTAACTTCAACTGCCGGTAAGCTCCGTCCGGACTCCTACGGGAGCCAGACTTCGCACCTAACTTTAATTGCAGGAAGACTCCGCCCGGACTCCTACGGGAGTTGGGCTCCATCCACGACGCCAAGGAAGACTCCGCCCGGACTCCTACGGGAGCCGGGCTCCGTCCACGAAGCCAAGGAAGACTCCACCCAGACTCCTACGGGAGCCGGGCTCCGTCCACGACGCCAAGGAAGACTCCGCCCGGACTCCTACGGGAGCCGGGCTCCATCCACGATGCTAAGGAAGACTCCGCCCGGACTCCTACAGGAGCCAGAATCCATCCACGATTCCAAGGGGGACTCCGCCCGGACTCCTACGGGAGCCGGGCTCCGTCGCCAACTTCAACTGCCGGTAAGCTCCGTCCGGACTCCTAAGGGAGCCGGGCTCCGTCCACGATTCCAAGGGGGACTCCGTCCGGACTCCTACGGGAGCCGGGCTCCGTCCATGACGCCAAGGAAGACTCCGCCCGGACTCCTACGGGAGTCGGGCTCCGACCATGACTCCAAGGGGGACTTCGCCCGGACTCCTACGGGAGTCAGGCTCCACCCATGACTTCAACCGCGAGGAGGACTCCGCCCGGACTCCTACGGGAGCCGGGCTCCATCGCCAACTTCAACTACCGGTAAGCCCCGTCCGGACTCCTACGAGAGCCGGACTTCACACCTAACTTTAATTGTAGGAAGACTTCATCCGGACTCCTACGGGAGTCGGACTTCAAGCTCCTGTTGCAAGCGACCCACTCCGAGTTGCCACTGCAAACGAACTATTTCAAGTTCCTACTCCGAGCGGCCTTGGCCGAGACTCCTCGACAAATGATCTCCGATCGGACTTCCACGGAGATCGGACTCCGATCGAACTTCGGCCAACAGGCCTGGACCCCCTGGTAGGCCGCGATAACGGCCACGACTCTGCTCCACTTCCTGCGATGGATTCCGCACGGCTCCATCACCCCCTGGCAGGCCACAGTAACGACCACGACTCTGCTCCACTTCCTGTGATGGATTCCGTGCGGCTCCATCACTCCCTGGCAGGCTGCAGTAATGGCCACGACTCTGCTCCACTTCCTGCGACGGATTCCACACGGCTCCATCACCTCCTGGTAGACCACAATAATGACCATGATCCTGCTCCACTTCCTGCGATGGATACCGCACAGATCCTCCATCCTCCGGTAAGTCACGACAACGGACGCCGCTCCACTCCCCACAACAGGCTCCACGTGGCATGTCCCGGTGATAGCCACGATTTCGCTCCACTACTCTTCGCAACAAACTCCTCCTGACCCCGGGCAGCCCACTGCCAGATGGTTACAAACGTCGCTATCAGTCTGTTGCCCCCTCCACCTATAAAAGGGGGACCCCAGATACGTTATTCTCTAAGCTCTCATTTTTACCTAAAAACTTTGCTAAAATTTCCATTCGAGCACTCCATTCTTGTTGAGGCAGAGAACTGACTTGTGCATCGGAGGGTCTTGCCGGAGCAACCCCACCTCCGATTTAGACTTCTTTTGCAGGTCCCGACGGCGACCGCGACTCCCTCGACTCCAGCTTCTCCGGCACAAGCGGATTTTTGCACCAACAGGATTGGCGCTAGAGGAAGGGCACCTGTGTCTTTGCAGTATCCTTGTTCTTAAAGGAGCGCTCAACGAGACCGCCCCCGGGCATCTCTTCCGGCGTCCCCTCCCCCCTCCTTTCTCCACTTGGTCCTTGCTCGATGCCTCCCCGCAAGGCGTCCATGCGACGATCCACGGCCTCCGCGGCCAGAACTCAGGCTTCGGTCTCTCCTCCTGTTTCTCAACCTCCTCCTCCTCCTCCTCCGGCGATGGCGGTCGGCGTAGAGCAGTTTGATCTGCTAGCGCAGCAGGTCAGAGGCCTCACAGAAGCTGTGCAGGCTATGCAGCAGCAGCAGCCGCAGGCATCAGTGCGCCTGGAAAGGGTATCATCGAAACACCAGAATCCGGCGGCGGGGTGGGCCACTTGGGCCAGCCGCCCCATCCTTCCTGAGAAAATGAACCCGAGGGTGGATAGCCCTCAATCGGACCACGACTCCACCCCTGAAAGATCCCTGCCCCTGTTCTGCCAGAAGACCCTCGAGACTCGAAGTCGGGAGGATTTCCTAGACCGGAGACTCCAAGAGATGAACCGGCGGATCGAAGAACTCCGCCATGCTCCCCCCACTTATGGCGAGGATATTTGCATTGACCCTCCCTTCTCTCAAATGATCATGCAGGAACCGATCCCGCCAAACTTTAAGCTCCCCCAGTTTGAAAGCTATGACGGGACTTCAGACCCGGTGGATCATCTGGAAGCCTTCCGGATGATGATGTTGCTTCACGGTGCTCCCGACGCCATTCTATGCTGGGCCTTCCCATCCACCTTGAAGGGAGCGGCAAGAAACTGGTACTCGACTCTGAAATTGGGTACCATCTTTTTCTTCGATCAAATGAGCCACCAATTTGTGGCCCACTTTGTCAGCAGCTGGCACCCCCAGAAGGGTTCAGAATCCCTCATCAATATCAAGCAGAGGGAAGGAGAGTCCATTCGGGCCTACATCAACTGTTTCAATGTCGCGGTGTTGGAGGTCCGAAACTTGGACCAATCAGTCGCAATGGCCGCTTTGAAGGGCGGCCTTCAGAAGAATGACCTTTTGTTCTCCTTGGAGAAAAAGTACCCCAGAGATTTTGCTGATTTGTTGGCTCAGGCTGAAGGATACGCCTGAGCGGAAGAAGCCTTCAAAATGAAGGATGAAGAGACAGCGAGAGAGCAGCAGGCGGGAGACTCGAGTTAGCCCACAGTCAAAAAAAGGTCGAGAGAAGCCCGGCCACATTCTCGATCCTCTCCTGGGCACAAGCGTGCCCATACTCCACCCCGGGTGTGTAGGCAGAGGAGTCCGGATCGTGGGGTTCGACGGGGTTCTCCACCGTGAAGGTTCCGCAACTACGCCCCCCTCAATGCCTCGAAGACCCAGGTACTGATGGAGGTCAGGAAGCAGCTTCCTAGGCCGGAGAGGATGCGCACACACCCTGGGAAGTGTAACCCCAACAAGTTCTGTCTCTACCACCGCGACCACGGCCATGACACGGAGGAATGCATCCAGCTCCGAGATGAGATCGAGGAGCTCATCCGCTGAGGTCGACTCGACAGGTTCATCCGATGTCGGTTTGAGGGTAGAGGAGATCGGCCAAGGGCCCTTCCGCAACCTGAACCGCCAAGAAGGGAGGAGCAGCCCGGAGATCGGCCTCCCATCAGGATCATCGACTCCATCGTCGGAGGGTCTCAAGGAAGAGCAGACCTCCCGCAACCGTGGAACTCGAGAAACCTGTAAATGTATCGCTTACGATTTCACCTTGAATCTAAATTTCGCTCTACTTGACATGCTCTTCCCATTTGGCCTGGATTTGTCACGACTGGGTATAACCCCTTCAAACGCCTAAAACAAAGTTATGTCAGGAACAGGAGGAGGACCTCGTCCTGACATGAGCAAAGTTAAAGGCTCGGTTCTTTTAGACCGGATGGGGGGAGAGGCCTTACAGCACCCTAATGTGCCCCCACAGCCATGTCAGGAACAGGAGGAGGATCTCGTCCTGACATGAGCAAAGTCGAAGGTCCGATTCTTTTAGATCGGATGGGGGGAGAGGCCTTACAGTGCCCTAATGTGCCCCCACAGCCATGTCAGGAACAGGAGGAGGACCTCATCCTGACATGAGCAAAGTCGAAGGCCCGGTTCTTTTAGATCGGATGGGGGGAGAGGCCTTACAGCACCCTAACGTGCCTCCACAGCCATGTCAGGAACAGGAGGAGAACCTCGTCCTGACATGAGCAAAGTCGAAGGTCCGGTTCTTTTAGATCGGATTGGGGAGAGAGACCCTGGCGATGGCCCTTACGTGCCCTCGTGGGAACGGGAGGAGAACCTCATCCTGATGGTGACGAAATCCGGCCGCCCGACAAGATCGGGTGAAGGGAAAAGGCCCCTTAGCGGCACCTCCACACTCCTATGCAACCCCGCAAAAAGCGAGGGGAGGGCCCTCACTCTGGAAAGAGGAAGGAAATTAAAGAGGAAGAGCGACGAGCTATGACGGAAATAGATAAAGGATGAACCACATCAAAGATCTAAAGAACCTTGTCTCAACAAAGACGGAGAGTTCTCACCGAACCCCTCCCGGCCTCTAAGAAGGCTCTCGACACAGGTCAAGAAGACAGCGACGTCCCCAAAGTAATGTGGAGTTCGGACTGCCAAGCTCGAGCTTGCGGCCATGAACGACGAGGAAGGCAAGCCAATGCATCGACGACTGGGCGCCTCCCAATGACGTCAACATCAGACAAGTCGAATGATAAGAAAAGTTTGGCGGACGACAATGTAATACAACGTGCGGACGAGGTAACACAAAATCCTCTTTTCATTCTATTTCCAAAATACACACTACAAAGTCTGGAAGGCCAAGGAAAGAAAAGCAAAATGACAAAAGCAGGGTGAAACAACAAAAGAAAAAATATATACATGAAAGGACAGAAGGACGAAAAGAGTCCTAGGGAAGCTCTGCTCCCTCCGACCTAGAATTATCTGCTCCACCCCTCATCCAGGACTGCCTTAGATTCTCAATTTCTTCTTCTATCTCTCTCCTTCTCTGCAGTGCATCCTGGAGCGCCCGACAAAGTTGCTGGCTCTCAGTCTCCGCCTCTCGACGCCTCTTTCTCAGGACCTTAGATTCTGCCTCCACGTCCGTGACGGCCCGCTGCTCGTATGCCAGTTGGATCTTCAGTTGTTGTAGCTCAGCCATCTTTTCCCCGAGGGCGACGAAAATCCCTTCAACGGTTCCTCTTAGGGACTGGAGCTCATCAGAATCCTGAGTGGAAGTAAGCTGAGCCCTGTCAGCCAGCTGCCTCTCAAGACGGGCGACTTCATCGGTCGCCACCCTGAGTCTCCCTTTATATTCATCCACCTGCCTGCGCCAACTGGCCCGGTGCACGTCGTAGCTCATCTCGACATCTTGAAGCTGCTGCTGAAGGGCGGAGACCCTCTTCGACCACTCCCGATCACCGTCGGCCCGGAACAGGAGCCGGGATGAACTCCCTTCCAGCTGGCCGATCTTCTCCTTCGCAGTAGATAGTTTCACCCTGAGAGCGCTGATCTTGGCAGCTTGAGCCCAAATTCGATCGCTGGCGCTCTTCTTGCATTCCTCAAGCTCCTTCGTGAGGTCCGCCTTCCTCTGGCTATACTCCATGATCCCCTTCACGTGGAGATTTCGAAAGCGGGTGGCCTCTGCGGTGGCTTCAGAATGGCCCTCCCTCAGTCTGCGAAGCTCACCTTCTATTTTCTTTGACTTTTTTGTCAAGTGAAGGACTTCCTTCTTCAGCCACTGGATCGTCGACTTCAGCGGGATCCCCAAGGGCAGGGGAAGTGCTTCTGCAAGACACTGCCAGTGGAAGGCAAAAGCGTCAAAACATGGCTCATCGCAGGAAGAAAAGCAGAGAGAAGAAGGGGAGGAGGGAGAAGCCACCCACGACAAAAAATTCAACTTTATTGATTGGATGATCCTTGAAGACAAAAAGGAAAAGAAAAATTGTAATGAAATAATAATACAAGGTCGGAGGTCTCAGACCTCAGGGGCAGGGGTTGGAGAATTCGGCGTCCCCGGCAAGGGGGCTGCGATAGCAGTGGTGGCGGGCGAGGGACTGGCCTCATCTTCGGACTCCTCACCTAGGAAGCTGAGGTCGAGCTCCGAAAATTTTCTGGCCACCTTCTCTTGGTAGAGCTCGAACCCCTTGATGAACTCCTCCTGGCCGAATTGGACATTCAGGTCCCTCATCTCCGCAGAGGCCTTGAATTCCTCTACCGCAAGGACCCTGGCCTCCGAGACCAGGATTGGAATCTGCTCAGCCAAGTTGGCGACCTCGGCCTCCGCCTTTCTCGCTGACTCCTCCAAGGTCTGCTTCTCCTCCTCTCGGGCTTGTTTTTCTCTTTTCAGAGCCTCTTGGAGGATGACTACTTCGGCTGCCTTTTCTTTAAGGTGGGCGACCTCGGCCCGACAGCGCTCCTCTACCTGGACGGCATCCTTCCTCACCCGATTTGTCGCCTCGATATTGGCGAGAGGCTGGTGCCCAATCTGCAAGGGCGACAAAGGGGTCAGAATAGGGGTCGAATAGTCGGTTAAGTAGAGATTGGTTTACCTCGAGGAAGGACCCTAGGGAGTCCCAGACCCGCTGATCAGGATCGGCACGGTCGATTCTCTCGACGACCTCCGGCAGGATGCAGCCGTCGATTAACCGCCTGATCAAGTCCCTGTCATTGAAGGGATTCTCCAGCTCCTCCTCGAAATAGAGGGACTCGTCAGCGGTGGCTCGGTGGCTGCTCCCCCTGTGGGCCACCGACTTCCTTCTCTTCCCCCTCTCGGCTACGGGCGCCTCCATGGGGCGGACCCCCAAAGTGGGAGCCCCAGTCGGTGGACTCCTCAAACAGGCTCGGGGGGCCGTAGGTTCGGCGTCCGAGGGAATGTCGATCATCGGAGCCGCCTGGACGGGCGTGGCCAAGCTCGACTCCTCCGCCCTGGCCCTCTTAGCCGATCCGACGGTCGCAGCACCCTTTCTTTTGTGGGCCTTGAGGCCCCTGGCAAGCATCCGTGCTGCTTCGGCGTCCATCCCTTAAAAAAAAAAAAAAAAAAGAGAGAAGAAGAAGAGAAAGAGGAGAGAAATCAGAGATCAAAAAAAAAAAAAGAAGAAAAGAAGAAAGAAAGAAAGAGAAAAAGAAAAAGAAAAAGAGAAAAGAAAGAAGAAGGGCAGAAGAAAAGAAGAGAAAGGAAAAGATGAAGTACTCGCAGGATCCTGGGGGCTCAGGTCAATGTTGAACAGAAATTGCTCCCTCAGAAGATTGGGAAGGGAAGGAGCAGAATAGGCGAGAAGCTTCCGGGTAGCCTGGAGGTCATCCTACCCCAGGCTGGGGGCCCAGCGGACAGAATCCCTCAGAGAGCCCCAAGTGGACAGGCCCAGCCTCAGGATCGGGCAGTGGACGAAGAGGTATTTTCCCTTCCAATTGTGGATTGAAGAAGGGGCACCTTTCAGCAACCCCTTCTTGCCGAACTGAGGGGAGAAGTACCACCAGTCCTTCGTCGAAAGATGACGCTTGAAGGTATAGAAGTGCCTAAACAGAGAGAGGGACGGTTGGACCTCGACTACATGGCAAAGGGAGAGAAACCCTATCAAAAACCTAAAAGAATTCGGGGCAACAGAAGCCAAGGAGATGTCTAGGAAGCGGAAGAGGGCGACAACAAAGGACGGAAGTGGAAGTCGGAGTCCGACATGGAACGCCTCCTGATACAGGCAAAAACGATCGAGTGGGGGAGTGCTAGCCCGGTCAGAGGGGCTAGGCAGCTCCAGGTCATACTCCGAAGGAACTCCATACTGAACCCTTATCAGAAAGAGTTCCTCCGGAGTCAGGGAACATGGAATGGCACCCGGCGCAAAAATCGGGTGGAGCCCAGCACCAGACGTGGGTTCGTCTACAGAGCGAGGGACCTGGAGGTTTGAGGTGGAAGAACTCCCGAAACCGCTGGGAGCGGAAGAGCCGGATGACATTTCGAATAACTTCGAATGAGGACTCTAAAGATCCTGAAGAAGACGGACAGGATAAGGGGTGAGAGGTCACAGGAAACTAACTCAGAGGAATACGAAAAAAATAATGGCGAAGAAGAGGCCCCTAGGTGGCGGGAAGAAAGATGAGGGTGCTAGGACTAACCTAGATTGCTCTGAGGGATGCAGAGGGGCGAAGACAGGGATGATTTGAGGGGCGCCTATGGCCCGAGAAGACACCAATAGAAACAGGGCTCTCGAAGGAAGGGTAGATACTGGTAGAACTCTGGAACGGAATAGGGCCCCTAAAGGTGGAAGGACGGGTTTAAATAGACCCTGGGATCCGGTGCCATAATGATCGTGAATCCCCCCAGGCTTGCCAGTGCCCGACACGTGTCCCACTCCCCCCGACAGGCGGCTAAAAGCGGCTGACGGATTGGCAGGGCCATTATGGCACTGTGCCTGGGCCAGTGTACCGGCAGAAATTTCGAAGGGTCCCTTCGTATCGCCCCGATTCGAAAAGACTCCAGCACGCGCACATTTAATGCCAAAATATCTGGGGGCGGTCGTGAATAGGATTTGAAGAAACAACTTTGGCTATGCCAATCTCTCTGTACTTCCTTCATTCGAAATTCAAACTCGGAAGTAGGGGGACTGGTGTTGGGTATAAAATACCCACGGCCGAAGTTCTCAGCAGAATTGACCCTTGTGGGCTCTGTCCACGACGCCAAGGAAGGCTCCGCCCGGACTCCCACGGGAGCCGGGTTCCATCCACGACGCCAAGAAAGACTCCGCCCGGACTCCTACGGGAGCCGGGCTCCGTCCACGATTCCAAGGGGGACTCCGCCCGGACTCCTACGGGAGCCGGGCTCCGTCGCCAACTTCAACTGCCGGTAAGCTTCGTCCGGACTCCTACGGAAGCCGGACTTCGCGCCTAACTTTAATTGCAGGAAGACTCTGCCCGGACTCCTACGGGAGCCGGATTCCGTCCACGACGCCAAGGAAGACTCCGCCCGGACACCTACGGGAGCTGGGCTCCGTCCACGATTCCAAGGGGGACTCCGCCCGGACTCCTACGGGAGCCGGGCTCTGTCGCCAACTTCAACTGCCGGTAAGCTCCGTCCGGACTCCTACGGGAGCCGGACTTTGCACCTAACTTTAATTGCAGGAAGACTCTGCCCAGACTCCTACTGGAGCCGGGTTCTGTCCACGACGCCAAGGAAGACTCCGCCCGGACTCCTACGGGAGCCGGGCTCCATCCACGATTCCAAGGGGGACTCCGTCCGGACTCCTACGGGAGCCGGGCTACGTCGCCAACTTCAACTACCGGTAAGCTCCGTCCGGACTCCTACGGGAGCCAGACTTCGCACCTAACTTTAATTACAGGAAGACTCCACCCGAACTCGTATGGGAGCCGGGCTTCGTCCACGACGCCAAGGAAGACTCCGCCCGGACTCCTACGGGAGCCGGGCTCCGTCCACGACGCCAAGGAAGACTCCACCCGGACTCCTACGGGAGCCGGGCTCCATCCACGATGCCAAGAAAGACTCCGCCTGGACTCCTACGGGAGCTGGGCTTCATCCACGATTCCAAGGGGGACTCCACCCGGACTCCTACGGGAGCCGGGCTCCATCGCCAACTTCAACTGCCGGTAAGCTCCGTCCGGACTCCTACGGGAGTCGAACTTCGCACCTAACTTTAATTGCAGGAAGACTCCACCCGGACTCCTACGGGAGTCGGGCTCCGTCCACGACGCCATGGAAGACTCCGCCCGGACTCCTACGGGAGCCGGGCTCTGCCCACGACTCCAAGGGGGACTCCGCCCGGACTCCTACGAGAGTCGGGCTCCACCCACGACTTCAACCGCGAGGAGGACTCCGCCTGGACTCCTACAGGAGCTGGGCTCCGTCGCCAACTTCAACTACCGGTAAGCCCCGTTCGGACTCCTACGGGAGCCGAACTTCACACCTAACTTTAATTGCAGGAAGACTTCATCCAGACTCCTACGGGAGTCTGACTTCGAGCTCCTGTTGCGAGCGACCCACTCCGAGTTGCCACTGCAAACGAACTACTTCAAGTTCTTACTCCGAACGGCCTTGGCCGAGACTCCTCGACAAATGATCCCCGATCGGACTTCCACGGAGACCGGACTTCGACCGAACTTCGGCCAACAGGCCTGGACCCCCTGGTAGGCCGCGGTAACGGCCACGACTCTGCTCCACTTCCTGCGATGGATTCTGCGCGGCTCCATCCCCTGGCAGGCCGCAGTAACGGCCACGACTCTGCTTCACTTCCTGCGATGGATTCCGCGTGGCTCCATCACTCCCTGGCAGGCCGCAGTAACGGCCACGACTCTGCTCCACTTCCTGCGATGGATTTCGCACGGCTCCATCACCTCCTGGCAGACCACAATAATGGCCACGATCCTACTCCACTTCCTGCGACGGATACCGCACGGATCCTCCATCCTCCGGTAAGTCACAACAACGGACGCCGCTCCACTCCCCGCAACAGGCTCCACGTGGCATGTCCCGGTGATAGCCACGATTTCGCTCCACTACTCTTCACAACAAACTCCTCCTGACCCCGGGCAGCCCACTGCCAAACGGTTACAAACGTCGCTATCAGTCTGTTGCCCCCTCCACCTATAAAAGGGGGACCCCAGATACGTTATTCTCTAAGCTCTCATTTTTACCTAAAAACTCTGCTAAAATTTTTATTCGAGTACTCCATTCTTGTTGAGGCAGAGAACTGACTTGAGCGTCGGAGGGTCTTGCCGGAGCAACCCCACCTTCGGTTTAGACTTCTTTTGCAGGTCCCGACGGCGACCGCGACTCCCTCGACTCCAACTTCTCCGATGCAAGCAGATTTTTGCACCAACATGATGTATTTTTATTTAGATCTGAAGCTACATATATTTGATATATGAAACTAAGTTTAGATATGAAATAGTTTCAAGATCATAAGTCACTAATTGCATACAATGAAATATAATCTAAAAATTATTTTTAGATTTAAAATTGTATTGTTGCATATGGGTATGGGATGAATAGATTAGGATTAGATCAAAAGGGCTCAAAGTCGAGTTTAGTTATAGTTGGTTGCATCAATTCATATTTTGATGTGAATTGATTGACTCAAGATCGAATTTGGCTCAGTGGCTCGGATCCATTTCAATAGGTTAATCTAATTAATTCTAATCGATCAATTTGGTGTCTAAGATAAGTATTTAGTGTTGGATTCCAGGTACACAGCAAAAAATAATTTTTAAAATTTTAAAATAAGCAAATCAATAGCCTTATCAAATAAAGCTATCGAGCCGAATCCAAAACCTTAGAATCACTTTGTCGATCACGATCAAAGCAAATTTAAGCATGCAAAGAGATAGAAAATTATACTTTAACCAATATAAAAAAGTGGCATGTTGGTGTTCTCTACAAAACCTCAAGGTAGAAGTCCTCCAATGATGATCTACATGAAAGTTGGCCAAAGTTCTTTTCAATCGGTGTGCTGCTGCAGCCTTATCTTCTCCAAAATACAGCCGGCTTCGAACTTGCATCACGATCGCACTAAAGTCCAGTTGCTTTCATTCTCACCATCAAAATGATACCAAGAAGACACTCTTCAAATGTCATACAATCTAAGATTCGATTTTTGGCTCCAACATATGGAAAAATCAAATCCTAGGGCACTCAAGCAACACTTGCTAAAAATCTCACCACCCTGATAGTAACTTTTGTCACTCAAAATTCACTCTTCTTTTTCTCAAAATTTTTTTAGATTTTTTCTTATGTTTACCACATCCTTCCTCTTAGTCTCAATCAAAAATCACTACAAGAAACCATTTAGGGCATCCCCTATAAATAGGGGACCAAGGAACATCACATGAGACCATGGGGTGCCAACCTTGGGTGCTCCAACTTCCCATGCACCAAATAAATTCACTGAGTAAATTTTTGGTGATTCTAATACTTAGAGTAGAAGGAATCCTAGTCTTCTATGTGTCATAAAAATTTGAATTAAATTTGGCATCAAATCATAGGAGAACTGATCGGGAATTTAAGGTAACGCGTAATAGTTAAGAGCCTTCATTAAGAAGGACTCTCCACTTCTCACACCAATTTAAGGTGGGCGGCATTTATATTTTGTTGTGACTTCTAGTGGACATGGAGGACTCCTTATCTACTTGAAACTCTTTCAAGTTGGATAAGGATCCAGTCCAAATTGACCCAATCCCATTAGATCAAAGCCAACTGGGCTAGGTTAGCTCAAATAATTTGATCTAAACCAATTTGGGAACTTGGGTTAATACGGTGTGCTAGCATATCAAATTAACTCATAAAATTTATATTAAACTCTAATTAGATTAGACTAAGACTAAATTCTAATGTGTGTGATCCATTGAATTCCAAATCTAACCAACAGTAGACCTAAACTTTCGATGTAACCCTAATTTGATAAGATTAGGTCACTCGAAGAGTCCCAATCAACTTGGACTATTCCAAATTGAATTCAGAATTAAACTCTTTTAATTTTGATGAATCTACAAGTCAAGATTGACATCCATAGGAGTCTGGACTAAGTCTTCCTGTAGCTGGAGTCGGAGACAAGATCTGGCTCCCGTCGGAGTCCGGTCGAAGTCCACCTGCAATCAAGGTCAGGGACGAAGTCCGGCTCCCGTAGGAGTCCGGACGGAGTTTACCTATAAGTGAAGTCGTGGGCAGAGCTCGGCTCTCGTAGGAGTCCGGGCGAAGCCTTCCCGCAGTTGAGGTCGAGGACGGAGCCCGGCTCCCATGGGAGTCCGGGCGAAGCCTTCCAGCAGTTGAGGTTGGGGACGAAGTCCGGCTCCCGTAGGAATCCGGACTAAGTCCGCCTGTAGCTAGAGTCGGAGATGAGATCTGGCTCCCGTAGGAGTCCGGTCGAAGTCCACCTGCAATCAAGGTCAAGGATGAAGTCCGACTCCCGTAGGAGTCCGGATGGAGTTTACCTGCAAGTGAAGTCGTGGGCAGAGCTCGGCTCCCGTAGGAGTCCGGGCGAAGTCTTCCCGCAGTTGAGGTCGAGGACGGAATCCGACTCCCATGGCAGTCCGGGCGAAGCCTTCCAGCAGTTGAGGTTGGGGATGAAGTCTGGCTCTCGTAGGAGTCCAGACGAAGTCTGCCTGTAGCTGGAGTCGAAGACGAGATCTGGCTCCCGTAGGAGCCCGATCGAAGCTTGTCAGCTAGATCCCCAGAGGGTCACCCCCGTCACGAACTTCAGCTGGGGGTATTTTATACCCAACACCAGTCCCCCTACTTTCGAGTTCGAATTTCGAATGAAGAAAGTACAGAGAAATTTTTGCAGCCGAAGTTATCCCCTTGAATCTTGTGCACGATCGTCCCCAGATATTTTGGCATTAAATGCGCGCGTGCTGGAGTCTTTTCGAATCAGGGCGATTCGAAGGGACCCTTCGAAATTTTTGCTGGTACATTGGCCCAGATACGGCATAATAATGGCTCCGTCAGCTGTCAGCCACTTTTAGCCACCTACCATGGCGAGTGGGACACGTGTCGAGCGTGGGTCAGCCTGGGGGGATTCGCGATCATTATGGCGCCGGATCCCAGGATCTATTTAAACCTGCCCTTCCGCCTGAAAGTTCTATCAGTATCCGCCTTTTCTTCGAGAAACCTGACCCTCCTTGGCATCTTCTTTGGCCCTAGGCGTCCTTCGAGTCATCCCTGTCCTCGCCCCTCTGCATCCTTCAGAGCGATCTAGGTTAGTCCCGAAACCTTCGCTTTTCTTCTTGCCATTTAGGGGCCTTTTCTCCTCCATTTTCTTCTGTCGCATTTCTCTGATTTGGTCTCCTGCAACCCCTCATCCCTTGTCCCACCTGATTTCTCTGGGATCTTTAGGGTCTTCGTTTGAAATCATTCGAAATATCTTCCGATGCCTCTGCCTCTAGCAGTTTCGGGAGTTCTTCCGCCTCAGCCCCCCAGGACCCCCATTCTGTAGACGAACCCACATTTGGGACTGGGCTTCACCCGATTTTTGCGTCGAGTGCCATTTCCTTCTCCCTGACTCTGGATGAACTCCTACTGATAAGGGTTCAGTACGGAGTTCCTCCGGAGTACGATCTGGAGCTTCCTGGCCCCTCCGATCGGGCTAGCACTCCCCCATCCGGTCGTTTCTGCCTGTATCAGGAGGCATTCCGTACTGGACTCCGGCTTCTGCTTTCGCCCTTTATCATCGCCCTTTTCTGCTTCTTAGATATCTCTTTAGCTTCAGTTGCTTTGAATTCCTTTAGGTTTTTGATAGGGTTCCTTTTCCTTTGCCACGTAGTCGAAGTTCAGCCATCCCTTTCTTTGTTTAGGCATTTTTACACCTTCAAGCGTCACCCTTCGATGAAGGATTGGTGGTATTTCTCCCCCCAGTTTGGCAAGAAGGGGTTGCTGAAAGGTGCTCCCTATTCAATCCACAATTGGAAGGAGAAATACCTCTTCATCCATTGCCCGACTTTGAGGCTGGGCCTACCCCTTTGGGGCTCTCTGAGGGACTCTGTCCGCCGGGCTCCCAGCTTGGGGGAGGACGACCTTCAGGCCGCGCGAAAGCTTCTTGACTATTTCGCTCCTTCCCTTCCCAACCTTTTGAAGGAGCAATTTTTGTTCAACATCGGCTTGAGCCCCCAGGATCCTGCGAGTACTCTTTCTTTTCTTTTCTCTTCTTTTCTTCTGTCCTTCTTCTTTTTCTTTCTTTTTCCTCTTTTTTTTTTTTTTTTTTTGCACGTCACTTCTTCCTTTTTCACCCCATTGTTGATTTTTGATTTTTTTTTTCAGGAATGGATGCCGAAGCAGCACGGATGCTCGCCAGGGGCCTCAAGGCCCATAAAAGAAAAGGTGCCGCGGCCTCCAGATCAGCAAAGAAGGCCAGAGTGGAGGAGACGAGCTCGACCGCGCCTGTCCAAGCGGCTCCCATGATCGACGTTTCTTCGGACGCTGAACCACCGACCCCTCGGGCCTTTTCAAGGAGTCCACCGATTGGGGCTCCCATTTTGGGGGTCCGTTCCACAGAGGCGCCCGAAGTCGAGAGGAGGATGAGAAGGAAGTCGGTGGCCCACAGGGAGAGTAGTCGCCGAGCCACCGTTGAAGAGTCCCTTGGTTCTGAAGAAGAGCTGGAGAATCCCTTCAATAACAGGGACTTAATCAAGCGGCTGATCGACGGCTGCATTCTGCTTGAAGTCATCGAGAGGATCGACCGCGCCGATCCTGAGCAGCGGGTTTGGGACTCCCTAAGGTCCTTTCTCGAGGTAAACAAATCTTCATTTAATTGGCTTTTCGACCCTTGTTCTGATCCCCTAGCCGCCCTTATAGATTGGGCACCAGCTCCTTGCCAACATCGAGGCGACGAATCAGGCGAGGAGGAACGCCATCCAAGTGGAGGAGCATCGTCGGGCCGAAGTCGCCCGCCTTACAGAAAAGGCCGCCGAATTAGTTACCCTCCAAGAGGCCCTGGAGAAAGAAAAGCAGGCCTGGGAGGAAGAGAAGCAGACCTCAGAGGAGGCGGTGAGAAAGGCGGAGGCCGAGGTTGCCAATTTGGCGGAGCAGATTCCAGTCCTGGTCTCGGAGGCTAGAGTTTTTGCGGTAGAGGAGTTCAAGGCCTCCACGGAGATGAGGGACCTGAACGTCCGATTCGGCCAGGAAGCATTCATCAAGGGGTTCGAGCTCTGCCAGGAGAAGGTGGCCAAAAAATTTTTCGAGCTCGACCTCAGCTTCTTAGGCGAGGAGTCTGAAGATGAGGCCGGTCCCTCTCCTACCGCTACCGCTACTGCTGCCGCAGCCCCCCTTCCAGGGACACCGAGCTCCCCAACCCCTACCGCAGAGGTTTGAGACCTCCGACCTTGTATTTTTTTTTACTGTAATTTTTTCTTTTCTTTTTATCTTTAAGAAACATTCAATCAATAAAGTTGAATTTCTCATCGTGAATGGCTTCTCCTTTCTTCCTTCTCCCTTTTTTGTTTTTCTTTCTGCAATGAGACGCACCTTGATGCTTTTATCTCCCGATGGTAGTGTCCTATCGAAGCACTTCCCCTGCCCCAGGGGATTCTGCTGAAGTCTGCGATCCAGCGGCTGAAGAAGGAAGTTCTTCATTTGACGAAAAAGTCGAAAAAGATGGAAGGCGAGCTTCGCAGGTTGAGAGTGTAGGAACCAGATCTAGGGTTTCAGGGTTAGATCTTGAAACTTTTTCAAGATCATACAGCGGAAGACTAAAATAAATTAAAATTTATTTTCTAAGATCAGAAAATCCCTAGATCTAAGATCCTATTACATGATTATTACATAGCATTAAATCAAAAATTAAAATATATATAAATATAGTATGAACTACATGTTGATCATATCAACATGTTTCTATACTAGCTACATCTAATGTATGTATTAAATAATAGATCAGATCTATTACCTTGCAAGTTAGACGCTCTAACCTCGCTGATCCGGGCTTAAGGATGATGTTGCAAGCCGCACACGCATCCGGCCTCTAGGAGTCATCCACACGAGCCCACGAATCTCGATCAGAAGTCCTGCTTCAGGAAATCAGCACAGTATGCTAGTACTGCGCTGATCCTTCTTTGATGGTTGATCAGGTGCCTCCTTCTTCTTGATTTGGACTCTTCCAAAGATGGAAAGTAGAAGGAGGAGTTTCAGATCTGAGATGGTCTCAGGAAACTCAAGATGGAAGGAGGAAAGATATGAAAATAAAAACCCTAGAAGAAGACCCTCTTCTTCTTCACATTTTTCTCTCTAGACACCCAAACTTGCATCTTTTATATCTCCACGACCCAAAGGTATTTCTCTCTAATTTTTGGATGGCAGAAAGGCCTCTCAAAATTATATCTTTCCTTAAAATTTCATGAAGAAACTCGTCTTATATAGAGAGATATGATAGAGTCCTTGTCTAGGTCAAATACCTAGTCAAGGCTTATCCAAACATGGCAAGTTAAGGGACGCCCAACTCTTGAGCACCTCCTCCATATTTTCGTGTGTGGATCACCAGAAAAGGGTGTACAATGTAAACCCTAAAATCCATAAAAATTCCAAAAAAAATTTGGATAAATTCGGTGCAAAATTGAAAGAGTTTTGGATTTCTAAAACTCTATCTCATAGAATTCGAAATCCAAACTTATTCCTTTTAGATTTGATCCAAATCACCTTCCATGTAAGAAAGAAGAGAGGAGACCTTTTGTGAACGTGGGAGAGATCTGGGAGAGGGCTTTTGTTGCACAAAATAAGTAGAGATTGGCATTGAATAAGAGAGAGGGCGTGGAGAAGGTTTATGTGGTGCAAGGTGGAATCCTAGTCCTACTAGGATTCTGTCTCATAACTTGTTTTAATTTGGTTTTCCAAATCAAATTAAATCAAAATTAGATCAACCTAATTAAAATAGGTTTTAACCTAATTAAGAACCTAATTTAATCAGATTAAATTAGATTTAAATCTGAATTAATTTTTTAATCAAATTAGAAATTAGATTGACCCAAGTCCTAGTTGAACTAGGACTAGTCTTTCCTTGCACTTGGCTTATCCAATAAACCAATTGGACTTGATCCAATCAAGTCCAAACTAAATCTAATTAAATCATATTAAATTAGACTTAATCTCAGCCCATTGGCTTAATCAAATTAAGCCAATTAGCAATCAAATTGCTAATCGATCCTCCTGCAACACTTGCACTGGGTTAAATGTCAATCGTATTGATTATTTAACCCTATAATGATTCTTAATCGTTGATCAACCATCCGATCGGATCATGAACTCTAATGTGTGTGACCTCATAGGTCCGAACCTAAGCCGGTAGCATAGAAACAAATTTTTATACCAATCGAAGTGACCATCTAGCAATGGTACCCGACGACCGGATAGGTCAAATATGTAGAACAACATCCTTAGAACCCATGCGGATATAGTTTTCATATAATTCATCCTCTTGACCAAAATGATCATAGGATACCCCAGAGTTTAACTGTCAACTCTGATCAGGTTGTCCACATTGTATTTCAAAATATCAAATCCATCTGATGGATTACCCTGGCCAAAGTTTTGCTAAATTGAAATACAGCGACTCATTCTTCTCCAACTCTTGGAGTGGTCAATCCCATCTCGATCACACTCTGACTTCGCAAGTACTTGACTGTGCCCAAAAGCCTTCCGTCCCTGAATTAGAAATTCAGTTAGTCCAGTACCAAAGCACAGTGAGTTGCTTGCAAGTCACTGAGGTGATCTCAAGTCTAAGGGACACTTATACCTATATCCCATCAGAGACATTCTCGACAGCAGAATGCTCTGGAGTTGGTCACGTTCAATGATGATGTACCCTTACATCTCACCTGTATGCCATACCAGTGTCTCCACACTCTTTGGTTAAGAGGACAACCAACCCATATGGCCTACAGTGACCTATGCTCGATAGAAGCTGTCGTCCTTATTAACAGCCTATCATTTGGTCGTGAACAGTTTTAAGGACTAATCGATAAATCCTCTCTTTATCGAACTTAAATAGTCCTAAGGACTTCATCATAACAACGGAGTTCATTAGAAGATGAAAGCTTATGATGAAAATGTCAAATATATTTTATTTATTAACAAATCAATTACAATACTTGGTTGCTCAACCGTCAACTGCTTGACGATTGGCTTTTTGGGACATATTTCCCAACAACTCCCACTTGTCCTAAAGCCACTCGGCACAGTATCTAATACCCATCTTCGACTTGTGGTTGTCGAACTCCTTTATTGCCAAGGCTTTAGTGAATGGGTCGGCTAGGTTCTCCTTTCCGTCGATCTTCTGAAGGTCGACGTCACCTCGATCCACGATCTCTCGGACCAGGTGGAAGCGGCGCAAGATGTGCTTCGTCCGCTGATGTGCTTTGGGTTCCTTCGCCTGAGCTATGGCACCAGTGCTGTCGCAATAGAGCAGGACCGGACCATCGAGGGAGGGTGCTACTCCGAACTCGTTGATGAATTTCCTCAGCCACACAGCCTCCTTCGCGGCATCTGATGCTGCGATATACTCCGCTTCACAAACAGAGTCTGCCACAGTATGCTGCTTGGAACTCTTCCAGCAGATGGCTCCACCATTCAGAGTAAAGATATAACCCGACATGCTCCTGCTGTCATCATGGTCAGATTGGAAGCTGGAGTCTGTGAACCCCACAAGTTTCAGATCTGACTCGTCATAAACCAACCATTGGTCCTTAGTATTTCTCAAATACTTAAGGATGGCTTTAACCACTTTCCAGTGATCTTCTCCAGGATCAGATTGGTATCTATTCACTACTCCTAGTGAGTATGCCACATCTGGTCTTGTACATGTCATGGCATACATGATAGATCCCACGGCTGAAGCATATGGGACTCTACTCATACGCTCTCTCTCTTCAGGAGTTGTCGGACAATCCTTCTTAGAGAGAGAAATTCCATGGCCTATCGGTAGATAGCCCTTCTTGGAATTCTCCATGCTGAACCTCTTCAGCACAGTGTCTATGTACATGGACTGGGATAACCCAAGCATCCTTTTAGATCTATCCCTATAGATCTTCATCCCTAGGATGTAGGATGCTTCACCTAAGTCCTTCATGGAGAACTGTGATGACAACCAAACTTTTATTCCCTGTAGTGCAGGGATGTCATTCCCGATTAAGAGAATGTCATCCACGTACAAGACAAGGAATACCACAACTGGACCATTTGTCCATTTATAGATGCAGGGCTCTTCTCCATTCTTAATGAAGCCATACGTTTTGATCACCTAATCAAAACACATGTTTCAACTCCGAGAAGCTTGCTTCAGTCCATAAATGGACCTCTGAAGCTTGCACACCTTGGACTCATCTGTGGATGTAAACCCTTCAGGTTGTATCATATACACCTCTTCAGTCAGCTCTCCATTCAGGAAAGCTGTCTTTACATCCATCTGCCAGATCTCATAATCCAGATGGGCAGCTATTGGAAGCATTATCCGAATAGATTTGAGCATTGCCACAGGAAAAAATGTCTCGTCATGGTCAATACCATAACGTTGACGATACCCCTTGGCAACCAGATGGGCTTTATAGGTCTCCACCTTTCCGTCTGCGCCCCTCTTCCTTTTGAAGACCCATTTACACCCAATGGGTTTAACCCCTTCAGGTGGGTCAACCAATGTCCATACATCGTTGACCTTCATGGACTCCATTTCGGATTTTATGGCTTCAAGCCATTTCTCGAAATCAGGTCTCTGCATAGCATCCATATAGGTGATCGGATCCTCATTATTCTCATCAAGTTCGATGGGATCACCGTCCCGGACCAAGAAATCATAGTATCTATCCGGCTGATGCGGTACTCTACCGGATCGCCTTAATGGTGCAGGTATATTGGGCTTCGGATGTGATCTAATCATATCCGACTCAGGTTCAGCTATTGGTGTCGGTCCTTCTACCTGTTGAAGTTCATCAAGTTCAACCTTAGAGGCAACAGTTCCTTCACCAAGGAACTCCTTTTCTAAAAAGATTGTCTTAAGGCTGACGAACACCTTTTGTTCATCAGCATGGTAGAAAAAATATCCTTTTGTCTCTTTGGGGTACCCTATGAATGAGCATTTGTCAGACCTAGGTCCAAGTTTGTCTGTGACTAATCGTTTGACATAGGTCGGGCACCCCCAGACCCTAAGGTGTGAAAGTACTGGCTTACGCCCTGTCCATATCTCATATGGAGTCTTAATTACAGACTTACTTGGAATCCTATTTAACAGATAACAGGCCGATTCGAGTGCATATCCCCAGAAGGATATTAGCAAGCTAGCAAAAACCCATCATGGATCGGACCATGTCTAACAAAGTCTGATTCCTCCTTTCAAACACACCATTATGCTGTGATGTTCCTGGAGGAGTCCATTGGGAGAGAATCCCATTCTCTCCTAGATATGTGAGAAACTCACTAGAAAGGTATTCTCCTCCTCGATCAGATCGAAGAGTTTTAATACTCTTCCCAGTTTATTTTTCTACTTCACTTCAGAATCGTTTGAACATTTCAAATGAATCCGACTTATGTTTCATCAGATAGACATATCCATATCGGGATAGGTCATCCATGAAAGTTATGAAGTAGAAATATCTACCTCTAGCACTGGTGCTCATGGGCCCACATACATCAGTATGTACTAGGCTCAAGAGCTCAGTAGCTCTCTCACCTTTTCCAGTAAAAGGTGACTTGGTCATTTTACCAAGAAGACAGGACTCACAGGTTGGAAGTGATTCACAATCACTAACTTCGAGGATTCCCTCTTGAGTCAATCTGTTTATTCTGTTCTTGTTTATATGACCTAGCCTACAGTGCCATAAGTAGATATCTGACACACTATCTAATCTAGGGTGCTTGCCAGTAGAATAGACTCTTATCAGGCTTGACCTTTTTGGTCTGGCTCTGCACTGATGTCCTAGCCTGAACTTGCACCTTCTTGACTTTCTTCTTCTTGTTCTCTTCCCTTTCTTAAAGGGTCGAGAACCAGAAGAAGAACCTCCCACTAAGTTCACTGAGTTCACTGACTCCTTGAGGAGTTGGTGATCCTTCTCAAAGTTCTGAAGCAACCCCATTAACCCATGGTAGTTTACTTCAGGCTTTGTCATTCTATAATGAGTGAGGAATGGGAGACAAGACTTGGGCAGCGAGTTCAGTATTGCATCTTTCCTAAGCTGCTCATGCAAGGGAAAGCCGAGCTTGCTCAATCGTTCCATCAGCTCGATCATGTACAATACATGATCGGTGACAGAGGCACCATCCCGCATTTTGGCGTTGAAGATGGCACAACTAGTCTTGTGCCTCTCCACATCATCGGGTGTGCCAAAGGCATCCTCCAACACTTGAAGCTTGTCCTTTGGCTGAGCCATCTCGAATCTGCAACTGAACTCGTCGCTCATGATAGCCAGCATGATACAGCGCACCGTGGTCCGATCACTGAGCCACTTCTGGTAAGTGTCTCTGATTGTTCCACGTGCATTGATAGCTGGCTCCTCAGGTGCAGGATCCATTATCACATATAGGATCCGTTCATGCTCCAGGACTATCTTCAACTTTCGGTACCAGCTATCGAAGTTGGGTCCCACCAACTTATCATTGTCTAACAATGATCGGAGCGATAGGGAAGTGGCCATATTTGCACAAAGGAGAACCATAACCTAATTAGTAATTGATTCATTAAACCTAAAGATTTGGACTTTAATCAAAAAGTTTCTCCCACTATTTTATTCGAATTGGTAGCCTCTACCTTCAATTCGAGGAATTACCCTAATTCCTTAGCGGGTACTAGAATCCACTTAGACTGCACACAAGCCCAACTTTGGTTGGCCAACCCATGTACATCTAAGGGTAGGTTCATAACCAATTGTTTCTCTAAACAATTTCTAGTAATTTTAATTTTGCCCCAGAAACCTAATCAGTAGGCTTTGGCCTCCACTGTAAGGATCCAGTTAGGTCCAACCATTAACATGATCATACTTGGTATATCTAACCAACGAATGATTAAGCCCAACTTTGGTTGGCTCACCTAACCACCATTAGAGAGATACTTCCAAGTCGTCATATGATGAGTGATAATTCCATTAGTCAACAAGCACCAGGCCTTTGGGTCTGCAATGATTATTGAGTTCATGGACTCATTATCAAACACCTTAATGGGAGGCTATGACTCAGTTATCTCCATAACTTTATCATTTTAAGGATCTAATAATTTTAGAGGATTTAAATAATATAGAGGATGAGGTCAGATGAACCAGCTTATTATGATCCTCCCACTGGCTTCACCAAGTCAGCTTAAGGGAGACCAGGGCTGGTCTAGGAGCACCTAAATCAGTCACACTGATTTACCTAGCTGACATGGGTCAGCTCGAATAGTCAAGTGATCCGATCAAAACATAATTTCACCAAGAGGCCAGGTAAGTTCAATCAGTGGGAGGGTCTGCCAAAGCTTGCCTTAGACACCATCAAAAATGGCCAGGTAAGCGGGCTCCCAATTAAAAACCACCGGTCTGGTTTACCTTAGACACCAACTGGTTTAATTAGTTTCGATTAGATCAACCTAACAGTTCGTGCTAGACCGCTTAGCCAAGAATCAAGTCCATTTGGTTCTCGTTAAAGACATGGACTTGACCAACTACAACTATTGTAATTGATCTAGAGAATCCTTGACCTAATCTAAGACAACAATTGATTAGATTTAGTCAATTCTCTAATTAAGTCCATCTTTAATCTAACCATAGGTCTAACCCAATTAATGGACCTAATTTCCACTAACCCATTAACCCAATGTATTATGATTTGTGTCTTAGGTTCTTCAATTCACAATCCTAGAACCTAATCAAGCAACTTCTTAATTCTTAATTAAGTTTTGGGCTGAGGGTTGGGTTCGGCTTTTCAAAAAATCATTTTTATATTTGTAAAATAATTTTACAATATGATTCTACCAATCATATTGCATGTTTGATTCATAATCAAGATGCAAGTGAAATAAACATGAAACTACTTTAGATCTAATCTAAACAGGTTCATGTAATTGAAACAATTTCAACTTTAAATAATTTCTTTGCATAAAAATTATTAAAAAAGAGATTTTATTTCAGATTTAAACATCTTTTAAATCTAATAAATCATAAATTTAATCTAGATCATATCTAACAAATTTATGATTAAAGATAGATCTACACAAACTAGGACAACCTTTGCACTGTAAGGGGTAAACCTTACAGCAGGACAACCTTGCAGTTTGTGATTGATCTAAAATTTTAATTTTAGATTTAATAATCAGATTATAAATTAGATCTAATCTAAAAAATAATCCAAGCATATGTAATAATCATGTAATAAAGAACCTAGGCTCTGATACCAATTGTAGGAACCAGATCTAGGGTTTCAGGGTTAGATCTTGAAACTTTTTCAAGATCATACAGCGGAAGACTAAAATAAATCAAAATTTATTTTCTAAGATCAGAAAATCCCTAGATCTAAGATCCTATTACATGATTATTACATAGCATTAAATCAAAAATTAATATATATATAAATATAGTATGAACTACATGTTGATCATATCAACATGTTTCTATACTAGCTGCATCTAATGTATGTATGAAATAATAGATCAGATCTATTACCTTGCAAGTTAGACGCTCTAACCTCTCTGATCCAGGCTTAGATGATGTTGCAAGCCGCACACGCATCCGGCCTCTAGGAGTCATCCACACGAGCCCACGAATCTCGATCAGAAGTCCTGCTTCAGGAAATCAGCACAGTATGCTAGTACTGCGCTGATCCTTCTTTGATGGTTGATCAGGTGCCTCCTTCTTCTTGATTTGGACTCTTCCAAAGATGGAAAGTAGAAGGAGGAGTTTCAGATCTGAGACGCTCTCAGGAAACTCAAGATGGAAGGAGGAAAGATATGAAAATAAAAACCCTAGAAGAAGACCCTCTTCTTCTTCACGTTTTTCTCTCTAGACACCCAAACTTGCATCTTTTATATCTCCACGACCCAAAGGTATTTCTCTCTGATTTTTGGATGGAAGAAATGCCTCTCAAAAATATATCTCTCCTTAAAATTTCACAAAGAAACTCATCTTATATAGAGAGATATGATAGAGTCCTTGTCTAGGTCAAATACCTAGTCAAGGCTTATCCAAACATGGCAAGTTAAGGGACGCCCAACTCTTGAGCACCTCCTCCATATTTTTGTGCATGGATCACCAAAAAAGGGTGTACAATGTAAACCCTAAAAGCCACAAAAATTCCAAAAAAAATTTGGATAAATTCGGTGCAAAATTGAAAGAGTTTTGGATTTCTAAAACTCTATCTCATAGAATTCGAAATCCAAACTTATTCCTTTTAGATTTGATCCAAATCACCTTCCATGTAAGAAAGAAGAGAGGAAACCTTTTGTGAACGTGGGAGAGATCTGGGAGAGGGCTTTTGTTGCACAAAATAAGTGAAGATTGGCGTTGAATAAGAGAGAGGGCGTGGAGAAGGTTTATGTGGCGCAAGGTGGAATCCTAGTCCTACTAGGATTCTGTCTCATAACTTATTTTAATTTGGTTTCCCAAACCAAATCAAATCAAAATTAGATCAACCTAATTAAAATAGGTCTTAACCTAATTAAGAACCTAATTTAATCAGATTAAATTAGATTTAAATCTGAATTAATTTTCTAATCAAATTAGAAATTAGATTGACCCAAGTCCTAGTTGAACTAGGACTAGTCTTTCCTTGCACTTGGCTTATCCAATAAACCAATTGGACTTGATCCAATCAAGTCCAAACCAAATCTAATTAAATCATATTTAATTAGACTTAATCTCAGCCCATTGGCTTAATCAAATTAAGCCAATTAGCAATCAAATTGCTAATCGATCCTCCTGCAACACTTGCACTGGGTTAAATGTCAATCGTATTGATTATTTAACCCTATAATGATTCTTAATCGTTGATCAACCATCCGATCGGATCATGAACTCTAATGTGTGTGACCTCATAGGTCCAAACCTAAGCCGGTAGCATAGAAACAAATTCCTATACCAATCGAAGTGACTATCTAGTAATGGTACCCGACGACCGGATTGGTCGAATGTATAGAACAACATCCTTAGAACCCATGCGGATATAGTTTTCATATAATTCATCCCCTTGACCAAAATGATCATAGGACACCCCAGAGTTTAACTGTCAACTCTGATCAGGTTGTCCACATTGTATTTCAAAATATCAAATCCATCTGATGGATTATCCTGGCCAAGGTTTTGCTAAATTGAAATACAGCGACTCATTCTTCTCCAACTCTTGGAGTGGTCAATCCCATCTCGATCACACTCTGACTTCGCAAGTACTTGACTGTGCCCAGAAGCCTTCCGTCCCTGAATTAGAAATTCAGTTAGTCCAGTACCAAAGCACAGTGAGTTGCTTGCAAGTCACTGAGGTGATCTCAAGTCTAAGGGACACTTATACCTATATCCCATCAGAGACATTCTCGACAGCAGAATGCTCTGGAGTTGGTCACGTTCTATGACGATGTACCCTTACATCTCACTTGTATGTCATACCAGTGTCTCCACACTCTTTGGTTAAGAGGACAACCAACCCATATGGCCTACAGTGACCTATGCTCGATAGAAGCTGTCGTCCTTATTAACAGCCTATCATTTGGTCGTGAACAGTTTTAAGGACTAATCGATAAATCCTCTCTTTATCGAACTTAAATAGTCCTAAGGACTTCATCATAACAACGGAGTTCATTAGAAGATGAAAGCTTATGATGAAAATGCCAAATATATTTTATTTATTAACAAATCAATTACAATACTTGGTTGCTCAACCGTCAACAGCTTGACGATTGGCTTTTTGGGACACATTTTCCAACAGAGAGAGGGTCACTTTGAAGCCACCACGGAGGCCACCCGCTTTCGAAATCTCCACGTGAAGGGGATCATGGAGTACAGTCGGAGGAAGGCGAACTTCATGAAGGAGCTTGAGGAACACAAGAAGAGCGCCAGCGATCGAATTTGGGCTCAAGCTGCGAAGATCAGTGCTCTCAGGGTGGAACTGTCAGTTGCACAGGAGAGGATTGGCCAGCTGGAAGGAAGTTCATCCCGGCTCTTGGCCTGGGTCGACGGCGATCGGGAGTGGTCGAAGAAGGTCTCCGACCTTCAACAGCAGCTTCAAGATGCCGAGGCGGGCTATGATGCGCATCGGGCCGGCTGGCGCAGGCAGGTGGATGAATACAATGGGAGACTCAGGGTGGCGACCGATGAAGTTGCCCGTCTTCAAGGGCAGCTAGCTGGCAGGGTTCAGCTCCCTTCCGCTCGGGATTTCAGCGAGCTCCAATCCCTGAGAAAAACTGCAGAAGAGCTTTCTATTGCCCTTGGGGGAGGACGGCCGAGCTACAGCAATTGAAGATCCAGCTGGCATGTGAGCAGCAGGCTATCAAGGATGCGGAGGCGGAATTCGAGGTCCTGAGAAAGAGGCATCGAGAGGTGGAGAATGAAAGCCAGTGACTCCGTCGGGCGCTCCAGGATGTGCTGCTGAAAAAGAGAGAGCTAGAAGAAGAAGTCAAAAATCTGAGGCAGTCCTAGATAAGGAGTGAAGCAGATAATTCAAGGTTGGAAGGAGCAGAGCTTCCCTAGGGCTCTTTTTGGCCTTCCGTCTTTCCATGCATACATTTTCTCTTTTGCTGTTTTGTTTTGTTCTTGTGGTTTTGCTTTTCTTCCTTTAGCCTTCTGGGCTTTGTGGTGTATATTTCGTAAATAAAATGAAAAGGAGATTTTGTGTTACCTCATCCACGTATTGTATTAAATTATCGTCCGTCGAACTTCTTTTGTCTTTTGACTTGTCCGACGTCGACGTCGTGTGGAGGTGCCCAGTCATCGCCACACTGATTTGCTTTTCTTGTCATCCATGGACCATAGGCTTGAGCTCGGCAGTCCGAACTCTACGTCACCTCAAAGGGGTCGTTGTTTTCTTGACCTATGTCGAGAGCCTTCTTAGAGGCCGGGGATATCTGGTAGGAACTTCCCGTCTTTGTTGAGACGAGGTTTTCTGGGCCTTTGGTGTGGTTTATTTTTCATCTGTTGCCAATGTAATTCGTCACTTTCCTTTTTAATTTTCCTCCTCTTTTCCGAGCGAGGGTCCTCCCCTCGCTTTCTGAGGGGTCGCGTGGGAGTGTAGAGGTGCCATTGAGGGGACTTTTCCCCTTATCCAATTTTATTGGGTAGTCGGGTTTTTGTCATCGTCAGGATGAGGTTCTCCTCCTGTTCCCAACGGGGCTGTGGGGGCACATAAGGGTCGTTGCAAGGGCCTCTCCCTCCATCCGGTCTAAAAGAACCAGGCCTTCGACTTTGCTCATGTTAGGGCGTGGTTCTCCTCCTGTCTCTATCATGGTTGTGGGGGCGCGTAAAGGCGTTGTAAGGCCTCTCCCCCCCTCCGGTCTAAAAGAACCGAGCCTTTGACTATTCTCATGTTAGGGCGAGATTCTCCTCCTGTCCCTATCATAGCTGTGGGGGCGCGTAAGGGCATTGTAAGGCCTCTTTCCCCCTCCGGTCTAAAAGAACCGGGCCTTTGACTTTGCTCATGTTAGGGCGAGGTTCTCCTCCTGTCCCTAACATGGCTGTGGGGGCGCGTAAGGGCGTTGTAAGGCCTCTCCCCCCATCCGGTCTAAAAGAATCGGGCCTTTGACTTTGCTCATGTTAGGGTGAGGTTCTCCTCCTGTCCCTAACATGGCCATGGGAGCATCTAAGGGCCGTTATATGAGCCTCTCCCCCAATCCAATCTTAAAACAATCAGACTTCTATTTTGCTCATTCTAGGATGAGGTTCTCCTCCTATTCCTAACATGACCATGGGGGCACCTAAGGGCCGTTATATGGGCCTCTCCCCCAATCCGATCTTAAAACAATCGGACTTCCATTTTGCTCATGCTAGGATGAGGTTCTCCTCCTATTCCTAACATGACCTCATTTTGATTGTTTGAAGGGGTTATCCCCAATCGTAACAAGTCCGTGCCAAAAGGGAAAGACATGCAAAGTCGAAAGGAAATTTGATTCAAAGCAAAAGTCGTTAGTAATACATTTACAGATTTTTCAAATCCCATGGTCGTGGAGGGTCTGCTCCTCCTTGAGGTCCTCCGATGATGGAGTTGATGGTCCCGATTGGAGGTCGATCTCCGGGATGCTCCTCCCTCCTTGGCGGTTCAGGTTGCGGCAGGGCCTTTGGCCGATCCTCTCTTTTTTTAGGTCGGCATCGAATGAACCTGTCGAGCCGACCTCGTCTGATAAGCTCCTCGATCTCGTCCTGGAGCTGAATGCACTCCTCTGTATCGTGGCCGTGGTCACGATGGTAGAGGCAAAACTTGTTAGGATTGCGCTTCCCAGGGTGTGTGCACATCCTTTCTGGCCTTGGCAGCTGCTCCCTGACTTCCATCAGCACTTGGGTTTTCGAGGCATTGAGGGGGGCATAGTTGTGGAATCTTTCCGGTGGAGAACCCCGCCGAACTCCACGGTCTAAACTTCTCTTCTTACGTACCCAGAGAGGGGTATGGACACGCTTGTGCCCGGGAGGAGTCCGAGCACGTGGCCGAGCTTCTCTCGGCCCTTTTTCAACTGCGGGCTTGCTCGAGTCTCCCACCTGCCATTCTCTCGCAGTCTCCTCATCCTTCATTTTGAAGGCTTCTTTCGTTCGGACGTACCCTTCGGCCCGAGCCAACAGATCAGCAAAATTTCTAGGATACTTTTTCTCCAAAGAGAACAAAAGGTCATTCTTCTGAAGGCCGCCCTTCAGAGCGGCCATTGCTACCGACTGGTCCAAGTTTCGGACCTCCAGCACGGCAACATTGAAACGGTTGATGTACGCTCGAACGGACTCCCCCTCCCTCTACTTGATATTGATGAGGGACTCCGAACCCTTCCAGGGGGCCGACTGCTGACAAAATGGGCCACAAATTGGTGGCTCATCTGATCGAAGGAAAAGATGGTACCCAGCTTCAGCATCGAGTATCAATTTCTCGTCGCTCCCTTCAAGGTGGATGGGAAGGCTCAGCATAGAATGGCATCGGGTGCACCATGAAGCAGCATCATCATCCGGAAGGCCTCCAGATGATCAACCGAGTTCGAAGTCCCGTCATAGCTTTCAAACTGGGGGAGTTTTAAGTTTGGCGGGATCGGTTCCTGCATGATCATTTGAGAAAAGGGAGGGTCAGTACAAATATCCTCACCATAAGTGGGAGAAGTGTGGTGGAGTTCTTCGATCCGTCGGTTCATCTCCTGGAGCCTCCGATCCAGGAAATCCTCGCGACTATGGGTCTCAAGGGTCCTCTGGCAGAACGGAGGTAGAGATCTTCCAGGGGTGGAGTCATGGTCGGATTGGGGGCTTTCCACCCTTGGATTCATCTTTCCAAAAAAGACTGGGCGGCTGGCCCAAGTGGCCTGTCCCGCCACCGGATTTTGGAGTTCTGGCAACGCTCTTTTCGGCCGCACCGATGCCTACGGCTGCTGCTGCTGCTGTATGGCCTGTACAGCTTCAGTGAGGCCTCTGACCTACTGCACCAGTAGGTCAAATTGCTCCGTGCCAACTGTCGTTGCCGGAGGAGGAGGTAGAGGCTGGGAGACTGGAGGTGAGGCTGGAGCCTGAGATCTGACCGCGGAGGCCATGGATCGTCGTGTGGATGCCTTGCGGGGAGGCATCGGGCGAAGATCAAGTGGGGGAAGGAGGAGTGGACGTCGGGGAAGATGACCAGAGGCGGTCCTGTTGAGCGCTCCTTTAAGAACAAGGGTACTGCGAAGACACAGGCTCTTCCTCTAGCACAAATTCTGTTGGTGCAAAAATCTGCTTGCGTCGGAGAAGCTGGAGTTGTGGGGGTCGCGATCGCCACCGGGACCTGCAAAAGAAGTCTAAACCGGAGGTGGGGTTGCTCCGGCAAGACCCTCCGATGCTCAAGTCAGTTCTCTGCCTCAATAAGAATGGAGTGCTCGAACGAAAATTTTAGCAGAGTTTTGGGATAGAGAATAGAGCTTAGAGAATAACGTATCTGGGGCTCCCTTTTATAGGCAAAAAGGGGGTAGCAGACTGATAGCGATATCTATAACCGTCTAGCAGTGGGCTGCCCAGAGTCAGGCAGAGTTTGTTGCAAAGAGTAGTGGAGTGGGATCGTGGCCACCGTCGGGATGTGCCACGTGGAGTCTGTTGCGGGTAGTGGAACGGCATCCGTTGTCATGACTTGCCAGGAGGTGGGAGGAATCGCGCGGTATCCATCGCAGGGAGTGGAGCAGAATCGTGGTAATTATGGTGATCTGCCAGGGAGTGATGGAGCCGCATGGAATCCATCGTAGGAGGTGGAGCAGTGTCGTGGCCGTCACTGCGGCCTGCCAGGGAGTGATGGAGCCACGTGGAATCTGTTGCAGGAGGTGGAGCAAGGTCGTGGCTGTTGCTGCGGCCTACCAGTGGGCCTAGGCCTGTCGGCCGAAGTTTGGCTGGAGTGTCTGGCGGGGAGAGGTGGCTAGCCACCCGTCTGAGAGGAGCTCGGAGTCCGACTCCCGTAGGAGTCTGGATGAAGTCTTCTTGCAACCGGAGTTGGGGATGAGACCCGGTTCCCGTAGGAGTCTGGATAGAGTCTTCCTGCAATTGAAGTCAGGTGTGAAGTCCGACTCCCGTAGGAGTCCGGACGGAGTCTACCTGTAATTGCAGTTGAGGGTGAGGTTCGGCTCCCGTAGGAGTCCGGACGAAGTTTACCTGCAATTGGGATCGCGGGTGGAGTCCGTCTCCCGTAGGAGTCCGGACGAAGTCTGCCTGCAGTTGAAGCTGCGGGGATGAGGTCCGGCTCCCGTAGGAGCCCGGGTGGAGTCTACCTGCAATTAAAGTCAGGTGCGAAGTCTGGCTCCCGTAGGAGTCCGGATGGAGTCTTCCCGTAGTCAGAGCTGGGGATGGAGCCCGACTCCCATGGGAGTCCGGGCGAAGCCTTCCAGCAGTTGAGGTTGGGGACGAAGTCCGGCTCCCGTAGGAGTCCGGACTAAGTCTACCTATAGCTGGAGTCAGAGACGAGATGTAGCTCCCGTAGGAGTTCGGTCGAAGTCCACCTGCAATCAAGGTCAGGGATGAAGTTCGGCTTCCGTAGGAGTCCGAACGAAGTTTACCTGTAAGTGAAGTCGTGGGCGGAGCTCGGCTCCCGTAGGAGTCCGGGCGAAGCCTTCCCACAGTCGAGGTCGAGGATGGAGCCTGGCTCCCATGGGAGTTCGGGTGAAGCCTTCCAGCAGTTGAGGTTGGGGACGAAGTCCGGCTCCCGTAGGAGTCCGGACTAAGTCTGCCTGTAGCTGGAGTCGGAGACGAGATCTGGCTCCCGTAGGAGTCCGGTCAAAGTCCACCTGCAATCAAGGTCAGGGACGAAGTCTGGCTCCCGTAGGAGTCCGGACGGAGTTTACCTGTAAGTGAAGTCGTGGGTGGAGCTCGGCTCCCGTAGAAGTCCAGGCGAAGCGTTCCCACAGTCGAGGTCGAGGACGGAGTCCGGCTCCCATGGGAGTCTGGGCTAAGCCTTCCAGCAATTGAGGTTGGGGACGAAGTCCGGCTCCCGTAGGAGTCCGGACTAAGTCTGCCTGTAACTGAGTCGGAGATGAGATCTGGCTCCCGTAGGAGTCCGGTCGAAGTCCACCTGCAATCAAGGTCAGGGACGAAGTCTGGCTCCCGTAGGAGTCCGGATGGAGCTTACCTGTAAGTGAAGTCGTGGGCGGAGCTCAACTCCCGTAGGAGTCCGAGTGAAGCCTTCCCGCAGTCGAGGTCGAGGACAAAGCCCGGCTTCCATGGGAGTCCGGGCGAAGCCTTCCAGTAGTTGAGGTTGGGGACGAAGTCCGGCTCCCGTAGGAATCCGGACTGTCCGCCTGTAGTTGGAGTCAGAGATGAGATCTGGCTCCCATAGGATTCCGATCGAAGTCCACCTGCAATCAACGTCAAGGACGAAGTCCGGCTCCCGTAGGAGTCCGGACGGAGTTTACCTGCAAGTGAAGTCATGGGCGGAGCTCGGCTCCCGTAGGAGTCCGGGCGAAGTCTTCCCGCAGTCGAGGTCGAGGACGGAGCCTGACTCCCATGGGAGTCCGGGCGAAGCCTTCCAGCAGTTGAGGTTGGGGACGAAGTCCGGCTCCCGTAGGAGTCCGATCGAAGTCTGCCTGTAGCTGGAGTCGGAGACGAGATCTGGCTCCCGTAGGAGCCTGATCGAAGCTTGTCAGCTGGATCCTCGGAGGGTCACCCCCGTCACAAACTTCGGCTGGGGGGTATTTTATACCCAACAATATCTAATAAGGTGCAATTCTTCTTTTCTGTAATTTTATTCATTTATGGAGTATAAGGAGGTGTTCATTGAGAGAGTATTTCATTTGGTTTCAAATAATCGAAAAATTCACTGGATAAGTATTTTCCTCTTTGATTCGATCGAAGAGTTTTAATACTTTTACCATTTTATTTTTTGACTATTCTTTGATACTCTTTAAATTTATCAAAGACTTCGGATTTGTATTTCATTAAATACATATATCCAAACCTTGATCTATCATCAGTAAATGTGATGAAGAGTATCTGCTTCTGGCTTGAGTCGACATTGGACCACATACATCAGTATGTACAAGGTTCAAAATGTCACTCGCCCAATCTTTATGTCCAGTAAATGGAGTCTTGGTCTTTTTTTCATGAGACAAGATTCACAAGTTCCATATAATTCATAATCATAAGGATCAAAAAAATTATCTTTGTATAACTTGTTAATCCTTGACTCATTTATATGGCCAAGTCAGTAGTGCCAAAGGTATGTGACATTCACATCCTCTCTCTTTCTTTTCTTCATATTGTCAATATGAAGCACATTATCATTAAGTGAAAGAAATATAAGACCATTATTAATAAAAGCACTTCCATAATATTCATTAGAAAAATAAATAGAACAACTATTGTTCTTTACAATTATTTCAAAATCTTATTCTAATAACAATGGTATAGAAATAATATTTCTAACAATATCAGAAATATAATAGATCTTTAGTTCTAAAATTTTGTTCGAAGGCAACTTTAAAATTTTGGTTCCTACAGTTTCGGCCTGAATGGACTCTCCATTAGCATCGAACAGCTCAAAGTCATCTTTATTTAGATTTTTTATTTCCTATAGACCCTGCAACAATTTGCAAAGGTGTGAACCATAGACATTATCCAAAATTTAAGAATCTAAAAATGAAGTACTTAATAATAAGTTGTTTGTATCATATACAAACCTTTAGCAACGCTTGTCGATTTCACGGTTGTAAGGTACTCCTTGCAATTTTTCTTCTAGTGGCCCTCCCTGCCACAGTGATAACAAGTACCTTTGACGGAGACCTTCTTCACCTTCTTTTTGGAGATGCCAGTCTTAGGATTTAACTTTTTCTTGAAACCCTTCTTTGCCTTCTTCTTACTGATCTTATCAACATAAAGGACCTGAGCCTTTTCACCTTGAAATGGCTCTCTACTATTTTCAGCATATTCAGCAATTCTGATAAGTCGATGTTCAGTTTGTTCATGTGATAATTAATGACAAACTGAGAAAAAGAGTCAGAGAGAGACTATAGGATCAAATCCTAGCTCAGTTCACCATCCATGGCAAAATTCAGTTATCCCAGATGAGTGATCAAATCAATCATCTTTAGGACATGCGTTTGCATGGAAGAACCTTCAGTCATACGGACACGGAATAATTGCTTCGATATCTCAAATCGAGCAGTCCAACTTTATTCTCTATATAGCTTTTTAAGATTAAGAAGAATAGAGAAAACGTCCATGTCCTCATACTGCCTCTGAAGCTCATTGCTCATTGAAGCAAGCATGATACATTTGACAATCACACTGTCATCTTTTCACATCTTGTATGCAGCCCTATCCTCCTTGGAAGTATCTTTCCTAAGAGAATCTGGAGCAGGTATATTCAGAATATAGGAGATTTTCTTCTGAGTGAGAATAATTCTCAAGTTCCTTAACCAGTCGACATAGTTAGGCCAGTCAACTTGTTTGCATCTAGGATACCTCTAAGTGAAAGTAAGGATGCCATGTGAAAGTTAATCTACAACAATAAGAACATAATATAAGCGGACAACTCATGATGATATTCATAATTAGACTAGGACTTTTATCTAATTGTGTCTTTCACTATTTTATCAAACTTCATAGCTCTCAAGTATGAAAATTGAGAAATATTCTAATATTTTTTAGTGGGGTTGAAATCTCTATTCCTCACAAACACCTTGTGGATAGCACAACAAGCATTCATGAGTTCAAGAGTAGGTAACTCTTTACCACTTGTACCTTTACAATTCTCAACATCATTCACTCTGGCCTCTAGATCACATATAGTCTTGTGGATAGCACAACAAATTATAGTATTCTAGTTAAGTTGACCCTTCAATCCTATATGGTCATATTTAAACAATGCTGCCTTTGTGGATAGCACAACAAAGTAACACCATTCAAAGATGCCATAAGCATCAATATGCACTTGATTAATATCATGTCAATTTTTATAGTAAGCTTTGTGGATAGCACAACAAGCTCACTAAGATCTTGACATACTCTATCGATCAAGTTTGAAGAAAGGCCCTTGTAATGTCTACATTACTAATCAATCTAAGTTTGAAAATCAATAAGACCAAATTAGCTAGGTAAGTAGGTGGGAGGCTCTCCGTAGCTTTTCTAAACACCAACAGAGTTGGCCAGACTAGTATATAGATCTAATTAGAAAACCACCATTGACACTTTTTTTAACACCAATTGATCTTAAGAATTCGACTTTTGATTAATAAAATGAATCCCGACATTACAACTTAATATAATTTTTTACGTGGGACTTTAAACTGATCTCAACACATCCTAACTACAATCACATAAAATATACACTACAAATTATGCAATTTGATATGCTTCTACTATTCTAAATAGCAATCATATGACATACTAAAATCATATAAGGGTACAATGGAAATCAAAACATATATCAAGCATATCGAAGAAAAATAACAAACCCTAATCACATTAGGCATGCTTTTTACCCTTAACAATGCATTAATTTGAGCATCATACAAACATGATAATATAAATTTTAAAATTATCATAAATTAATAATTTAATAGTTAAAATTATGTATCATGGTATATATAAAGTCAAAAATAATTTTTGAGTTTAAAGGATTGATGCTATAAATCAATGCAAAAATTTTTGGCAAGATATGCACAAGAACGATTCTATGCACAACTATTGCACTTGTTTGATCGAATCAGATAAAGGTGGCTCTGATACTACTATTGGGTTCTGGCCATATAGTAAAAAATAATTTTTAAAAATTTTAAAACAAGCAAATCAATAGCCTTATCAAATAAAGCTATCGAGCCAACCCAAAACCCAAGAATCACTTTGCTGATCATGATCAAAGCAAATTCAAGCATGCAAAGAGATAGAAAATTATACTTTAACCAATATGAAAAAATAACATGTTGGTGTTCTTCACAAGACCCCAAGGAAGAAGTTCTCCAATGGTGATCTACAAGAAAGTTGGCCAAAGTCCTTCCCAATTGGTGTGCTACCGCAGCCTTATCTTCTTAAGAATACTGCCAGCTTCGAACTTATATCACGATCGCATCAAAGCCCAGTTGCTTTTGATATTACCACTAGAATGATATAAGAAGACACTCTTCATATGTCATACAACTTTAGATTTAATTTTTGGCTCCAACATATGAAAAAATCAAATCCTAGGGCACTCAAGCAATACTTGCTGAAAATCTCACCACCCTAGTAGCAAATTTTGCAACTCAAAATTCCCTCTTTTTTTCCTTAAAATTTTTTTAGATTTTTTATTATGTTTATCACATCCCTTCTCTTGGTATCAGTCAAAAATCACCACAAGAAACCATCTAGGGCATCCCTTATAAATAGAGGACCAAGGGACATCACATGAGACCATGGGGCGCCAACCTTTGGTGCTCCAACTTCCCATGCACCAAATTAATTCACTGAGTGAATTTATAATGATTCAAATACTTGGAGTAGAAGGAATCTTAGTCTTCTATGTGTCATAAAAATCTAAATTAAATTTAGTATCAAAACATAGAAGAATTGATCAGGAATTTAAGGTAACGCATAATAGTTAAGAGCCTTCATTAAGAAGGACTCTCCACTTCTCATGCCAATTTAAAGTGGACAGCATTTATATTTTGCTATGACTTTTGGTGGATGTGGAGGACTCCTTCTCCACTTGAAACTCTTTCAAGTTGGATAAGGATCCAATCCAAATTGACCCAATCCCATTAGGTCAAAGCCAACTGGTTTAGATTAGCTCAAACAATTTGATCTAAACCAATTTGGGAACTTAGGTTAATACAATGTGCTAGCATATCAAATTAACCCATAAAATTTATATTAAACTCTAATTAAATTAGATTAAAACTAAATTCTAAAGTATGTGACCCATTGGGTTTCAAATCTAGTCAGCAGTGGATCCAGACTTTCGATGTAACCTTAATCCGATGAGATTAGGTCACTCGAAGAGTCCCAATCAACTTGGACTCTTCCAAATTGATTTCAGAATCAAATTCTTTCAATTTTTATCAAGATTACAAGTCAATATTGAAGTCTAACAATATATCATGACTACTCAAAAGATTTAGAATTTTGATAAAAAATTATCAAAATACCCTTTACTGGCAAGTTTTCGTGTAATTCAATCCTTCAGTCAAACTACATCCCAGATGAGCTGTGGGCATAAAAATATGTCAAACCTGATCACTTATCTTTTTGTATCTCAATTTGAATATGATGATTCAGTTGATGATATATTAGAAATTTTTTTCTAATTATCATCCTCCTTTGACCAAAGATTTTTAGAATCACCATCCTATGAGATCACATAGGATGTTCGCTATCCTTATTAGGAGTGATTGATCTCTTATTGATCACTCACAACCTTCATGCACACTTCACCATATCCAAAACACCCCATACAAGGATCAGAGAACCAAGTTATGTAGTGAACCAAAACATGAATCCATGTACACAAGGTACCATAGTGATCTCAGGTCAAAGGATCACTTACACAACTTTCACTAGAGAATTATCAGTTGACATGTAAATAAAACTCCATCTGATTATTCTCTCGCAAGTCAATTTAGTGAACTCATTCTCTAATGAGCATCCATATCCTTGTATTAGTATCACCATACAAGTGATTGTGAGATCAATCGCCCTCATTTCTGAGCATACATAGAATATGCCAGTCTTATTTGTATCATTGATCTCTGACTTAATATACCAATGACTAAGAATATTTTAAATCAGAACTATCAAAGATTTAGGTGTCACTGGAGTGATCTCATCATGGCCCTAAAATCATTGCCCAGACCTATGGGGCTCATTATAATCTTAAAATTAATAAGATACAATATATAATGAATCAAAAATATTAATTTTATTAATAATATTAATGTCAATTACATAAGTTTGGAAGATTGGATCATCCGAAGATTAAGTCACCCGAAGAGTCCCAATCAATTTGGACTCTTCCAAATTGACTCTAAAATTAAACTCTTTTAATTTTGATAAATTCATAAATTAAGATTGATATCTAGCAACGTGTCATGACTACCCAAAAGATTTAAAATTTTGATAAAAAAATATCAAAATATCCTTCAGTGGTAAGTTCTCGTGTAATTCAATCATTCAGTCAAACAACATCCCAGATGAGCTGTGGATATAAAAATATGTTAAACCTAATCACTTATCATTATGTATCTTGATCAGAAGATGATGATTCAGTTGATGATATATTAATTTTTTTTTAATTATCATCTTGCTTTGACTAAAGACTTCCAGAATCATCGTCCTTTGAGATCACATAAGATATTCGCTCCCCTTATTAGGAGTGACTGATCCCTTATTCATCACACACAACCTCCATGCATACTTCATCATATCTAGAATACCCCACAAAGGATCAAAGAACCAAGCTATATAGTGAACCAAAATATGGATCCATGTACACAAGGTACCATAGTGACCTCAGGTCTAAGGATCACTTACCCAACTTTCACTAGAGAATCATTAGTTGATATGTAAATAAGACTCCATCTGATATTCTCTCATAGTCAATTCAGTGAACTCATTCTTTAATGAGCACCCATATCCTTGTATTAATGTCGCCACACAAGTGGTTGTGAGATCAACCATTCTCATTTCTGAGCATACATAGGACATGCCAGTCTTACCGATATCATTGATCCCTGATTCAATATACCAATAACTATGAATATTTTAGATCAGGGCTATTGAGAAATTAGGTCTCACTAGTGTGATCTCATCATGATCCTAAGAATATTGTCTAGGCCTATGAAGTTCATTATAATCTTAAAATTAATAAGATGCAGCATATAATGAATCAAAAATATATATTTTATTAATAATAAATATCAATTATATGAGTTTGAAAGATAAATTATAATAAACATTCTATCGCATCCCATATGCGATTGGCTTATAGGGCATTATTCTTTCATTTAGATGGTGGTTATTTAATTAGTTCCGTTGTTTGATCTGGTCAATTTTGATTAGTATCTAAGAAAAACAATGGAGGGACCTCCATGCATCTTAACTTATCTGACCATATAGGGAGATTCAGTTGCGTGTTAGGTTACTTGTTGATGTAAGTTCACCCATGCTGACTAGGCTGGTTAGACATATTGATGTGCTGACCTAATTTAGTCAGTCAGATATCAAATCTATTAATTTAGAAGAGACCTAAACCCAAATCTCTTCATTAAATATTAAGTCTAAAGATCCTCCATCATTGTAGAGATGTGGGTGCCTTCCTGACGTTGATCGTTCTCGATTAGTTACAGTAGTTCGGTTGCATCAGGAAAGTACAATCACTCTATTGACATTTGATGTCCCAAGATAGAAATAGAGTTGGGCCCAATAACTGTTAGGTGAGGGTCCTAATAACAGCTTTGCATCTGTTGGTGAACGATGGGTCTGACTTAACTAAAAAATATGTAAATAACTGTTAAGTGAGGCCACAGGACTTAGAAACCAAGCCCACTACATCTTGCTTACTGAAGCAATGGACAAAGTATTGTCCACTTATTGGTTTGTACTCATTAATAACTGTTAGGTGAGGTGTGCATAGATTAATAAGATCGTAGTACCCACTTAAAATCGATCACATATAGATTTTCGTTTCTCCATCTGAGGAGTGTGGGAGATTCGAATAAATAGTGGAAGCCTTTGTTTGTTTTTAAAGTCTCTAGAATAAACAATTTTATAAGTATAAAATCTAACTAAAAATTATTTTCTCTATAGATAACCATGTTGAGTTCAAATCCCTTAGCTCGAATCTTCAATACAAATAGGTTGACCGGCATAAATTATAAAGATTGGCTCCAGAATCTGAGAATTATTCTCAATTTTGAAAAGCTTACCCATGTCCTAGACCAGGAAGTGCCTGTGTTACGTACTCATCTATCCACTGATCAACGAGCTGCACTTGAGAAATGGATGGACGAAAATAATAAGGCAAAGTACTACATCTTAGCATTCATTTTCAATGATCTTCAGCAACAGTATGAAGACATGAGGACTACCAGGGAGATGCTGGTTCACCTACAAGAGTTGTATGGTGAATAGAATCGCACAGCTCGCTTTGAAATCTTTTGAAGACTTTTCAGTGAAGATGCATGATGGATGGTCTGTTAATGATCATTGTTTGACAATGATCAAGGACATAGAGGAGCTTTGAAAGCTCAGAATGAATATGGACAAGGAATTGCAGGTGGATCTGATCCTCCAGTCTCTTTCTGATTGATATGGATAGTCATCATGAACCACCATATGAATAAGATCGATGCTACTTTGTCAGAGTTATTGAATATGCTGGTGATTGCAAAGGGTATCTTGAAGAGTTCAAGGGGCACAGTTCAAGCCGTGGAGTGAGCTTCCTCCAAAAGAAAGTCTTCTTTCAAGAAGAAGAAAAAATTCACAAAAAAATAGAAGAACGAGGCCAAGCCCAAGAAGTAGGTTCCTAAGAAGGCCGACGATAAGAAAAAGTATTTTCATTGTAATGTCGAGGGCCACTGGAGAAGAAACTGTCCAGCCTACCTGGCGACTGTCAAGAGCAGAAAGAAGGATGTGCCTTCTGAAGGTACATTTGAAATGCTCGTTATTGAAACTAATCTAACGATTTTCTCTTCTTCTAGTTAGGTTTTAGATTCTGGTTCCAGTGCTCATTTGTGCACTTCAATGCAGGATCATAAAGAAGTAAGGGGACTAAGGGAAGGCGAGATCACTCTCCGAGTCAGCAATGGAGCAAGGGTTGCTGCCATGGCTGTCGGAACTTACCCTCTGCAACTACTGTTAGGATTTAGTTTGTTTTTGAAAGACTGTTACTATATACCTATAGCTAGTAAAAATTTGATTTCTATCTCTGTACTGGCATAAGATAATTATAATTTTTATTTCAATAAAGATATGTGTTCTATTTATTTTGAAAATAAACTTGTAGCACGTATTTTTTTGATTGACGGTCTTTACCATTTGCATACCGATGTGAGTGTAAACATTAACGAGTAAATAGTAAATGGCATAGGGTCTAAGAGACCTGAGATAGGATTAGCCAAAAGTATCTGTGGCACCTTAAACTAGGCAATATTGGAGAAGACAAACTCAACAAACTGGCGAAAGATGATCTTCTTGGATCATTGACTTTCGAGTCTTATCCAGTCTGTGAATTATGTCTTCATAAAAAAATGGCCAAGCTGTCCTTTATGGGACAAGGGAAAAGGGCCACTGAGATATTAGCCCTAACACACACTGATGTGTGTGGTCTATTCGATGTACAAGTCAGAGGTGGTTATATCTACTTTATAACTTTTATCGATGATTTTTTACGGTATGAGTTTGTGTATTTGATACACCGAAAGTCTGAAATCTTTGAAAAGTTCATAGAGTTCAGACATGAAGTACAAAAATAGATCGAAAAACCCATAAAGGTTCTTCGATCAGATCAAGGAGAAAAATATCTTAGTGAAAAATTTTGAGCCTATCTCAAAGATAATGGCATAGTCTCACAGTGGACACCTCCAAGGACACCTTAGCTCAACAGGATATCTGAAAGGAGGAATCAAACTCTATTAGATATGATCCGGTCCATGATGAGCTTTACAGATCTTCATAACTTTCTTTGGGGATATGCTTTGCTTATTGTGATTCATCTTTTGAAATAGATTCTCTCTAAATTCGTTCCTACCACACCATATGAATTATGGCATGGTAAAAAGCCAACTCTTGGATATCTTAAGATTTGGAGATGTCCGACCCATGTCAAGCGACAGCAGGCGGACAAGTTAGAGGCTAGGTCCTTTAGGGCTCACTTTATATGGTATCCTAAGAAAATCATAGGATACTATTTCTATTTTCTTAAAGATCACAATGAGATTGTGAGCCATCATGTTGTATTCTTAGAAAAAGAGTTTATCCAAGATGAAGGCATTGGGAGGAAGATTGAGCTCGAAGAGAAAGTCTTTAAAGAGCATCGAGTCCAAGAACCTGAACCCAATAATGAGCTAATAGATGTGATATCTCCTCTACCTCGTAGATCAAGTAGGGTCTCCTATCCTCTTGAAAGATACTTAAATATTCTTATAGAAGATTTAGAAAAAGCATCCCTTGTGGGAGATAGAGACATTTGGAATGATCTCAAAATCTATGATGAGGCAATGTTAGTTGGAGACTCCGAGAAATGGATGGAAGAAATGAAGTCAGAAATTAGCTTCATACATTCCAACCAGGTTTGATCCTTAATAGATCCATCTGAAGGTATTGTACCTATTGGATGGAAATAGATTTACAAAAAGAAGATTGGGTCGGATGGTAAGGTAGAGATCTATAAGGCAAGGCTAGTCACGAAAGATTATAGTCAATGTGAAGGCATCCACTATCATGAAATCTTTTCATCCATAGCCATGCTAAAATCTATCCGTATTTTACTTGCCATAGCAACATTTTATGATTATAAAATTTGATAGATAGATATAAAAATTATCTTTCTAAATAGATATCTTGAGAAAGATATCTATATGGAGCAGCTTCTGGGTTTCACGTTTTATAATAGTGATCACAAGGTCTGCAAGCTACAAAGATCTATATATAGACTTAAGCAAACATCTCAGAGTTGGAACACTCGCTTTAATGATGTGATCAAAATATTTGATTTCAGTGGGAGCACTGTCACATTCTTCGTATTGTACATGGATGACATCCTTCTGATTGAGAATGATATTTCCATACTGATGTCGGTCAAAGTATGGTTGTCGAAAGAGTTCACCATGAAAGATCTAAGAGATGCTTCCTGCATTCTTGGTATAAAGGTCTATGGAGATGGATCTAAGAGAATGATAGGACTCTCATAGCATATGTATATAGAGAAGGTGTTGAAAAGGTTCAACATAGAGAAATCTAATAGGGATCTTTTGCCCCTTAGACATGGCATTCATCTCTCCAAGAAGATGTGCCCTGACACACCTGAGGAGATTCAACTGTTGAAAAATGTAGGCAATTTCATGTATGTATTTTGAAATTTTTTTGAATAAATTATAGTGAAAGATAATTAGATTAATTAAATTAATCTAATATGTATATGATTTAATCATCAAATTAACCTACTTTAGGATCTATGACATGATATGTTGTATATAAAATCTGAAAAATATTGAAGATAAAATCAGCATACATGCATGTGAGCAATAGATTACATCTACTTCTAATTTGAGTTCAGAACTCGATATCTTTACGTAGGTCGATGATTGCCACTGCTGAGAGACAAGGTGAAGGAGATCCTTACTGGTTGCTCGCAGCCGCACACGCATCTGGCCTCTATGAAAAATTCATTCGAAGTCTCAATCTGATCGATCTTCTCAAGAGTGCTAGCTCACGTGAAGACTTTCTTCTTGACTGATTTGAATTTTTTTTTTTTCCAAATCTTTGACACCTTTTCAGAGATTGAAGATGAACTTTTGGAGGATATGAGCATGTGGAAGAAGAAAGGAGAAGAAATAATTTTTTCTCATATTTTTCTCTCTTCCCAAACCTTGAGGATCAAAATCTAAAATTTATCTTTGCACTAACCCAAAGAGAGAGGACTCTCTGTTGGGTTTCGATAGCATAGCGGAAGGACTAGGTATTTAAAATTTTTCATTCAAAACACCTGATGCACTGGAAATCCTAATGCCCAAAAGCCCTTGACTATAATAATCAAAGTACAATAAATTAAACTTGGATAAGAAGAATACATGTAGTTCTAATCTCAATTTTTGTAAGGCATCCAAGTGTCCATCTTCCAATGATGATCCATATGAAAATTGAACCAAAAGTAGCGCTCCTTCTCCTTGCTTCAAGAGTTCTAGCTCCTAAAATTCGACTAGCCCTGTACCGATCAAGTTTCTCTAAGAACCTGACTCGACCCTCTAAGATCTTCCTTTGAACTTTTGATTCCTTTTCTTTAGCACCCTCACAATCTTTGTTAGGATTGGATAAGGCTTTGTTTTAAATTCCAAGACCTTGTCCTAAAATTAAGATAGGTTGTAAGAAAGAAAGGAGAGAAACTATGACAAAATTGAAAACTCGATTTGAATACCTCGGACATCCAGTGCCCAAGTCTTTTTATAGCCACCAGAGGGATACCAAAAGAGAGGGACATGCCCCACAAAAAAATCTAATCTGATCTAATTATCAGAGATAAGAGTTCCTTCAAGCAGAAGGACTCTTATCAATGATACGTCGATCAGCACCCTCATCTGTGCGTGCAACCAGAGGAGGGATGTTTTCACATCCCTTCTCAAATTAGAAAAATCCACAAAAATATATGTGGATAGAGAATTCAATCTTGATCTCAGATCATCTAAAAAAGAGATCAAAAAATCCACAAAAAGAAGTGATCCTTGCACCCTTTCATGTAAGTGCTGATCACCATGTGCATGCGCATGCGAGGGAAGTTTTGGCATCCTTTTGGCCATCAGATAAGTCTAAAAAAGTTTCAAAAAAAATAACCAAAAATAGCTTATCAAATGTAAAATATTATGATAAAAAATTATTTTAATTTGAAAGCATTTGATTAGGATAAGGACTCTCCAAAATATGGAGAGACACGATGCTTCTGTGCATGCACGCAAGAGACCCTTCTTGTTTCCAATTTTTCTCCTCCCCAAAATTTCAAAAAAAATCCATCTCATGATTTATGATGTGCACCAGAGTATGGAGGGTGATATGGGCTACCACACACATCTTAATCCCATGCCAGAAGGACTCTTCCTTTTGCTCACACCAACACTCGCAAGCAAACAGTTTTTTGCACCAAGAGTCCTTCACAACTTGGACTCTTCATAATTGATATTAACATGGGATGTGGCACCCCAATTTAGGTTGCTTCTAGGTCATATGACCTATCCCAAATGCCCACCAAATTGGACTAGCTAATTAGCAAGAGATGAAACCAAATTGATCTCCAAAGGACAAAGGTTTCCACACGTGCTAGCATGCTTATCGGAATCCTGATTGAATCCAAAATTTCAATCAACCTTTCTCAAAAGGATCTTTGGCTATTTTTTATATGTGTGTGACCCATTAGATTCCATATCTAGCTATTAGTAGGTCCAGATGTAAGTTGACCTAATTTGATTAGATTTCAATCTAATCGATTAAGGTCCAATCAAGCTAACTTGAGCTCAACAATTAGAATCCTTTCTAATTGGCAATCAAATTAAGCTCTTTAATTCGATCAAAAATTTACAAGTCAAGATTGATATCTAGTAATATATCATAGCTATCCAGAAGATATAAAATTTGATAAAAATATCAAATATATCCTTCAGTAGTAAGTTACCGTGCAATTCAATTCTTCGATCATCTCTGTATCTTGAATATATTTATGAGTATGGAATCATGTCAAACTCAAATACATATTCATATCGATTCTCAATTAAATAACAATGACTTCAATAAAGAAGCATTAGAAACTCTTTCTAATCTCCTTCCTATTTTTAACCAAAATTTTTTTTTGAGTTATTTAGGATTGAGAATACACAAAATGCGATCTCCTCTTACTAGGAGTGATCAATTTCATGTTGACCTACTCACAACCTTCATATACACTCCACCATATCCAGAACACCCGTTATATGTCTTAATGCCATTCTTGGGTATGAACCAAAATATGGGTTCATGTGCACAAGATTCCATGGTGGTTTCAGATCTAAGGATCATTTGCACAACTCCTACTTAGAGAACCATCTTTGACATACAGGTAAGGCTTCCATAAGATGTTCTCTTTCATCGAGTTAATTTAGTAGACTCATTTTCCAAATAAGCACCCATATCCTTGTATTAGTGTCCCACATAAGTGGCCAATGAGATTTGCCACCCTCTGCATCAAGCATACATAGGATGTGCCAGTCTATCTGAAACATTGATCCCTGACTCAATGTTCCTACGATCAGAAATATTTAAGATTAGGATTTTAGGATTTTAGATCTCACCAGCATGACTCATTCATATCTCCCAAAATTATTGCCCTAATTTTTAGGGTTCATCATAATCTTAGATATAATAAGATGCAGCTAAAATGATGAATCAATATCTCAAATAATAAATATCATTACATAAGTTAAAAAATCATAAAAAAAAGTTCCATCATAACACACTTGCGATTGGCTTATAGGACATTCTTCTTTCAATATCCTACTTGCACTAAAGCCAATCATCTTTGTATCTTATACAATCAAGATGGCGATCAAATAGCTGCTGTGGTATGACCTTAGTGAATGGGTTTGCTATATTATTCTTTATATCTACTCGTTCAAAAATAATATCTAATCTTTCTATAATTTTTCGAACGAGATGGAAACGTCTAAGGATGTGTTTGGATCTATGATGAGACCTAAGTTTTTTAGATTTAATAATGGCCCCAGTGTTATCATAATAGAGTGATATTGATCCTTCAATCTTAGAAATGACTCCTAAATTCATGATGAATTTTTTCATCCAGATAGCTTCCTTAGTAGTTTCACTAGTAGAAATATACTTTGCCTCAGTGGTTGAGTCAACTATAGTCTGCTGCTTGAAATTTTTCTAACTCACTGTCCCACCATTTAGGATAAATATATACCCTAATATTGACTTGCTATCATCCGAATCAGATTGAAAACTAGAATCAGTATATCCCTCTAGTTTCAACTCTGAGCCTCCTCCATATATGAGAAAAATATCTTTAGTCCTTCTTATGTACTTCAGAATATTTTTTACAGATTTTCAATGATCTTCTTTTGGATCAGCCTGAAATCTGCTAGCTATACCTAAAGCATAAGCTACATTAGGCCTGATACATAGCATGGCATACATAATTGATCTCATAGCTGAAGTATAAGGGATTTCATTCATCCTCTTCCTTTTTTCTGATGTCTTAGGATATATTTTCATAGAGAGATATATACCATGACTTGCAGGTAGGTAACTTCTCTTACTTGCCTCCATATTAAATCTTTTTAATATGAGATCTATGTACCGTGACTGGGATAAGCCTAACATCCTTTTAGATCTATCTCTATAGATCTTTATACCCAGTATATAGGATGCTTCAGCCAAATCTTTCATGAAAAATTTATTCGAGAGTCAAATCTTGACTGATTGCATCATTGGGATATCATTCTCAATAAGCAGTATGTCATCGATATATAGAATTAAGAAGACACCAGCACTCCCGTTGGTCTTCTTATACCATATGGTTCATCTTTATTTTTAACAAAGCCAAACTCTTTGACTGTCATGTCAAATCAGATGTTCCAGCTCCTCGAAGCCTGCTTCGATCCATAAATGGATCTCTTTAGCTTGCATACTTGATTTGCTCTCTCACTTGAGATAAATCCCTTTAGCTGAGTCATATAGACCTCTTCCTCTAGATTACCATTAAGGAATGCGGTCTTGACATCCATCTGTCAGATCTCAAAGTCATAGTATATTGCTATAGAAAACAAATTTTAGATAGACTTGAGCATAGCCACCGGTGAGAAAGTTTTATCATAGTCAATTCTTTACCTTTGTCTGAAATCCTTCGCCACCAATCTAGCTTTGTAGGTTTCTACTTGACCATCTGCTTTGATCTTCTTTTTGATGACTCACTTGCACCCTATTAGGGTCACACCCTCATGTGCATCAACCAACGTCTACACTTGGTTGGTGTACATCGAGTCCATAATAGATTTTATGGCTTCCAGCCATCTGTCTGAGTCTTTACTCATAACAGCTTCTGAATAGCTCAGTGGATCATCATCTTGAATGATATTGATCGAATTATGATTCTCAATGACAAAACCATATCTCAGAGGTGCTTGACGCACTCTATCTGACCTTCAGAGAGGAGATGTGCATTGTGGATGTACCTCATCCTTGGGTTCTTTTAATTGAAAATCTTCTTGTAGTTCACCATAGATATTTCTAGATTAGTTTGTAGATCTTGAACTTCTGTAAGTTAAATATTCCTCCCACTGCTTCTTTTTTGGATGAATTTATTTTTTAAGAAAATAGTGTGCCTACTAATAAATACCTTTTGTTCAGTAAGATGGTAGAAATAGTATCCATTAGTTTTCTTAAGATACTCTATAAACCTACATTTGTCTGATCTAGTACTAAGTTTATGTCCAAAAATATTTTTGATATGAGCAGGATAGTCTCAAATCTTAAGATATTTAAGATTAGGCTTCCTTTTCTTTCATATCTCATATGGAGTGCTTGCAACAGACTTTGAAGGTACTCTGTTTAATATGTATGCGATAGTCTCTAGGGCATATCTCTAGAAAGATATTAGGAGACTAGTAAAGCACATCATGGACTGCATCATATCTATCAAAGTGTGATTCCTCTTTTTTGCTACATCATTTAACCGGGGTGTATAAAGAGGGATCCATTCAGAGAGAATACCTTTACTTTTAAGATGATCAAGAAATCTACTAGATAAGTCTTCTCTTTCTCGATCAGATCAAAGAACCTTAATATTTTTTTCAGTCTATTTTTCAACCATACTTTGATACTCCTTGAATTTATCAAAGACTTTGGATTTATGTTTCATAAGATACATATATCCGAACCTTGATAAATCATCTGTAAAGATAATAAAATAAGAGTATCCTCCTCTAGCCTGAGTTATCATCAGTCCACATACATCTGTATGTACTAGGGCTAACAACTCATTTGTCCTCTCTCCATGTCCAGAAAATAGAGTTTTGGTCATCTTACCAATGAGACAAGATTCACAAGTTTCCAATGCTTCATAATCATATGGGTCAAAAAATTCTTCTTTGTATAACTTGTTTATCTTTGACTCACTAATATGACCAGGCGGTAATGCCAGAGATATGTCATATTCACATATTCTCTCTTTTCTTTTCATATTTGTTTCAATATGAAAAATATTTTTATTGAGTACAAGAATTAAAAGATTGTTATCAATATAACAACTACCATAAAATTTATTAGAAAAGAAAATGGAGCATCCATTTTCTATTAGCCTTATTTCATAACCTTATTTTAACAATAAAGGTGTAGAAATAATGTTTCTAATGATCTTTGGCATGTAATAATAGTCTTTTAATTTTAAAATTTTGTTTGAAGGCAAATCAAGCACACAGGTTCTCATTGTCTCTGCACTAATGGACTCTCCACTTGTGACATAAAGCTTAAGGTCACCTCTCTTCAAACTTTTGATATTCTGTAGTCACTGTAATGAATTATAAATATATGATTTATAAATAATATCTAATATCCAAATATCAAAGTCTGAGCTGCTTAATGAAAAATACTTCTATATCATATACACACCTTTTGGTGCTACACTTGCACTCTTCTTCAATCTTGCAAGATTATTCTTGTAATTATCTCTCAATATCCAAATTTAGCACAAAATAAATAAATAACATTCTTATGGATATTTATTGCCTTCTTATTATTACTGACCATCCAAAGGTCAGGAATATCCAGAACATCGGAGTTCTTCTCTGTTATGAACTTAACTTGCAAGTTTCTCAACCAATCCACATAGTTTGGATCGATCAATATATTTTCATGCAGTAAAAATAAAGAAGCCATAATATAGACTTAAATCTACATAAATAAGAACAATAGTATAAGCAAACCACTCATGTTTGACATGCATAACTAGATGAGATCTTTTATACTAGTTATGTCTCCTACTATTTTATCAGATACCATAGCTCTCTCCTATGGTAAACGAGATATATTCTATATTTATCTTAGTAGGATTGAGATCCTAATTTCTCATAATGATCTTATGTTAACACAACAAATTCTTATGAGTTCATAGGTAGGAAACTCTTTCCAATTGCATCTCATATAATTCTCAATATTTTATCTTAGTCTCTAAAATATTATTAGCCTTGTGTTAACACAACAAGCTATAATATTTTAGTTAAGAAAGATCCTTCATTTTAGTACAATCAAAATTGAATATAACTATCCTTGTGGTAACACAACAAAGCAGTACATCCAAAATTACCGTAAGCATCTTTTATGCATCAGGATTATGTTATATCAATCCTTATGGCAAGCCTTGTGGTAACACAACAAGCTAGCCATAGTTTATGATGTAACATTAACCTAGCATGAAGAAAGGCCCCTAGTAGTGTTTAAAATACTGAGCTACTTTCATTCAAGATTTGAACTAATCTAATTGATCAAAAATATGTTAAGATTAGTGGGGGTCCCCCTATTACTTTTCTTAGACACCAATAAAATTAGTCAGGCTAGCAATGAAACCAATTAAATAACCATCGCACTTGAAACACTCCTTAGACACCAATTGATTAATCGATTCAAAAAAATAGGTCAGCTACTGGTTCACAACACTATGACTTAATATAATTTTTTATAAGAGCTTTAATGGTCTCATTCACATCCTAATTCAATCAATCATAATGATGCACTATTATAGTTGTATCTTAAAAATCATAATAACTAATCATAGCATCCAATCATATCTCTAAGATATGAAAATATAATCATACAACATGATTATAACTAAACATCTCAAGTATATCACATATGCATGAAGTTCTAATAACATACATAAATACAAAACACTCTTTTCGTGGTTCTTCTTCTTGGAACATCACAGTGGTACCCCTACATGCCATAAGAGTATCCTATGGAATAGGAAGAGAGGGTTTGTGAACCCTACATGCTCTTATGATCGGACGATCTGGTGATGAACCTCAATTAGAGTACTAAGCTACTAAGAAAGATTCTATACATACATCATATATTTTATATTTAAAATATATCTCTAAGACATGCTAGGGTTTGGATGTTTAATCGAATTCAACTCTTGACCCGACTTGAACTAAACCAAAAATTCATGCTTGATCATAATCAAGATAATAATTTAACCTTTGATTATATATATCAAGGTAGGCTCTGATATCAATGTTGGATTTTGGTGGTATAGCGGAAGGACTAGGTGTTTAAAATTTTTTATTTGAAACACCCGATGCACTGAAAACCCTAATGCACAGAAACCCTTGACTACAATCATCAAAGTACAATAAAATAAACTTAGATAAGAAGAATACCTATAGTGATAATCTCAATTTTTATAAGATGTCCAAGTGTCCACCCTCCAATGGTGATTCATACAAAAATTGAACCAAAGACAGTGCTCCTTCTTCTCCTTGCTTTAAGAGTTCTAGCTCCTAGAACTCGACTAGTCCTGTATCGATTAGGTTTCTCGAAGAACCTAACTTAACCCTCTAAGATCCTTCTCTAGACTTCTAATTTTCCTTCTTTAAGATCCTCACAACTCTTGTTAGGACCAGATAAAGCTTTGTCTTAAATCTCAAAGCTTTGTCCTAAAACTAAGATAGGTTGTAAGAAAGAAAGGAGAGCAATGGAGACAAAATTAAAAATTTCATCTGAATATCTCAGACACTCAGTGCCCTAGCATTTTTATAGCCACTAAAGGGATGCCAAAAAAGAGGGACACACCTCACCCAAAAAAGTCTCATCTGATTTGATTATCAAAGATAAGAGTTCCTTCAAGCAAAAGGACTCTTATCAATGATATGTCGATCAGCACCCTCATCTGTACGTGCGACCAGAAAAGAGATATTTTCACATCTCTTCTCAAATTAAAAAAAATCATAAAAATATATGTGGTTAGGGGATTCAATCCTAATCTCAGATCATCTAATAAAGAGATCAAAAAATCCATAAAAAGAAGTGATTCTCTCACCTCTTCATGCAAGTGCTGATCACCATGTGCGTGCATATGAGGGAAGTTTTGGCATCCGTTTGGCCATCAAATAAGTATAAAAAAATTTCAAAAAAATCATAAAAAATATCTTATCAAATGAAAAATATTATTACAAAAAATTATTTTAATTTGAAAGCATTTGATCAGGAAAAGGACTCTCCAAAATGTAGAGAGATGTAACACTTCTGCGCATGCATGAGAGACCCTTCTCATTTCTAATTTTTCTCTACCCCAAAAATTTTAGAAAAAATCCATCTCATACTTTGACATGTGCACCAAAGGATAAAGAGTGACATGGGCTACCACATACATCTTAATCCTATGCCAAAAGGCTCTTCCTTCTGCTCACGCCAACACTCGCATGCAAACAATTTTTTGTGCCAAGAGTCCTTCACAACTTGGACTCTTCATAATTGGCATTAACATGGGATGTGGCATCCCAATTTAGGTTGCTTCTAGGTGGCATGATTGACCCAAATGCCCACCAAATTGAGCTAGCAAATTAGCAAGGGATGAGACCAAATTGATCTCCAAAGGAGCAAGGGTTTCCACATGTGCTAGCATGCTTATCAGAATCCTAATTGAATCCAAAATTCCAATCAACCTTTTTCAAAAAGATCCTTGACCAATTTCTATATGTGTGTAACCCATTGGGTTCCACATCTAGATAGTAGTAGATTTGGGTGTAAGTTAATCTAATTTGATTAGATTCCAATCTAATCAATTAAGGTTCAATCGAGCTAACCCGAGCTCAACAATTAAAATCCTTTCTAATTGGCGATCAAATTAAACTCTTTAATTCGATCAAAAACTTACAAATCAAGATTGACATCTAGCAACATATCATGACTATCCAGAAGATATAAAATTTGATAGAAATATCAAATATACCTTTTAATGGTAAGTTACTATGTAATTTAATCCTTCGATCATCTCTGCACCCTGAATATGTTCATGAGTATGGAATCATGTCAAACTTAAACACATATTCATATCAATTCTTAATTAACCAATGATGACTCCAATGAAGAAGTATTAGAAACTCTTTCTAATCTCCTTCCTGCTTTTGACCAAAAAATTTTTTCTGAGTCATCTAAAATTGAGAATACACAGGATGCGATCTTCTCTTACTAGGAGTGATCGATTCCATGTTGACCTACTCACAATCTTCATACACACTCTACCATATCCAAAACACCCTGTATATGTCTTAATGCCATGTCTAGGTATGAACTAAAATATAGGTTCATGTGCATAAGATTCCATGATGGTCTCAGGTATAAGGATCACTTGCACAACTGTCACTTAGAGAATCATCTTTGACATGCAAGTAAGGCTTCTATAAGATGTTCTCTTTCATCGAGTCAATTTAGTAGACTCATTTTTCAAATGAGCACCCATATTCTTATATTAGTATCCCACATAAGTGACTAGTAAGATCTGCCACCCTCTCTATCGAGCATATATAGAATATGCCAGTCTATCTAGAACATTGATCCTCGACTCAATGTTCCTACGACCAGAAATATTTAAGATTAGGGTTTTAGGATTTTAGGTCTTACTAGCATGACCCATTCATGTCTCCCAAAATCATTGTCCTAATCTTTGAGATTTATCATAATCTTAGACATAATAAGATGCAGCTAAAATGATGAATCAATGTCTTAAATAATAAATGTCATTATATGAGTTGGAAAATCATAAAGAAAAGTCCCATCGCAACACACTTGTGATTGACTTATAGAGCACTCTTCTTTCACTCTCCTCCTCTTTTTTCCACCATGAACCAATGCCCCAAACCCCTTCATATGAAGAACTCTTCTTCTAGTATCTTACACATATTAAAGAAACCACAAAAGCCCCTTTTATAGGCATGTAAGGAGGTGGGGTGAAGTGTCCAAGAGATTATGGACTCTTGATGTGTTGTCGCCCCTACTCAAAAATTCTTGCCAAAACATGCCAAAATAATATGGGATATCCCTTCCAATATTTTTTCACAGTAAATCAATTCTCCAACTAATTTTTCATGAAAAATCTCTACAAAATGTTGCACATATAAGGAGAAAAAAATAAATTGGTGTGGAGAGGTTGATTTGGATAAGAACAAACTCTTTTGATAAGAAATATTTTGAAATCTAATTTCAAAATTTTTCTTTTATCAAAACCAAATCAGATAGGGATATGAGATAGAGAGGGAGAAGAACATTTTGGTGTGAAAAAATTTTATGCAAAAACTATTTGTGCGTGAAGATAGATGGCATGCATGAAGGAAAAGAAATTATTTCTACTCGGAAGGCCCAGGTTGCATCTAAAGTTTTTTCTATTCATCTACATGATTAAGGATCAAATCTTTATCTGATTAGCAGTAAAATCAGAGATCAAATCTCAAATTATCTGATATAAACCTTAACGGAGGTCTGGATGTGCAGACCCTCTACTTCGTATACACGTCAGACATCGTAGGAAAGTAGGATGAACTCCAATCCAATTGCCTTCACAATCCAATCAAATGAGGGAGGTGATGTACTAGTGTAATACCTCACACCAGCAGGTGGAATGCCTAAGATGGATCCATGCCTAAGGGAAGAGGGGCAGCCACAAGAGGAGAGGGTCAAGGAGAAGAAGGGACCTCTCTCTCTTCTCACACCTCTCACTCTCTTTTTCTCTTCTCTCGATCTGATTTGTTTGCTATGCATCCATAGGTAAAGACACTCTCTATTTATAGATGATTTTTATGATTCAATAAGTATAGGAGTCCTAACTCAAATTTGATTTAAATCAGTCCAATACTTATGAAAGAAGAATTTCTACATGAGATAGAATTACCATCACATATGACAACCAATTTGCACCCACTCCTCACCTACATGGGATGCCCCAAATGAGCAAAGCTTCAGGTGTTGGTTGGCTTATAATAGAGGAGAATCTCAGTGTAAGTGAGAATACTCATATCTCATCAAAATGGATCCGATTCAAATCCAATTCAAAGCTGGTTCGAAACAATTTCGAAAGGCTGTCAATCCCCAACTCTTTAAGATTTTTGTACCAAGTCTAACTTAGATTTTAGATCCAATTAAGAATAATTAATTTAGATCTAATCTAAAATTAATCAGTACTTAAATTCAATCTTTTATATGCTCCATGGATCATAGATCAGAAACTTTCATCCTCAGGATCGAACCTGAACCTCATGTGTAGTACTAGCTAGACATAGTCAACTCTTCAATCCCATTTGACCTATAACTTAATTCTCAATCAAGTTAGCTTATATGTTCAATCAAGTCATGTACTTTCAAATTGGACATATAAACATAAGTCAATTCCTTCCTACTTTATCTGACTTGTGTGCGTGACTCCATAGGTTCAAACACTAAATCGATAGCACAGAACTAATTTCTGCACTAATCGAGATACCATCTAGCAATAGTTTCTGACATCTAGATCGATTGAATTATTATAAAAAATATTTCATAATTCATACACATGGTTACTGCATAATTCATCCTTTTGACCCTGAATGCTCTAGGATGGTCTCAGGTTAACTGTCAACCGAAATTGCTTCATCCATATTGTATTTCAACCTTTCAAATTTATCTCATGGATTATTCTAACTAGGACTTTGTTGAATTAAAATACAGTGATACATCAACTTCAATAATCTGGAGAGATCAATCCCATCTTGATCCAAATACAAACTTCGCAAATACTTGACTGTACCCAGTAGCCTTCCGTCACTGTATTAGAAATCCAAATAGTTCGGTATCAAAGCACAGTGAGTTGCTTGCAAGTTATTATGGTGATCTCAAGTCTGAAGGATACTTATACCCATATGTTTCGTGAGCAGTGCATGATAGCAGAACGCTTAGCAGGTGAGTCACTTGTTCAGTGATGATGTACCCCTACATCTCACCTGTATGTCATACCAGTGTCACTACACTCCTTGGCTAAAAGGATAACCAATCCATATGGCACACAACGATCTCCACTCGATAAACATCATCATCCTGTAACATGTTTGTTGGTGCAAAAATCCGCTTGCGCCGGAGAAGCTGGAGTCGGGGAAGCTGCGGTCGCCGCCGGGACCTACAAGGGAAGTCTAAACCGGAGGTGGGGTTGCTCCGGCAAGACCCTCCGATGCTCAAGTCAGTTCTCTGCCTCAACAAGAATGGAGTGCTCGAACGGAGAATTTAACAGAGTTTTGAGATAGGGAAAAGGAGCTTAGAGAATAACGTATCTGGGTCTCCCTTTTATAGGTGGAGGAGGCAAATGGATTGATGGCGACGTTTGTAACCGCTTGGTAGTGGGCCGCCCATGGTCAGGGAAATTGATTGCAAAAGATAGTGGGGTAGACCCGTGGCCATCGTCACAGCCCGCCACGTAGGGCCTACTGCAGGTAGTGGAGCGGCGTCCGTTGCTGCTAGTTGTCAGCGAGTAGTGGGATCGTGCAGCACCTGCCGCAGGGAGCGGAGCAGCATCATAGTTATTGACACAGCCTGTCAGATAGTAATGGGTCCACCGCAGGGGGTGATGGAGCCGCACGAAATCCGCTATAGGAAGTGGAACAGGATCATGGTTGTTATCATGATCTGCCAAGGGAAGCGGATCTGTTGATCGAGGCTCGACAGTGGTCGAAGTTCGGCCTTTGTAGGAGTCCGGGAGGAGTCCCCCTTTCGGTCGAGGTCGTGGGTGGAGTCCGGCTCCAGCAGTCGATACTGAGGTCGGAGACTGAGGATGGAGCTTGGCTCCCGTAGAGATCCGGATGGAGCCGCCCTGCTGTCGATGGCAGAGCCCGGCTCCCGTAGGAGTCCGGGCGGAGCCGTTCTGCTGTTGATGGAAAAGCCCGGCTCCCATAGGAGTCCGGGCGGAGCCGTTCCGCTGTCGATGGAGGAGCCCGGCTCCCGTAGGAGTCCGGGCGGAGCCGTTCTGCTGTTGATGGAGGAGCCCGGCTCCCATAGGAGTCCGGGCGGAGCCGTTCTGCTGTTGATGGAGGAGCCCGGCTCCCATAGGAGTCCGATCGGAGCCGTTCCGCTGTTGATGAAGGAGCCCGGCTCCCGTAGGAGTCCGGGCGGAGCCGTTCTGCTGTTGATGGAGGAGCCCAGCTCCCATAGGAGTCCGGTCGGAGCCGTTCCGCTGTCGATGGAGGAGCCCGGCTCCCGTAGGAGTCCGGGCGGAGCCGTTCTGCTGTCGATGGAGGAGCCCGACTCCCATAGGAGTCCAGGCGGAGCCGTTCTGCTGTCGATGGAGGAGTCCGGCTCCCATAGGATTCTAGGCGGAGCCATTCTGCTGTCGATGGAGGAGCCCGGCTCCCGTAGGAGTCCGGGCAGAGCCGTTCTGCTGTTGATGGAGGAGCCCGACTCCCATAGGAGTCCGGTCGGAGCCGTTCCGCTGTTGATGGAGGAGCCCGGTTCCCGTAGGAGTCCGGGCGGAGCCGTTCCGCTGTTGATGGAGGAGCCCGACTCCCATAGGAGTCCGGGTGGAGCCGTTCTTCTGTCGATGGAGGAGCCCGACTCCCATAGGAGTCCGGGCGGAGCCGTTCTGCTGTCGATGGAGGAGCCCGGCTCCCATAGGAGTCCGGGCGGAGCCGTTCTGCTGTCGATGGAGGAGTCCGGCTCCCGTAGGAGTCCGGGCGGAGCCGTTCTGCTGTCGATGGAGGAGTCCGGCTCCCATAGGAGTCCGGGCGGAGCCGTTCCGCTGTCGATGGAGGAGCCCGGCTCCCGTAGGAGTCCGGGCGGAGCCGTTCTGCTGTCGATGGAGGAGCCCGGCTCCCATAGGAGTCCGGTCGGAGCCGTTCCACTGTTGATGGAGGAGCTCGGCTCCCGTAGGAGTCCGGGCGGAGCCGTTCTGCTGTCGATTTCGGCTGCGGGTATTTTATACCCAACACCAGTCCCCCTACTTCCGAGTTTGAATTTCAAGCGAAGGAAGTACACAGAGAGAGATGTGCGCAGCCGGGATTGTCCCTTCGAATCTTGCGCCCTGCCGCCCCTATTTAATGCGCGCACGTCAGAGTCCGTTTTTCGGTGAAGGCGACTTGAAAAGTCTTTTCGGAACCCCTGTTGAAACGCGATCCCAAGCATCGCTTTGCGAGAATTCGTGAGCGGTCAACCCTCGATGGCGGTGAAGGGGATAAGCGCGCCACGCGGCACACATCAGTTGGCCCAGGAATACCCGCCGCCATAACTGCACCAGGATCCATCGGCTATTTAAACTCCTCAGCCCCTTCGTGGCCTCATTCTGGCGCTGTTCTTTCATCTGAGAGTCCTGCTTCTCTCACCCCAGTCCCCGTCTCCTTCCCTTATACCATGTTCTCTACTCGGGAGGCTATTTTTGAGGGGATTTTTAGGGTTTGGAGGAAGGTGAGGAGGAGAATGGCGGCCGGTGAGAATCTCCGTCACTCTGAAGGGAGCCCAAGGAAGAATTCCTTCAACAACAGGGGTTTAATAACGGGGGCTGTCGGTAAAGTTATTCTGCCCGCGAATCTCGGAGCAGCAAGGCGGGGTGATACCGGTCAAGAGGGCAGAATAGACGTCATAAGCCATGACGGGATCCTTGACGCCGTCGGGGCCGAGAGACCAGAGGCGGTCGGCGTCGACGGTGGGGCAGTAGAACTTGTTGCGGGGATGGTGGAAGTAACGCATGCCGACCTTGCCGGAGCGTCTCGGGTGGCGGTCGTCATGGTGCATCCGGAGATGAGGCATATCTCTGGTGTCCCGACCGCTCTTGAAGTGGCTACGATTCTTCTTGAAACAGGTCTTCACTACTGCCGCCGTTACCCCCACCGCCTCCAAAGATCTATCCCACCCCTTTCCCGCTAAGGTTGGGACTTCGGGAACAGAATGAGGCAAGATGGGGCGAGAGCTGTTACACGCACTGGAGAATGTGACTGAGAAGGATAAAGATAGAGTTCGTAGCTCGGAGCGACCTCCGGTTCGTCCTGCCCGAACCGTGCTCGCGATACTCGCGATGATGTGTATCTTCTCTTTTTTTTTTTTCCCTGACCCACCGGGTCTTGTAACGTGTACTTCTGTTAAATGAAAAAGCAATTTCAGTACCTTGTTTGCATCTTGTGTTAAATAGTTGCCTGCCAAACTTCTTCATTTTCCTTTCCTTCTCTTTGCCTGTGTTACGTCGTTCCAGGGTCGTCGGCGACCTTTTCAGTTCAAGTGGGGTCGTCATTCACCGATCTCCTTTTCGGCTTTTGTGCCGTTCGGAGATACCCACTTGTCAGGTTCGCTCGGATTTTTCTCCGCTGAAGTCGGGGCTAAGTTCGGCTCCCTTGATAGTCCGAACGGAGAAGCCCTCCGAGAGTTGGAGTAGCTCGATTCTCGTAAGAGCCAGGGCAAAGTTTTTCTGCAATCAAAGTCATAAGTAAAGTCCGGCTTCCGTAGAAGTCCGGGCGGAGTTATCCTGTAGCTGACGTTGGTGGTGGAGCCCGGCTCCCGTAGGAGTCCGGGTGAAGTCTGGGTGAAGTCTTTTTTTTTTTTTTTTTTTTTTTTTTTTTTGGAACCCGACTCCCGTAGGAGTCCGAAGTCTTCTTTGGCATAGGGGCCCGGCTCCCGTAGGAGTCTGGGTGAAGTCTTTTTTGCGGCGGAACCCGGCTCCCATAGGAGTCCGGGCGAAATCTTTTTTGCGGCGGAACCCGGCTCCCATAGGAGTCCGGGTGAAGTCTTCTTGGCGTAGGGACCCGGCTCCCGTAGGAGTCTGGGTGAAGTCTTCTTGGCGGCGGAACCCGGCTCCCGTAGGAGTCCGGGTGAAGTCTTCTTTGGCGTAGGGACCCGGCTCCCGTAGGAGTCCGGGCCTTCCACTTTGCTCATGTCAGGACGAGGTTCTCCTCCTGTTCCTGACAGGGCTGCGGGGGCACATTAGGGCGTTGCGAGGCCTCTCCCCCCATCCGGTCTAAAAGAACCGGGCCTTTGACTTTGCTCAAGTTAGGGCGAGGTTCTCCTCCTGTCCCTAACAGGGCTGTGGGGGCACATATGGGCGTTGCAAGGCCTCTCCCCCCATCCGGTCTAAAAGAACCAGGCCTTCGACTTTGCTCGAGTTAGCGCGAGGTTCTCCTCCTGTCCCTAACAGGGCTGTGGGGGCACATATGGGCGTTGCAAGGCCTCTCCCCCCATCCGGTCTAAAAGAACCAGGCCTTCGACTTTGCTCGAGTTAGGGCGAGGTTCTCCTCCTGTCCCTAACAGGGCTGTGGGGGCACATATGGGCGTTGCAAGGCCTCTCCCCCCATCCGGTCTAAAAGAACCGGGCCTTCGACTTTTATAAGGTTGCCCTCTCGTTTTTGATACCGTCTGCTTGAATTGTCCTAAGACAAATGGGCACGCATTTTTTGATTAGGACGAAATCACTGGTAGTACATCCATAAGTTTTCTGAGCTCCACGGTCGCGGGAGGTCGGCTCCTCCGAGTTCCTTGAGATAATAAGTTCCAGGTCGGACTACTTCTTTGACCTCATAAGGTCCCTTCCAGTTTGGGGCAAGCTTCCCCTGGCCCTGTGGTTGTGAGACGGCAGCTCGCCGGAGCACTAGATCCCCTGCTTTGAATACCTTGTTCTTGACTCGAGCATTGTAATATCGGGCAACTTTCTGTCTGTAGGCTGCCATTCGAACCTGAGCAATCTCCCGCCTTTCTTCCAGTAGGTCGAGGTTGGCTCTGAGACTTTGCGCGTTTTGGGGTTCGTCGAATACCATGACTCGTGCCGACGGGAGTTTAAGCTCGATCGGGATGACAGCTTCCATACCAAAGGCTAAAGCAAAGGGAGTCTCTCCTGTAGGCAACCTCTGGGTGGTCCGATAAGCCCATAGCACATGATAAAGTTCGTCCGCCCAAGTTCCTTTTGTTTTTTCAAGCCTGGTCTTGATCCCCTGCAAAAGGGTTCTGTTTGTTATCTCAGCTTCGCCGATCGCCTGGAGATGGGCCACTGATGTGAATTTGTGGGAGATGTTTAGGTCTTCACAGAATTCAGCAAATCTGACTCCCGCGAATTGCCGTCCATTATCAGTGATGAGGGTTCTAGGCAAACCGAACCTGCACACGATCGATTTTCAGACGAAATCCTGCACTTTCGCTTCTGTGATTTTGGCTAGTGGCTCGGCCTCGACCCATTTGGTGAAGTAGTCGATTGCTACAAGGAGGAATTTCCTTTGACCAGATGCCATGGGAAAGGGGCCAAGAATATCCATTCCCCATTGCGCAAAGGCCATGGGGCACTCAAGGGTGTAAGCTCGGTAGCAGGTTGTCTCTGGACGTTGGCGTATCTCTGGCATCGATCATACTTTTTGACATATTCAATTGAATCATGGTGCATTGTTGGCCAGTAATACCCTTGGCGGAGTAGCTTGTGGGATAGAGACCTGGCACCTAAATGGCTTCCGCAAGCTCCCTCGTGCACTTCCCATAAAGCGTAGTCAGCTTCTGAGGGTCGGAGGCATCTCAAGAGAGGCAAGGAGTACGATCTTTTGTACAATTTGCCCTCATAAAGGATGTATCGGGAGGCTTGATTTCGGAGTTTCCGGGCTTCTTTCACGTCCTGGGGGAGAATCCCATCTCTAAGATAGGTTATTAGCGGGTCGACCCAGCTGGGCTCATGGTCGATCTCCATTACGAGTCGCGGTTCTTCCGTACTCGGTTGTTTCAAAACTTCAAAGAGGATGCCTTTTGGCAATTTGGCCGGAGCCGATGTCGCCAGTTTGGAGAGAAGATCGGCTCTGGTGTTCTCCGACCTTGAAATTTGCCTGATGTCGAAATTGCCAAAGGCAGGGATGAACTCCTTCACCTTCTCAAGATATATGGCCATACTGTCCTCCCGCGCTTCAAAGCTCCCGCTGACTTGCCCCACCACAAGTTGGGAATCGCTGTGCACCCGGAGTTGACCTATTCCGAGCTCCCTGGCGATCCTCAATCCTGTGATCAGAGCTTCATACTCCACTCCATTATTTGTTGCGGGGAATTCAAAATGCAGAGCGTACTCCGCAACGACTCCCTCCGGGCTGGTCAAGATCAGGCCTGCACCCGCGCCTGCCATGTTGGACGATTCGTCCACATGGAGGGTCCAAAAGCTATCGGACGAACTGGCTTCTTCGTCGGGGGAGTTCGGTTGAGTCCTCAGGTCGTTAATTTTGTTTTGCTCAGGTTCGGCCTCCTCGGGGATGGTGCATTCTACTATGAAATCTGCCAACACCTGGGCTTTTATCGTCGGTCTAGGCTTGTAGTTGATGTCGAATTCTGTGAGCTCGATGGCCCATTTCGCCATTCTTCCGGAGATATCAGCTCGGTGCAAAACCGCCTTGATCGGTTGGTCGGTGAGTAACGTCACCGTGTGCCCTTGAAAGTAAGGCCGGAGTCTCCGAGCTGCAATCAACAAGGCGTAGGTCAGTTTTTCTAATTTAGTATACCTGGTCTCGGCGTCCCTCAACACGCGACTAATGTAGTAGACTGGTCGCTGGACTTTCATTTCCTCTTTAACAAGGACAGCTGCAAGGGCTGTGGGAGAGACCGCCAGGTACAAAAATAATTCCTCCTTAGGCTCGGGCTTCGCCAGTAGTGGGGGCGAGCTAAGGTAGCTTTTCAATTCTTCGAATGCCCGTTGGCATTCAGGGGTCCAACAGAAGTTCTTCGGCTGTTTGAGGGTTTGAAAGAAGGGCAGACATCGTTCGGCCGACCTTGCGATGAAGCGATTAAGAGCCGCGACTCTTCCCGTGAGGCATTGAACCTCCTTGATCGACCTTGGGGCAGTCATATTTTGGATGGCGCGAATTTTCTCCGGATTGGCCTCGATCCCATGTCCCGACACCATGAAGCCCAGGAACTTTCCTGAGGTTACCCCAAAGGCGCATTTGGTCGGGTTCAGCTTCATTCTATACTTTCGAAGAGCGCCAAAGGTTTCCTCGAGGTCGGCTACATGATTTTCGGAAGACCTGCTTTTCACGAGCATATCGTCCACATAAACCTCCATGTTTCGGCCAATCTGCTCCTTGAAGATCTTGTTCACCAGTCGTTGATAGGTTGCACCCGCGTTCTTGAGGCCGAACGGCATAACCCTGTAGCAGTAAAGGCCGCGATTAGTGATAAAAGCAGTCTTTTCTTCATCTTCCGATGCCATTCTAATTTGGTTATAGCCGGAGAATGCGTCCATGAAAGTGAGAAGCTCATGGCCCGAGGTAGCGTCCACCAGTTGGTCGATCCTGGGAAGGAGGTAGCTATCCTTTGGGCAAGCTTTATTCAGCTTTTTGAAGTCGATACACATCCTCCACTTGCCGTTTGCTTTCTTGACCAAGACAACATTGGAGATCCACTCTGGATAATTGACCTCCTTGATGAATCCAACCTTGAGAAGTTTATCCACTTCCTCGGCTATCACCTTCTGCCTCTCTGGGGCATGACTCCGGATTTTTTCTTTTGTTGGCCGATGTTTAGGGTCGACCGCCAGATGATGTTCCATGACTTCTGTCTCAATCCCCGGCATATCCGTTGGGACCCATGCGAAAACGTCTGCATTCCTTTGGAGAAAATCCACGAGATGCGTCCGCACCTCCTCCTCCAGGTTGGAGCCAATTAACACCACATGCTCCGCATTCCCATCATTCAAAGGAATTGGTATTAGGTCCTCGATCGGGCCGCCCCTCTCTTCAGTGAGGTCGTCGCGCGCATCCAACCCGTCGACTGGATAGAGGTCCGCTTGATCGCTTCTTTGCAGGGCAATATTGTAGCAGTGCCTGGCCAGCGCTTGGTCTCCCCGAACTTCTTCAATCCCCTTGTCAGTGGGGAACTTCAACTTCAAATGGTAGGTTGAAACAACGGCTCTAAGGGCATTGAGGCCGGGTCACCAAGAATTGCATTGTAGGCAGACGGCGCCTTTACCACCAGGAAATTCACCAGGGCTCTGGACTGCTTTGGATGCTGACCCGCGGTCACAGTTAGAGCTATCATTCCTTCCATCGGAACGGCGTCATCAGTAAACCCTATCAAGGGGGAGCACATCGGCCTTAGATGATCGCCAAGAGTGGCCATTCTCGAATAGGCACTGTAGAATAAGATGTCGGCCGAACTTCCGTTGTCGACGAGAATGCGACGGACGTCATAATTTGCTATGTTCAAGGAAATTACGACCGCGTCGTTATGAGGGAATTGGACTCCCTGGGCGTCTTCTTCAGTGAAGGCTATGGGCTCTTCAACTTTTTGCCGCTTGAGGGGTGCAGCTGATGTGCTGGCTGCCTCCGATCGGGATTCTCCCGAGATGACGTTGACGAAATCCGGCGAAGGCCGGTCATCCGGCCACCCTTTATCAGCAACCATAGCCGGAGGTAGTTGTGCAGAAACCTCGCGGGAGGGCATCGGATGGGGAAAAGAGGATTGGATGCCGGAAAAGATGGCCGGAAGCGGGTCCGTTGAGCGCTCCTTCAAGAACAAGGGTGCTGCGAAGACACAGGACCCTTCCTCTAGCGCCAATCCTGTTGGTGCAAAAATCCGCTTGCGCCGGAGAAGCTGGAGTCGAGGAAGCCGCGGTCGCCGTCGGGACCTGCAAGGGAAGTCTAAACCGGAGGTGGGGTTGCTCCGGCAAGACCCTCCGACGCTCAAGTCAGTTCTCTGCCTCAACAAGAATGGAGTGCTCGAACGGAGAATTTAGCAGAGTTTTGAGATAGGAAAAAGGAGCTTAGAGAATAACGTATCTGGGTCTCCCTTTTATAGGCAGAGGAGGCAAATGAATTGATGGCGACATTTGTAACCGCTTGGTAGTGGGCCGCCCATGGTCAGGGAAATTGATTGCGAAAGATAGTGGGGTAGACCCGTGGCCATCGTCACAGCCCGCCACATAGGGCCTACTACAGGTAGTGGAGCGGCGTCCGTTGCTGCTAGTTGTCAGTGAGTAGTGGGATCGTGCAGCACCTGCCGCAGGGAGTGGAGCAGCATCATAGTTATTGACACAGCCTGTCAGAGAGTAATGGGTCCGCCGCAGGGGGTGATGGAGCCGCACGAAATCCGCTATAATAAGTGGAACAGGATCATGGTTGTTATCATGATCTGCCAAGGGAAGCGGATCTGTTGATCGAGGCTCGACAGTGGTCGGAGTTCGGCCTTTGTAGGAGTCCGGGAGGAGTCCCCCTTTCGGTCGAGGTCGTGGGTGGAGTCCGGCTCCAGCAGTCGATACTGAGGTTGGAGACTGAGGATGGAGCTTGGCTCCCGTAGAGATCCGGACGGAGCCACCCTGCTGTCGATGGTAGAGCCCGGCTCCCGTAGGAGTCCGGGCGGAGCCGTTCTGCTGTTGATGGAGGAGCCCGGCTCCCATAGGAGTCCGGGCGGAGCTGTTCCGCTGTCGATGGAGGAGCCCGACTCCCGTAGGAGTCCGGGCGGAGCCGTTCTGCTGTTGATGGAGGAGCCCGGCTCCCATAGGAGTCCGGGCGGAGCCATTCTGCTGTTGATGGAGGAGCCCGACTCCCATAGGAGTCCGGTCGGAGCCGTTCCACTGTTGATGGAGGAGCCCGGCTCCCATAAGAGTCCGGGCGGAGCCGTTCTGCTTTGATGGAGGAGCCCGGCTCCCATAGGAGTCCAGTCGGAGCCGTTCCGCTGTCGATGGAGGAGTCTGGCTCCCGTAGGAGTCCGGGCGGAGCCGTTCTGCTGTCGATGGAGGAGCCCGGCTCCCATAGGAGTCCGGGCGGAGCCGTTCTGCTATCGATGGAGGAGTCCGGCTCCCATAGGAGTCCGGGCGGAGCCGTTCTGCTGTCGATGGAGGAGCCCGGCTCCCATAGGAGTCCGGTCGGAGCCGTTCCGCTGTTGATGGAGGAGCCTGGCTCCCGTAGGAGTCTGGGCGGAGCCGTTCTGCTGTTGATGGAGGAGCCTGGCTCCCATAGGAGTCCAGGCGGAGCCGTTCTGCTGTCGATGGAGGAGCCCGACTCCCATAGGAGTCCGGGCGGAGTCGTTCTGCTGTCGATGGAGGAGCCCGGCTCCCATAGGAGTTCGGGCGGAGCCGTTCTGCTGTCGATGGAGGAGCCCGGCTCCCGTAGGAGTCCGGGCGGAGCCCGGCTCCCGTAGGAGTCCGGGCGGAGCCGTTCTGCTGTCGATGGAGGAGCCCGGCTCCCATAGGAGTCCGGGCGGAACCGTTCCACTGTCGATGGAGGAGCCCGGCTCCCGTAGGAGTCCGGGCGGAGCCGTTCTGCTGTCGATGGAGGAGCCCGGCTCCCATAGGAGTCCAGTCGGAGCCGTTCCACTGTTGATGGAGGAGCCCGGCTCCCGTAGGAGTCCGGGCGGAGCCGTTCTGCTGTCGATTTCGACTGCAGGTATTTTATACCCAACAATGTTTAAGAACTATACGATAAATTCTCTCTTTATCGCACACTAGCATACTTCTAAGGACTTCATCACAGCACAAGAGTTCTAAGAAGATGTCACTTTATGATGAAAAATATTAGAATAACTTTTATTCAATAATCAATAATTCATATACAAGGATGAACTTAATCATCATACGATTAGTTTTAGGACATAATTTTCAACAACTTCCACTTGGACTAAAGCCAATCGGGGTAGTATCTTATACCCATCTTCCATTTGAAATCATCGAACTCTTTGATCCCGAGAGCTTTAATGAAGGGGTCAGCTAGGTTCTCCTTTTTGTCGATCTTCTGAAGTTCGACGTCACCATGGTTCACAATCTCTCACATCAGGTGAAAGCGACGAAATATGCTTGGTGTGATGGTGCGACTTGGGTTCTTTCGCCTAAGCTATGGCACTGGAGCTGTCATAGTACAACAATATAGAGCTATTAATGGAAGGTGTAACTCCTAGCTCGCTGATGAACTTTCGTAACCACACCACCTCTTTTTCATCATTCGATGCAGCAATATATTTCACTTCGCTTACAGAATCAGCTATAGTTTGTTTCTTGGAACTCTTCCAGCAAACAGCTCCTCCATTCAGAATAAATACATAGCTCGACATGCTTTTGCTATTATCATAATCTGATTGAAAATTAAAATCAGTATATTCCATAAGTTTTAGATCAGTGTCTCCATAGATAAGCCATTGGTCTTTAGTATTTTTCAAATACTTAAGAATTGCTTTCGCAATCTTCCAATGCTTCTCACTTGGATCAGACTGGTACCTACTCATTACCTCAGTGAATAGGCCACATCTGACCTCGTACATGTCATAGCGTACATGATAGATCTCACTGCCGAAGCATATAGTATTCTACTCATGTGCTCTCTCTCCTCAGGAGTTGTCGGACAATCCTTCTTGAAAAGAGTAATTCCATGGTCTATTGAAAGATAGCCTTTCTTGAAATTATCCATATTGAACTACTTCAATAGGGTATCGATGTACGTGATTTGGGACAATCCAAGCAACCTTCTAGATCTATCCCTATAGATCTTTATCCCAAGGATATAGGATGCTTCTCCCAAATCCTTCATAGAGAACTGTATGATAACCACAGTTTCATACTCTGTAAAGTCGGGATGTCATTTTCTAGTAACAGTATGTCATTCACATACAGTACAAGAAAGATGACTACAGAATCGAAAGCCCATTTATAAATGCAAGGCTCTTTTTCATTCCTAACGAAGTCATACATTTTGATCACCTTATCAAAATACATGTTCCAACTCCTAGATGCCTGCTTAAGTCCATAAATAGACCTTTTCAGCTTGCATATTTTTGACTCATCTATAGATATGAACCCTTCAGGTTGTATCATCTACACCTCTTTTTCTAGCTCCCTATTAAGAAAAGTGGTTTTGACATCCATCTGTCAGATCTCATAATCTAAGTGTGCAGTGATAGCAAGCATAATCTGGATGGACTTAAGCATTACCACAGGAGAGAACGTCTTGTCATAGTCAATACCATAATGCTGACGGTAATCTTTGGCAACTAGATAGGCTTTATAGGTCTTTACCTTTCCATTCGCTTCTTTTTTTCTCTTAAAAATCTATTTACACCCTATGGGTTTTATCCCTTCAGGCGGATCAACTAGTATCCATACACCATTGATCTCTATGGACTTCATCTTGGATTTTATGACCTCAAGCCATTTTTGAGAGTCGGGCCTTTGCATGGCCTCCATGTAGGTGATCGAATCCTCATTGTTCTCATCAAGTTCGATGGGGTCACCATTTTGAATCAAAAAATCATAATATTTGTCCAGTTGACATGGTACTCTACCAGATTCCTTAATGGCACCTCTACTGGCTCCGAATTTAATTTACCAATCAAATCCAAATCTGTGTGTCAGTCCTTCTACCTCATGAACTTCATCAAGTTCAATTTTACAGGCATTAACTTCTTCACCAAGAAATTTCTTTTCCAAAAAGACTGTCCGACTACTGACAAACACTTTTTGTTCTGCAGTGAGGTAGAAGTAGTACTCTTTAATTTTTTTTAGGTACCCTACGAGCAAGCATCTATCGAACTTTGGTTCAAGCTTATTTGTCTTTAAATGCTTGACATAAGCTGGACACCCCCAGACTGTAAGGTGTCAGAGCACCGGCTTACGCTCAGTCCATATCTCATATGGAGTTTTATCGATAGAATTGCTGGGCACCTTATTCAGAATATAGCCAGCAATTTCTAGAGCATATCCTCAAAAGAAGATTGACAGACTTACAAAGCCCATCATGGATCAGACCATATCTAACAAGGTTTGATTTCTCCTCTCCGACATTCCATTATGTTGTGATGTTCTAGAAGAGGTCCACTATGAGAGAATCTCATTCTCTTCCAGATATGTCAGAAACTCACTGGAGAGGTATTCACCTCTTCAGTCTGATTGAAGGATCTTAATACTCTTTTCAATTTATTTTTCTACTTCAACATGGAATCATTGGAATATTTCAAATGATTCTGACTTATACTTCATAAGATAGATATACCCATATCTCGATAGGTCGTTTGTAAATATAATGAATAGTACTATCCTCCTTTAGTACTTATGTTCATAGGCCCGCATACATCAATATGTATTAGACCTAGGATATCACTGACTTTTTCATCTTTTTCTTTAAAAGGTGACTTAGTCATCTTTCTAAGTAGACAAGACTCACAGGTAGGTAATGATTCACAATCATCTATCTCAAGGATACATTCTTTGATCAACTTGTCAATCCTATTCTTGTTCACATGACCAAGCCTACATTGCCAAAGGTAGGATTCACTAACATTATCTAATTTAGGGTGTTTACTGGATGTGTACATTACACTAACAGGCCGTGATATTATGTATATTCTTGTTTCAATTGTCTACGTATAATTATAGTATCATTCATAATGATATCACAAAAATCATCTTTTATTATAAATTTGTAATGAAATTTGGCCAAAAGGCCTACAGAGATGATATTCATTAAAAAAGAGAGACAATAATGACAATCATTTAATATGACTCTACTGGACTCAAAGACAAGCTACAAAGTTTCTAAGACCAGAACTAGAATAAGACTTCCATCTCCAACATTAAGAATATGCTCTCTCTCTCGAAACTTCCTGCTTACCTGCAGTCCCTGCAATGAATTACATATATTAATAAAATTTTTGGTATGTAATACCCAGGTAGCAGTATCACAAATAGAGAAATTATAAGATGTTATCATATAAGTACCTTGTGAAGCAACTGCTTGCTTCTTTCTCTTATTTTTAGGCCTATCTAGGTCAAGGATGGCTATGTAAGTAGGATAATTTTTTTTTCAATGACCCACCTTCTTACAAAAAAAGCACTCTGCCTGGATCTTATCAATTTTTGATGGTTTGCTCTGCTTAGGATAAGTGGCATGGGATTTCTGTACCTTTTTCTTTTTTTTCTCTTTTAGAGGATCGATGCCCTGCAGATGAACCTTCCACCAAATTCACTGGCTCCTTCTGGAGCTGGTGATCCTTCTCAAAAGTCTGCAGTAACCCTAGCAAACTATGATAGTTTACCGCAGGCTTCATAATTTTATAATGACTGAGAAAGGGTAGGTAGGATTTCGATAGCGAATTGAGGATAGCATCCTTGCTTAACTGTTCATGCAATGGAAAGTCAAGTTTTCTAAGATGTTCAATCTACTCAATCATGTACAATACATGATCGATGACTGAAGCCTCCTCTCCCATATGGGCATTGAATACTGCACATGTGATTTTATGTCTCTTCACATCCTCAGGGGTGCCGAAGGACTCATTTAACATTTGAATGATCTCCTCTAGCTGTGCATCTTCAAACTTATGACTAAGTTCGTCATTCATGGCTGTCCTTATCACGTAACGTACAGTCGTGCAGTCATTGAGCCACTTCATGTAAGTATCTCTCGCCGCACGTGGAGCATTGGCTGTAAGTTCTTCAGATGCTTCATCCATAAGGATATACAAAATCCTCTCATGCTCTAAGACGATCTTCAACTTTCGATACTAGCTATCAAAGTTGGGTCTAGTGAGTCTGTCGCTGTCCAACAGTGTACGGAGGGATAGTGTGTTGGCCATAACTAAAAGGAGAAATATTAACCTATTAGTATATGAATTATTTTTAATCCGGAAGATATGGACTTTAGTCTAAAGGTCCTCCCACTATTTTTACGAATTGGTAGCCTCTATCTCTAACTCGAGGAATTACACTAATTTTTTAGTGGATACTAAAATCCACACGGACTGCATTCGGGCTCAAGTGTAGCTAGACCAATCCTAGTACATCCATGGATAGGTTCATAACCAATTATTTCTTCAAACAACTTCTAGAAATAAGTTTTGCTCCAGGCTTTCCTTCAGCAGGTGTGTGGCACCTCCATTGAAAATCTCGGTTAGATCCAACCATTAACATGACATACCAAGTGCATCCAACAAATGGATGTTCAAGCCTGAGTGTGGCTCGACCAATCTGAGCATTGATCTGAAGGTACATCATGATGATCATATGATGAATGACAATTTCAATATGTAATAGACACTAGGTGTGTGGCACCTCCAATGCCTATTTGGAATATTGGACTCATTATCACGCACCTTAATGGGAGGCAATGACCAAGTTATCTCATAACTTTATCACTTTATAGACCTAATAATTTCAAAAATTTGATTTCATTGATTTGAGAATAAGAGAAAAAGTCGACCTGCAAGCTGCAAATCCTCCTACTGACTTCACCAAGTCATATAAAGGATTAGACACAAGCTGGTCTAAAGACACCTAAATCAGTCACACTGATTCACCTTAATGGCATGGGTCTACACGAATTGACTAGTGACTTAATCAAAATATAATCTACCATGTTGGCCAGATAAGTGAGATTAGTGAGAGGGATATATCCTTAACTCATCATAGATGCATCTAGATGAATAGCTTCCAATTAAAAACTACTTGATCGAATCTTTCAAACTTACCTTTGATATCAACTGGTTAATTAGTTTTGATTTGGTTCACCAGAAGATTCAGACTCAATCATGGAGCCATGATCATGGTCCATTGATTAGGGTCAAACACATAGACTTGATCAAACTATAACTATTGAGATCGATTTAGAGAAATACTAACCTGATCTAATTCAATACTTGATTAAATTTAATCAATTTATCTATATGGTCCATATGTATTTTTAGTCTTAGGTTTAACCTATTAGAAGGACTTGATTCATACTAACCCTTTGTCCATCATTTTATATGGTGTCTTAATGATCTTCAATTCTCAAATCTAGATCATTCAAAACTTAATTCATAATTAAGTACGTAAAATGTGTGTTTCAGTCTATAAAACTATTCTACAAGAATTTCAGATGATGCATACCATATATTTCAATACATAAAAATAAATTTTTATAATATGTTTAATAATTAAACATACATAGGTATGATCTAAACTTTATACATACATCTCATGTATCATGACAACCTTTAGATCAATACCGATTACATCATATGTAATATGCAATTCAAGTCTAAAATAATTTTATGTCTGAATTTTATCCTATTGTAATGAATTATAAATTATTTTAGATCTAATCTAAATATATTTATGATCAAAATAATACATAAAAATTTGTTAGTTTTCTTCTTTCTGAAATCGGATCACAATGACACCCCTACATATTATAAGAGAACCCATCAAATAGGCAAAAAAGAGATTAATCTCTTCAATCTCCTATGACCAGATGGTCTGGTGATCTCATCAATCCGAGTACTAGGCTACTAAGATCTAAAATCTAATTTCATATATAATTACATCAACATGCAATTATTGATAAAACTATTTTATGTCATGAATATATCCTTGATCTTATCAATTATATTCTTCATCTAATCTAATTAGATTTGATATATTATATACATCATATCAGATTTGAAATAATCTTATACTAATTATAAAATATTAATTTTAGATTTGATATCATATAGAAAATTAATTAGATGCAAATATAAATGCATTAGAAATAAATTTCTAGTAAAATCTATTTTTTCACAGTACTAAATTTCAAAAAAATTCAGATCTAAATATCCATCAAAATGAATTCAATTCAAATCTAAAATAAATCTCATTTTATAATAAAAATAATAATATCAAAATTTTATTAAAATAAATTTAAAATAAATTTTAATTTATATTATTATTTCATCAAAAATTCAATCACAGAAGAATTCTGTTATAACAAACTTATAACAATCTCAATCAACCATTGATTAGTCACCTCTAATCCAATCAAAATTAGATCAAAAATTTTATATAAATAGATTTAAATTAGGTTTAATATCTTATAAAAAATATCAATTATATCATATGTAATTAATCTCAAAAAATTCTATTATGCATGCATATATTTTAGGTCTGCTCTAATACCAATTGAAGGGAAAGAAACGTTTCTCCTCAAAAGGCTCAGGTTGCATCTAAAATTTTTTCTATTCATCTACATGATTAAGGATCAAATCTTTATCTGATTAGCAATAAAATCAAAGATCAAATCTTAAATTATCTGATATAAATCTTTATGGAGGTCTGGATGTACAGACCCTCTACTTTGTATGCACATCAGATGCCACAGGAAAGCAGGATGAACTCTAATCCAATTGCCTTCGCAATCCAATCAAATGAGGGAGAAGATGTGATGGTGTGATACCTCACACCAATAGGTGAGATGCTTAAGATGGATCCACATCCAAGGGAAGAGGGGCGGCCACATGAGGAGAGGGTCAAGGAGAAGAAGGGACCTTTCTCTCTCTTTTTCTCTTCTTTCGATCTGATTTGTTTGCTATGCATCCATAGGTAGAGACCCTCTCTATTTATAGATGATTCTCATGACCCAATAAGTATAGGAGTCCTAACTCAAATCTAATTTGAATCAGTTCAATACTCATAAAAGAAAGATTCCTACATGAGATAGAATTGTCATCACATATAACAACTAATTTGCACCCACTCCTTCACCCACATGGGATGCCCCCAATAAGCAAAGCTCCAAGTGTTGGTTGGCCCATATTATAGGAAAATCTTAGTGCAAGTGAGAATACTCATATCTCATCAAAATAGATCCGATTCGAATCCAATTCGAAGCTGGTTCGAAATAATTTTGAAAGACTGTCAATCCTAAATTTTTTAAAATTTTTGTATCAAGTCTAACTTAAATTTTGGATCCAATTAAGATTAATTAATTCAAATCTAATCTAAAATTAATTAGTACTTAAATTCAATCTTTCATATGCTCCATGGATCATAGATCAGAAACTGTTCATCTCTAGGATCGAATCTGAACCTCATATGTAGTGCTAGCTAGACATAGTCAACTCTTCAATCTTATTTGATTCATAACTTAATTCTCCATCAAGTTAGCTTATATATTCAATCAAGTCAAGTACTTTCAAATTAGATATATAAATATAGGCCAATTCTTTCCTACTTTATCTGACTTGTGTGCGTGACTTCATAAGTTCAAACACTAAGCCGGTAGCACAGGAACCAATTCCTGCACTAATCGAGATACCATCTAGTAATGGTTCCAGACGTCTAGATAGGTCAAATTATTGCAAAGTAATATTTCATAACCCATACACATGGATACCGCATAATTTATCCTTTTGACTCTGAATGCTTTAGGATGGTCTCAGGTTAACTATCAATCGAGATTATTTTGTCCACATTATATTTCAACCTTTTAAATATATCTCATAGATTATTCTGGCCAAAGCTTTACTGAATTAAAATATAGTGATACATCAACTCCAATAATCTAGAGGGGTCAATCCCATTTTTTTCCATACACAGACTTTGTAAGTACTTGACTGTACCCAGTAGTCTTTCGTCACTGCGTTAGAAATCTAGATAGTCCGACACTAAAACACAGTAAGTTGCTTGCAAGTCACTATGGTGATCTCAGGTCTGAAGGATACTTATATCATATGTTTTATGAGCAGCTTTTGATAGCAGAATGCTCAGTAGGTGAGTCATTTGTTCAGTGATGATGTACCCCTACATCTCACCTGTATGCCATACCAATGTCACCACACTCCTTGGTTAGGAGGACAACCAATCCATATGACGTACAACGACCTCCACTCGATAAACATCATCATCCTGTAATGATGTATCATTTGATTGTGAACATGTTTAAGAACTATACGATAAATCCTTTCTTTATCGCACACTAGCATAGTTCTAAGGACTTCATTACAACACAAGAGTTCAAGGAAGATGTCACTTTATGATGAAAAATATCAGAATACTTTTTATTCAATAATCAATAATTTATATACAAGGATGAACTCAATCATCACATGATTAATTTTAGAATATAATTTCCAATAGTGCAATGTGGGTTGGTGCAAGGGAGAAGAGTCCTATTCCAATATGGACTCTTAATTTTTTTATTTGAATCTAAATCAAATCATATTTGGTTTAGCCCAAATAAAATATATGAAACCCCAATCTAATTAGATTTATAATTTTTTAATCAAATCTTAATCAAATTAAAAATTTATTGAATCAAAGTCCTGATCAAATCTGGGACTATTCTCCCTTAGTGATTAGGTCATCTCATAACCTAATCGGGTCAAACCTATTTGAATCCAATTCAATTAGATTTTATTTAATCCTCTTTGCTTAATCAAATTAAACTAATTAGTAATTTAATTACTAATTAATCTTCTATTAATTCACTAACACTTAGTGAATTAATTTATTATAATTTTTGCATAAGATTAACAATCAATCGAATTGACGATTAAACTCTTGAATAATTCTCAATCATTGATCAGCCACATGATCAGTCAAATTTTTTTTTTGAATGTAACCCCATAGATTCAAACCTAAACTGATAGTACAAGAATAACTTTCTGAACCAATCGATGTAACCATCTAGCAATGATGATCTGATGTCCGAAGAGGTTGAATGAAGGCGAAGCAACATTCAAGAACCTATTGGCGTATGGTTACCGTATAATTCATCTCTTTGACCCTAATACTCAAAGATAATTTAGGATTTAACTGTCAATCCTAGATAAGTCATCCACATTATATTTTAATCTTTTTCAAATTCATCACATGGATTATTTGGATCCAGATTTTGCTAAATTGAAATACATTGATACATTAACTCTTATTAATTTGGAGGGATCAATCCATCTTGACTCATGTATTGACTTGACAAGTACTTGACTGCACTCAAAAATCTTTCATCACTGAATTAGAAACTCAATTAGTCTAGTACTAAAGTATAGTGAGTTGCTTGCAAGTCACCGTAGTGATCTCATGTCGGAGGGATACTTATACCCATATCCTTCGTGAGCCACTCTTAACAGTAGAGTGCTCCACAGTTGATCACGTTTAGTGATGATGTACTCCTACATCTCACTTACATACCATACCAGTGTCTCTACACCATTTGGTTATGAGAACAACCAATGCATATGGTACACAATGACCTATACTTGATATCTCTATCATCCTAGTAATAGCATATCATTTGGTTGCAAACCAATTTAAGGATTACACGATAAATCCTCCTTTATCGATCAAAATAATCCTAAGGACTTCATCACAATATAGGAGTTCATTAGAAGATATAACCTTGTGATGAAAAAGGTCAAATAACTTTTATTATTTATCAATTTATATATAATTATAATTAGCACAATCATCAAACGATTGACTTTAGAATACAATTCCCAGCAACTCTCACTTGGACTAAAACCAATCAGTATAGTATCATATACCCATCTTCAATTTATCATCTCAAAAATCCTCGATATCGAAGTTTTAGTAAATGGGTTGGTAAAGTTCTCCTTTCCATCGATGTTCTAAAGATTAACATCACCTTAACAGATTTTTCGAATAAGGTGGTAGCGATACAAAATGCCTAGTAAGCTAATGGTATTGGAAATTGTGTCCTAAAATCAATCATGTGATAATTGAGTTCATCCTTGTATATGAATTATTGATTATTGAATAATAGTTATTCTGATATTTTTCATCATAAAGTGACATCTTCTTTGAACTCTTATACTGTGATGAAGTTCCTAGAACTATGCTAGTGTATGATAAAGAGAGGATTTATCATATAGTTCTTAAACAAGTTTGCGATCAAATGATATGTCATTGCGGGATGATGACATTTATTGAGTGAAGGTCATAGTGTGCCATATGGATTGGTTGTCCTCTTAACCAAGGAGTGTGGTGACACTGGTATAGCATACAAGTGAGATGTAAGGGTACATCGTCACTGAACAAGTGACTCACCTGCTGAGCGTTCTACTATCAAGAGCTACTCGTAAAATACATAGATATAGATATCCTTCAGATCTGAGATTATCATAGTGACTTGTAAGCAACTCACTGTACTTTGGTGCCGAACTACCTAGATTTTTAATGCAGTAATGGAAGGCTATTAGGTACAGTCAAGTACTTGCGAAGTCTATGTGTGGATCAAGATGGGATTGATCCCTCCGAATTATTGGAGTTGATGTATCATTGTATTTTAATTTAGTAAAGTCTTGATCAGGATAATCCATGAGATGGAATTGAAAGGTTAAAATACAATGTGAATGAAGCAATCTCGGTTGACAGTTAACCGAGACCATTCTAGAGCATCCAAGGTCAAAAGGATGAATTATGCAGTAACCATGAGTATGAGTTCTGAAAAAAAAATTTGTGATAATTCGATCTATTTGGACATCAGAAATCATTACTAGATGATATCTTGATTAGTGCAGAAATTAGTTCCTGTGATACCGGCTTAGTGTTTGAACCTATGGAGTCACGCACACAAATCAGACAAAGTAGGAAGGAATTGACCTATGTTTATATGTTCAATCTGGATGTACTTGACTTGATTGAACATATAAGCTAACTTAACTGAGAATTGAGTTATGGGTCAAATGGGACTGAAAAGTTGACTTTGTCTAGCTAGCACTACACATGAGGTTTAGGTTCAATCCCGGGGATGAACAATTTCTATCTATGATCCATGGAATATATGAAAGATTGGATTTAAGTACTAATAAATTTCAGATTAGATCTAAATTAATTAGACTTAAATAGGTTCAAAATTCAAGTTAGACTTGGTATAAAAATCCTAAAGAGTTTAGGATTGACAGCCTTTCAAAATGATTTCGAACCGACTTCGAATCAAATTCGAATTGGACTTATTTTGGATGAGATATGAGTATTCCTACTTACACTGAGAATATCCACTTATGAAGCACGATCAAAAATTAGTTTTGTACTTATTTGGGATATCCCAAGTGGGTGTGGGAGTGGGTGCAAAGTGGATGTCATAAGTGATGACAATTATATCTCACGTAGGAGTCCTTCTTTCATGAGTATTGGACAAATTCAAATCAGATTTGAATAAAGAGTTCTTCTCTCATTGGGTCATGAGAATCATCTATAAATAGAGAGAGTCTCTACCTATCGATAAGAGAAGAGAATATAAGAGAATAGAATAGCAAACAAATCAAATTGAGAGAGGAGAAAAAGAGAGAGAGACAAGCATGTGAAGAGAGAGGTCCTTCATCTTCTACATCTCTTCCTTTGTTGCCGCCTCCTCTCCTTGGGTGTAGATCCTTCTTAGACATCCTACCTACTGGTGTGAGGTGTCACATCATCACATCTCATCCCTCGATTGATTATGTATACGAAGCCAATTGGATTGGAGTTCATCCTGCTTTTCTGCAGCGTCTGGCATGCATGCGAAGTAGAGGGTCTACATATCCAGGCCTCCGTGAAGGTTTATTTCAGATAATTTAGGATTTGATCCTTGATTCACTATGATTCAGGTAAAGATTTGATACATAAACAAGTAGAACATTAGAGAAAATTTTTAGATATAACTTGGACATTCTGGAGGGAAACTGTTCCCTTCCCAACAAATGAAACTTCAGCTCCTTGGCATGAGCTATGGCTCAAGTACTGTACAATATAGTAGGATCATCATTGAAAGATGTCATTCTTAGCTTATCAGTAAATCTGTACAATCACATAACTTTCTTGCAAGCATCGAATGCTGCAATACATTTTGCCTTGCAATTTGAATTTGGCTATATTGCTCTGCTTGGAACCTTTCTAGCAGATTGCTCTCTTATTTAGGGTAAGGATGTATTCTAATACATTCTTGCTATTATTATATCCAACCAAAAATTAGAATCAAAATTCATAAGCTTTAAGTCAAATTCTTTATAACTGAGTTATTGATCCTTAGTATTTCTCAAATACTTAAGGATGACCTTCCAGTGATTCTCATTCAGATCTTATAAATATTCACTCATTATTTTAGTGAGTATACCATATCCAGTCTCATATATGGTGTACATGATAGAATAAATTCTAGTCATAAACACCCTATGAATGTTGGACTGGGATAACCTAAGCAGCCTCTTAGATCTATCTCTATAGATCTTCATTCCTAAGATGAGAGATACTTTTTTCAAGTCCTTTATGGAGAACAATGATAATAGCGAAACCTTTATTCCCTGTAATATAAGAAATATCATTCTCGATTAAGAAAAATTTATTTACATACAAAACAAGAAATACACTCATAGAACTATTAACCTATTTGTATTGTAGGGTTTTTCTTTGTTCTTAACGAAGCCATGTGTTTTGATCATTTATTAAAATATATATTTAACTTTGAAATATTTAGCATTGCCATAGAAGAAAATTATCTTGTTATGGTCAATATCATAATGTTGATAATATCTTGAGGCAATCAGACGAGCTTTGTAGGTCTCCACCTTCTCGTCTGCACTCTCTGATTTTATTGAAGATCCACTTACACCCTATGAATTTTACCCCTTCGAGTGGATCAACGAATGTCCATACACTATTGACCTTCATGGACTCAATTTCAGACTTTAAGACTCCAAGCCATTAATCGGAGTCGAACCTCTGCATGGCATCTATATAGGTGATCAAATCCTTGTTGTTCTCATCGAGTTCAACAGGATCACATCCTGGACCTAGATACCGAAGTATCTATTTGACGGATGTGATACTCTATCGAATCTCCTTAATAGTACTTTTACAATATGTTCTGGATTTGATCTAATCAAATCTGATTCTATGGGTTTACTAGATTATGTCGATTCTCTATCTGTCAAACTTCATAAGTTTCATATTAAAAGCATCAGTACCTTCACCAAGAAACTTCTTTTCTTAAAAAGAATACCGAACAACTTTTATTCTTTAGCAAGGTAGAAGTTATATCTCCTAAATTCTTTGGGGTACCCTATAGAATAATATATACAGGATCGAGATTCAAGTTAATCGATCTGCAAATGTTTGACATAAACTGAACACTCCCAAATCCTAAGGTAAGAAAGTATCGGTTTACACCTAGTCCATATCTCATATGGAGTCATTGTGACTGATTAATTCAAAATCCAGCTCAGAACATAACAAGAGTCTTAAGAGCATAACACTAAAAGGAGACTGATAGACTTGCAAACCCCATCATAGATTAAACTATGTCTAACAAAGTCGATTCTAATAAGAGATAATCTTATTCTCTTCTAGATATATCAAAAACTCACTGGAAGGGCATTCTCCTTCTTGTTCTAATTGAAGAGTTTCAATATTTTTTCTAGTTTGTTTCTTTACCTTATAATAAAATTATTTGAATATTTTAAATAATTTAAATTTATAGCAAATATATTCATAGATCCAATACATCAGTATGTGTCAGATTCAGAACATCATTGGCTCATTCACCTTTTTCAACAAAAGGTGATTTGATCATTTTACTAAGGAAATAAGATTGACAGATTAACAATGATTCACAATCATTGACTTTAAAAATTATCTTATTGATCCTATTCTTACTTAATGACTGATAAGTAGTGTATTTTTATATTTATTGTAGGTATTTTTGATAATTTATGGTACTAAAATTTTCTTAAAAACCTAATTTCATGAATAAATTAAATTTTCTTGCAAAAATAAATAATTTTAAAAAAAATAAAATTAGAGCATATTTATGAAAAATAGATATTAATTCAATTAAGAAATTTAAGTATCAAAATGATGAAAAATTTTTGAAAAATTTAATGTATATTTTTTCTTATTTTTCAGATAAAAATCAAAGCAATAATAGAGCCAAAATATCTTAAAAAATAATTTTTATAGCCTCCGATGCATGATGGACCGGCCGATCGATCCATGGAATTAGGGCACGGTCCATCAGAAATTTCACGCGGTCTACAAGCGTAGCTCACAGCGGGTGGAAGGTATTTTTTGTGAATGGATGGTCAGGATTCAAGCTAAGGGAGATCGAACGGCTGCTGTTCGCTGTTGGTTTGTAAGGAAAAGTTTTGTGCGATCCAATGGCCAAAAATGCATCCATCATTAGATCCAATGGTTCAGACTCATTGCCGACTTTGAATAGGACTCTTATGCATAATCCGATGGCCCAGAACCAATTCGAACCTAGATCAGACGACTGTGGTTTGATCTGACTTTGATTTGGATTAAAACGAGGATTTTCTAGGCAGATCTGAGTGGTTCAAGCTCCATCCGATGGCCAGGAATATTCTTAAGGGGGGGATTAATATGATTTCTAAAGATTTTAGGACTCCTTTTCCTATAAAAAAATTATAAAAAATTTATCTATAAATAGAGGGTCTAGGAACAAGCTTTGGGAGCAGAAAAAATTAATAGAAAATGAGAAAAAAAATAGAAAAAAAAATAAAATAGCTTTAGGGACCCAAGAAAAAGAAGGAGAAATATTGGTTTGCTCTATGGAGTATGACGGAAGGAGAGGTCATCAACCATCTTTCCGATGAGACTGAGCTGATCAAATTTAGATCTTTATTATAATTTTATTTTTATTTTATTTTATTATTATTTTTAATTTTTCTATACTTAAATTTTAATTTCAATTAATGTAAAATTTATTTTCTTGGACTTTAAATTTCTATCTTTTATTTTTTACAAGTAGATGCTAGGATCAAGTTAGTAGATCTTAGTACCAATTTAATTTATGTACTTTAAATTTTTATTATTTATTTTTATTACAAGTAGATGCTAGGATCTAGTTAGTAAATCATAGTATCCAATTTATTTTTTATACTTTTAATTTTTATTTTTTGACTTAAATTGCTTTCTCCAAAATTTTATTTTTTTTTATAAAATCAAAGATTTCAAATCAAAATCCTACCTTCTCTGTGGATTCGATCTGACTTACTACTTTCTATATATTTTTAATTGAAGTCAAAATTTGATTGATAATCACGGTATCCTAACGACAACATCGCGATCGTATCAATTTTTGACATCGTTGTTGGAGAAGACATCAATTTTAATGTTTAATTTTTTTAATTTTCTTATAAATTTAACTTACTAACTTTTTTATTTTTTTAACTTTATGTAGAAAAAAAATTCAAAAATTCAAAAAAGAAAGGTAGAAAATTTCAAATTTTGCTTGGTGAGATCAATCCTAACCCTAATCCTAACTATTTTTTTAGTATTAATTATTATTTTTTTTAAATTAACCTAAAATCTACCCACATGAACTTAATAAAAATTGCATGACAAGAGTAGAAGCTTAATTGTTAGAAGCATTCATCATCTTAGAATTTTTTTGGTAATTACTGGAGACAAAGTAAGCTTTCAAGTTTGATTAATTTTATGCATCTAATTTAGTTGCATAGAACCCTCTTGTTTGAAAATGGTTGTGCATATTCATCTCAAATCAATTTAAGGACAACACCCATAATAAGATAAGGTAGAGATTTCATCACCTTTCTTAGCCCAAAATCAACCAACCAGCATCCCGCATTAATCCAAACCTAACTAAAATCAAGTAGATATGGCCCCTAGGATCAATTGAGTTCAGTTTGAGTATTGTGGTCAAGTCAAGTACAAAGTAAGTTTGGACTCACTACTGAAACTAGTGTCTAAGGCTAGAGGTTATAAAGGCTCTACCTAAGTGGACTCATAGTTATTTAATTGATTCCATTAGCTTACCTGGCCAATTCAATTGGTGTCTAAGGCAAGCAACGGGAGGACCCCCATGACCTTACCTCTTACTTGGCTAGTTGAAGGAAGTGAGAAAAAACCCAATTTGTATCTAGACTAAGCCACTCTACATTGAACTGTTAGGTCTAAGAAATCCGTAGGTGTCTAGATTTAACTGTTTGCTAACTTGATTACAATTAACACTTAACCACAACTAATTCTTTTCACCTTTCATTTTTAGGTCTAGGGCTTTTTTAAGGATCTCACCTTTAGAACTTTTCTCTTTCTTTCTCTTCTCTTTTCTTTTCTCCCTCTTCTTAAAAAATAAAATTAAAAAAAAAAAATCTGAACTACATATATTAGGGTTCACACTGATATATACACAGTATAATTTTTTATCCTGACCTAGTTGAACCTAATCTTGAAATTGAACGACGGATCTGTTGCTCCTTGGATTGATTTTGATGATTATAAAGCATTTGAAGGAGTACTAATGATTTTCACTTGAAAAAGACTTATTGCTCTTCAGGGGCAAAATTGTAATTTTACCAAAATCCTGATTTGAAAGTATCAAATGATAGAATAAAAGATTTGTGATCCATTGGTAAAAATTTTATTATTTTTGGACTTGTATTTTGAAAGATATGCATGTTTGAAAATCATGAGTCGACCCATGAGTCAACTCATGGCACAATGAGCTGATTGGCATAAAGATTTTTTGTTGGCACACCCTGTGAGTCGACCCCATGGAGTCGACCCCCAGGCATGAGTCGACCCTATGAGTCGACCCCCACTGTTTTTAGGCCAAAAATTACAGAACCTTATTTTCTGCTATTTTTTCACAGAGGTCGACCCATGAGTCGACCCCCAGACATGAGTCGACCCATGAGTCGACCCCTGTGACGGGATTTTTCTGCAACGGCTAGTTTTTAACCCATTTTAAATACTTTTAATGCTCATTTGATGTGGTCTAACGGCTCTATTTCAGCCTAGAATATTTTTCACTATTTTTTGAAGCTATAAAAGGGACAAAAAGGTGAGAATCAAAAAGAAGAATCAAGAAGAGAGTTTTTGAAAAAGGGATTTCAAGCAAACTTTTCAGCCCTAAGCAAGAGCTCACTCAAAGCATTCAAGAAGCCTTTAATCCAAGCTCACCAACTCCTCAAGTGCACATTCAAGTCACCAACCACCTTGAGGAAATCAAAAAGAGTCTTCTTCTCTTTGAGTAAAGTGTATTTAAAGTCTCATTCGCTCATTAAAGGAGATTTCTTTGTACTTACTTGTGCTATTGATTGTTATACTCGGTTTGAGTGATTGTTTTTGTTTTGGAAGGGTTCCAAAATAAGGAAAGGTTGATCCGAACCTTGAATCGGAGTGTATTGGGTTGGCTTATACCCGAAAAATAAGTGGACTAGCTTGGGATAGCTAGAGTCAGAGTTTTCGACGTTTGTATTCGGGTTGAATACAAGATTAGTGGATTGGAATTCTCAAGTAGGAGCTTGAAGAGTGGATGTAGGTGCAAGGTTGGCACCGAACCACTATAAATCCTTTTGTTTGTGGTGTGCCTAATTGCTCTTCTTTAACTCTTCATTATTTTCTTGCATTCTTGCTTTTAGCCATTAGTCTTGAATTAATTTTACTCTCCCTATTTATTTAGCTATTGTCAAATATTTTTCATAAGTCATAAGTTGAGCTTAAAATTTTTAGAAACCCAATTCACCTCCTCCTCTTGGGTTGCATAGCTGGGCAACAAGTGGTATCATAGCCCGGTGCTCTAGCCCTACTTTGATCTAAACAATCAAAAAGCCAAAGATCTATGGCAACTCAAGTCGGCACTTCTCTAGCCGAGGGGCAATCCACTAACCGACCTTCACTTTTCAATGGGGATCTATGGCAACTCAAGTCGGCACTTCTCTAGCCGAGGGGCAATCCACTAACCGACCTTCACTTTTCAATGGGTCTAATTACACCTATTGGAAAGCTCGGATGAAAATATTCATTCAAGCACTCGACTATGATATGTGGAGTATCATAGTGAACGGCCCTCACACACCCACTAAAATTATAGATGGTGTGGAATCAGCCAAATCCGAGAAAGAATGGGATGAGGTTGATAAGAAAATAGCCTAATTAAATGCTAGAGCTATGAATGTTCTATATTATGCTCTTGATGCTAACAAATTTAATCGCATTTCTACTTGCTTGTCTACTAAAGAAATATGGGATAGGTTAGAAGTAACCCATGAAGGAACCAATCAAGTAAAGGAGTCCAAAATCAACATGCTTGTACATAAATATGAATTGTTTAAAATGAAGCATGATGAGTCCATAACTGATATGTTTACTCACTTTACTAATATTATAAATGGTTTAAAGAGTCTTGGTAAGTCCTATACTAACAGTAAGCTTGTAAGAAAGATTCTCAGGTCCTTACCAAGAACTTGGGAAGCCAAAGTGACCGCCATCCAAGAAGCCAAGGACTTGAACATTCTACCCTTGGAAGAGCTTCTTGGATCATTGATGACTCATGAGCTGAGCATGAAGCAACATCAAGAGAAAGAAGTCAAAAAGAAGAGAATAATCACCCTCAAATCTACAGCTCCACCAGATGAAGAAACTGATGACACCGAAAATGAAGAGCAGGATGAAGAGATAGCACTCATTATCCGAAGATTCAAAAAATTTTTGAGAAAAAAGAAACAAGGGATGAGGAAGAGGCCATTCACAATAGGGAAACAGAGCAAAGAAAAGGATAAAGACCAACCCCTTATCTGCTATGAGTACAAAAAATCGGGATACTTCAAGTCCGAATGTCCACAACTGAAGAAGGGTCCCAAAAAGTACAAGAAGAAGGCCATGATCGCCACTTGGAGTGCGAGTGATGACTCAAGCTCCGAAGAGGAAGACTCGACTGAACAAGCCAACCTGTGCCTTATGGCACATGAAAATGAGATAATTTTTGAAACTCCTAGTGACTTTACATTTGAAGAACTGCATGAAGCTTTTTGTGATTTAGTTGATGAACTAAAGAAACTAGGAATAAAGAATAAAGATCTAAAATCGAAAAATCAATCTTTATTGAAACAAAATGAAAGCATTTTAATTAAAAAATCCACCCTGCTTCAAGAAAATCAAAGTTTAAAGAATGAAATTGCCAAGCTAAAACCAATAGTAAAAAAATTCACCTTGAGTTCAAATAAACTTAATATGATTCTTGATAATCAAAAAGCCGTGTATGACAAGGCTGGACTTGGCTATAACCCTTTGAAGAAACAAAAGTATCTGAAAAATATCTATGTAAACTCTTCAAATAACAAGTTCTCTAATAGTACTTGCTTCAAATGTGATAGAATAGGACACAAGTCATACACTTGCTTCTCTAACAAATCTGTAAACTCAAATGTAAAGAAAATATGGGTTCCAAAAGGAACCATTATGACTAACCAAAAAGGACCCAAGAAAGCTTGGGTACCTAAAACAAAAATTTAACTTTTGCTTGCAGGTGTGTCTAGCATGCCAAGGAGGAAACAGGAAATGGTATCTTGACAGCGGATGCTCGAGATACATGATTGGTGATGAATCCCAATTCATCACTCTTGATGCTAAGAATGGAGGGATGGTCACCTTTGGAGACAATGGCAAAGGAAAGATCATCGGTATAGGTAACATTGGTATCACTCCCTCCAAATATATTAAAAATATTTTGTTAGTAGATGGTTTAAAGCATAATTTACTAAGCATTAGTCAATTTTGTGATAAAGGATATAAAGTTATTTTTGAATCTTCTGTTTGCATTGTAACTAGTCCTATTAATGATGGCATTAAATTTATTGGATATAGACATGGTAAAATTTATATGTTAGATTTAAATGATCTATCCAAAATAAACATGCAATGCCTAGTATCCTTGAATGCTAAAATTAATGAAACTAGTTGGCTTTGGCATCGTAGGCTTGCACATATTAGCATGCATTCACTTTCAAAATTAATTAAGAAAGAATTAGTTCTTGGTTTGCCAAAATTGAATTTTGAAAAGGATAGAATTTGTGATGCATGCCAACTAGGTAAACAAACAAGAGTTTCATTTAAATCCAAAAATATTGTTTCAACCTCTAGACCTTTAGAGCTTTTGCATATGGACTTATTTGGACCTACTAGAACTACTAGTCTAGGAGGAAAACGATATAGTTTTGTAATTATAGATGATTACTCTCATTTTACTTGAGTTTTCTTTTTGGCACACAAAGATAAAACTTTTTAAGTTTTCATTAAATTTTATCGAAAAGTCACTAATGAGAAAGGATTTTCAATTCAAAATATTCGAAGTGATCATGGAACTAAATTTGAAAATCAAGACTTTGAAAAATTTTGTGATGAAAAAGAAATTGGCCATAACTTCTCTGCACCTAGGACACCCCAACAAAATGGGGTAGTTGAAAGAAAAAATAGAATCCCAGAAGAAATGGCCCATACCATGCTATGTGAAAGCAACCTTCCAAGATACTTTTGGACGGAAGCTATTAACACAGCATGTTACATTTTAAATCATGCTTTGATTAAACAAATTTTAAAGAAAACCCCCTATGAGCTTTGGAAAGAAAGAAAACCTAATATTGCATATTTTCATATTTTTGGTTGCCGATGTTTTGTATTAAATAATGGTAAAGAAAGACTTGAAAAATTTGATGCAAAATCAGATAAAGTAATCTTTCTTGGTTACTCCTCCACTAGTAAAGCTTTTAGAGTTTTTAATAAAAGAACTTTAGTAGTAGAGGAGTCGATACATATTGTCTTTGATGAATCTAACGATCTTCCTTCAAGGAAGAATGAAGGTGTTGATGATGCAGATCCTCTTATAGAAGGAATGAAGAAGATCACTCCGAAAGATTCAACAATTCAAGATGATGAGGAACATGAAGACAAACAGGATGAGGGAGGAGAAGAATATCAAGAACAACCTCAAGGTACAAATGACCTACCCAAAGAATGGAGGTATGTTCACAATCACCCTAAGGAGCTAATTATTGATGATCCTATGCATGGGGTAAAAACTCATTCTTCACTTAAAGATGTATTTAATAATTGTGCTTTTGTCTCTCATCTTGATCCAAAAACTATTGAAGAAGCTGAAAATGATTATAATTGGATTAATGCAATGCAAGAGAAACTTAATCAATTTGAAAGAAATAATGTATGGACTCTAGTATCAAGACCTAAAAATTATTCAATAATTGATACAAAATGGGTCTTTAGGAACAAATTAGATGAACATGAAAATGTAATAAGAAATAAAGTAAGATTGATTGCTAAAGGTTATAATCAAGAAGAAAGAATTGATTTTGATGAGACCTTTGCACTTGTTGCTAGATTAGAGGCCATTAGACTTCTGCTTGCATATGCTTGCTTTATGAAATTTAAATTATTTCAAATGGATATCAAAAGTGTATTTCTGAATGGATATATTACTGAAGAAGTCGATGTAGAACAACCCCCAGATTTTGAAAATCATACTTTTTCTAATCATGTTTTTAAGTTAAATAAAGCTTTATATGGTTTGAAACAAGCACCTAGGACTTGGTATGATAGGCTAAGCAAATTTTTACTAAATAATAATTTTTTAAGAGGTAATGTAGACACAACCCTTTTCATTAAAAAAAATTAAAATGATATATTAATTATACAAATATATGTTGATGATATTATTTTTGGGTCTACTAATGAATCTCTTTGTCAAGACTTTGCTAAGCTCATGCAGGGGGAGTTTGAGATGAGCATGATGGGAGAACTTACATTCTTCCTCGGACTCCAAATCAAACAAACAAAGGAAGGAATCTCCATCATCCAAAGCAAGTACACCAAGGAATTACTCAAAAGATTTGGAATGGAGAACTCCAAAGCAATTGGCACACCCATGAGCCCTTCATGTAAGCTTGACAAGGATGAAGAAGATAAATGTGTAGACCTAAAATATTATAGAGGTATGATTGGCTCTCTATTATATTTGACTGCAAGTAGGCCTGATATCATGTTTAGTGTTTGTCTGTGTGCTAGATTTCAATCTAATCCTATAGAGTCTCACTTGAATGCTGTTAAAAGAATCCTTAGATATTTAAATGATACTCAAACTCTAGGATTATGGTACTCTAAGGACTCATTAATTGACTTAATAGGATATTCAGATGCTGAATTTGCTGGATGTAGATTAGATAGAAAAAGCACTAGTGGAACTTGCCAATTTCTTGGAGTTAACCTAATCTCCTGGTTTAGCAAGAAACAAAATTCGGTAGCACTGTCTACGGCTGAGGCCGAATACATTGCAGCCGGAAGTTGTTGTGCTCAAATCTTGTGGATTAAGCAACAACTCGAAGACTTTGGTATCAAACTTAATGAAACACCCATAAGATGTGATAACACTAGTGCCATAAATCTTACTAAAAATTCAATTCAGCATTCTAGGTCTAAACATATTGAAATCAGACATCATTTTATAAGAGAACATATTCAAAATAAAGATATAATTCTTGACTATGTTTGCACTGAAAATCAATTAGCCGATATCTTTACAAAGGCCCTAAGTGAAGATAGATTCTGTGAAATTAGGAGAGATCTAGGAATTCTTGATCCATTTGCTTAAATATCTCTCTAATTCCAAGGAATCGATGTCAAAATTTCTTTAAGCTCAATTTCCATCATCTCTCTTGGACCTAAAAGCTCAAGATTATCCCTCTCACAACTTGTCATTGAGCAAAAATTCTTCTCCCAGAATTCTAAATTTTTTTAGAATTTATTCATAATTTTTCTAAAATTTTGTGAATCATGAGTCGACCCCCTAGGGTCGACCCAATGGCATACTTGCAATTTTCGGCCAACATCCCACGGGTTCATCTCTTTTTAATTAAAAACCCGTTCATGAGCCGACCCCTCCATCTTCGTCTTCCCCCTCCAAAACCCGTAGTCCTCCTCTTCTTTCTCTCCAAATCCAAGGTCTAAGCCCGAGATCCTTCTCCCATCACCTCTCCACCTCAAATCGCCCCTTGGGAAAGGCACTATTCCCATTTTTCTCCCTTGATTGGAGCGGTTGGAGCATGCCCTAGATTCCACCATTCTTCTCCAAATCGGGATTTCTCTCCTCCAAAAATCCCTTTCCATCCCCTAATAACCCTCCTTCTCCTCACCCATTTGATCTTCCAAGTCTCCTTGCTTGCTCTTGTGGTGAGAATGGCTCCAAAAATGAAACTCCCTCAAAGAAGAAAATCGGTCTGTGAGTTGGAAGAGGGCGTGTGCAGGAAAAGACAAGCTTCTCAGACCTCTTCTGCTCCCATTCCTACTTTAGCATCTACTCTAGGTTCCTCTCAGTCTCCTCTCAGCCCTAGTAAAATTCCACTCTCTGTCAGAAAGGTAGAAATCGAGAAAAATATTGACTTCAGATTTTTTGAAAAAGAGGGTTTCTCCATTGGTTCAAAGATCAAAAACCAAGGTTGGGGTTTTTACTGTTCTCTTAAAAAAGTTACATATGTAGATTTGGTTAGAGAGTTTTATCTGAATCTGCACTATGGCAATGGAACAGTAACATCTACTGTTAAGGAAATTGATATCTGCTTAGATCCTATTATTTTGGGAGAGATTCTTCATTTGCCCTGTGAGGGATATTCAAACATGGAACTCCCAGTGAAGGAAGAAGGGATCAATGTGATTTTAAAAGGAACCTACTCGGGAAGCCTAAATAAATTAGAAGCCAAGATCCTGTCAATTGAAATGAGAATTCTACATCAATTGGTTACAAAGCTTTTCTTCCCAAGAAGTGGTAGACATGACCTCCTTTCAGGCCGAGACATATGCATCATGTTTCATGTGATCACCCAAACCCCCTTAAACCTCCCAGCTTTAATGATTTAGGCCATGAGAGAAACACTGAATAGATCCAAGGCACATCTGCCTTTTGGCATGGCCCTCACCCTGGTATTCAGGAGGTTTGGAGTTAGTTTTGAGGGGGAGGCATCTGCTAGGCTTTCTCACTCTGACACCATCAACCAATACACTTTGCACCGTATGGGATTCACTAGGACTGATGGTGGTTGGATTAAGGGTGCAGAAGAGAGAGTTGAGGATAGAGCTGAGGAAGAAGGTCCTTCATCACCTCTCCATGACATCAAGGTAGCATCTCCAGACATCCAGTTTGTTTCAGATCCAGAGGCTGGCCCTTCAAAGTCTACCAGAAGGCACACTCCAATTCAGCAGCCAGACAGCAGAGCTCCTCCCTCAGAGATCAGATTGGCTGATAATCAGATTGAGATGATTTCTCAGCGTGTGGCTTCCTTGCTTTCTCGATAGTGGAGCACTTTAGCTTTTGCATCGGGATCCACATCATTTGATGCATCTGATCAGACCTTGATCCCCCACATCTCCACTGTATTTCAGATGATCTCAGATCAGTCAGTTCGGATTCAGTAGCTTGAGGATTATATTTTGAGATTGATTGGGAGGATACTTGACTTGCAGGGGCAAGTGTTAGCTCTGGCCCATCCACAGTCACAGGAGTGCACTACTGAGGTCTCAAATCTATCTACGGAGGCAGTCAGACTTAGAGGAGTATTGGAGAGTGGATTTGATTTCTTGAGGAGAGAGATCAGAAGCTCTAGTGAGCATGCATCCACACAGTTCACTGCACTGCTTCAGTCTGTTTCGAGAGCTCTGAACCTTCTTGACACCATCAGGCTCTCACTTGCAGTTCAGTCTATTGCTTCTCAGCCTTCAGGATCATCTCGCCCACCTACTCGTGCCAGCACCTCCACTCGTGGCAGAGGCAGATGGGGTAGAGGATGAGTCCTTGGTCGTGATCCTTTATCTCCCCACCCCATCTCCGATACATCTGATTCTGATCCATCCAGTCATGAGCTCTACTAGATCTTTGTAGTTAGCCTTGTCTGTTGTTTCTTTCTAGGATCTATCTTTTGGGCCATGTAATGATGTTAACTAATTGACTTTTATATTATGGAATATGTATTGGAACAACTATGGTATCAATCTCTTTTTGATTATATATCTACTCTTTGACTTTTAATGTATGTCCTTCAAATTAAGTTACTTTCAATTTTGTGCATACTTAAAATACTATGAATTGCTATTTCATATCTATGGTACTCAATGGTATATTTTGTTTTATGATTGCTGTATTCAGGGGGAGTAAACATTAATGTTAGTAAAATTAATGATTAGTACAAGAAGTTCAAGAAACAAAAAGAGAAAATGTATTCAAAAGAAAAGGGGGAGTAAACAATGTTTGATGATGTCAAAAAGGGAGAGAAATTAAAGAAAAAAATCAAAAGCAAGATTAATAAAAGACTTAAAAATAAAATGAGTAAATTGCTAAGCAAAAGTAAATGAGCAAACTTTAAAATTAATTCTTAGACATGCTCTGATACACTTTAAAATTATTTTTTAGACATGCTTTGATACACTTAATTGTTAAACATGCTCTGATACCAAAATTAAATAATCAAATGAGAATGAGCAAATTTTCAAATGAGAATGAGCAAATTTTCAAGATGCTAAAAAATTTGAAAAATAAGCAAATGAGCAAATGAGATATTTTCAAATACGCAATTTTCAAATTCTTAGGCAAATTCTGCTTTGCTCTGATAGTAAAAACAAATTTTGCTCCGATACCAAAATCACATAATCAAATGAGAAAATTTTTAAATCATTAAGCAATAGGCAAATTGTTTATGCAAATGAGCAACACAAGCAAATGGGCATATGTATCGCATGCCAAAAGAATCAATCTTCTTTTCAAGCAAATGCATTTATAAGTAATTTTCAAGTTGGTTGTGAATTTCCTATTTATCTTCAAACTACCTATAATGCAATTCATTCCTTTGAAATTCATGCTCATTGTTTCATATATATGCTTTTGTTCAAGTATTTTATTATCATCAAAAAGGGAGAGATTGTTGCTCTTTGGATTGATTTTGATGATTACAAAGCATTTGAAGGAGTACTAATAATTTTCACTTGAAAAAGACTTATTGCTCTTCAGGGGCAAAATCATAATTTTACCAAAACCCTGATTTGAAAGCATCAAATGATAGAACAAAAGATTTGTGATCCATTGGTAAAAAATTTATTATTTCTGGACTTGTATTTTGAAAGTTATGCATGTTTGAAAATCATGAGTCGACCCATGAGTCAACTCATGGCACAATGAGCTGATTGGCACGCAGATTTTTTGTTGGCACACCCTGTGAGTCGACCCCATGAGGTCGACCTCCAGGCATGAGTCGACCCCTACTATTTTTAGGCCAAAAATTATAGAACCTTATTTTCTGCTATTTTTCCACAGAGGTCGACCCACGAGTCGACCCCTAGGCATGAGTCGACCCATGAGTCGATCCCTGTGACGGGATTTTTTCGCAACGGCTAGTTTTTAACCCATTTTAAATGCTTTTAATGCTCATTTAATATGGTCTAACGGCTCTATTTCAGCCTAGAATATTTTTCACTATTTCTTGAAGCTATAAAAGGGACAAAAAGATGGGAATCAAAAAGAAGAATCAAGAAGAGAGTTTTTGAAAAAGGGATTTCAAGCAAACTTTTCAGCCCTAAGCAAGAGCTCACTCAAAGCATTCAAGAAGCCTTTAATTCAAGCTCACCAACTCCTCAAGTGCACATTCAAGTCACCAACCACCTTGAGGAAATCAAAAAGAGTCTTCTTCTCTTTGAGTAAAGTGTATTTAAAGTCTCATTCGCTCATTAAAGGAGCTTTCTTTGTACTTACTTGTGCTATTGATTGTTATACTCGGTTTGAGTGATTGTTTTTGTTTTGGAAGGGTTTCAAAATAAGGGAAGGTTGATCCGAACCTTGAATCGGAGTGTATTGGGTTGGCTTGTACCCGAAAAATAAGTGGACTAGCTTGGGATAGCTAGAGTCAGAGTTTCTGACATTTGTATTCGGGTTGAATACAAGATTAGTGGATTGAAATTCTCAAGTAGGAGCTTGGGGAGTGGATGTAGGTGCAAGGTTGGCACCGAACCACTATAAATCCTTTTGTTTGTGGTGTGCCTAATTGCTCTTCTTTAACTCTTCATTATTTTCTTGCATTCTTGCTTTTAGCCATTAGTCTTGAATTAATTTTACTCTCCCTATTTATTTAGCTATTGTCAAATATTTTTCATAAGTCATAAGTTGAGCTTAAAATTTTTAGAAACCCAATTCACCCCCCCTCTTGGGTTGCATAGCTGGGCAATAGGATCTATGTTAAATCTGAAAATCAAATGGCTAAAAATTTTGAGAACCACCTAGGCAGATGAAAGAATGTTTTATTCCTTTCATCTACAATCCATCAATGTTTCCATCATTCTATGGGATCAAATATTCTGACTCTAATCCTGAGGTCGATTTGAACCAGCTAGCCCAAAACTTAGATAAAGTCGACCTTCTTATAGATAAATGCCTAGCCTTAGATCTACAATCTTCTGTGCAATACACACAACCTCTCAATTATCAAGAGATTTGTTCTATCTGTGCTAGCCCAGCCCATCATGTGAGTGAATGTCCTACGGTTGCATAGTTTTCCCCTTTCATCCAAGTACAAGTTCAAGCTGCTCAAAGTTACTCCAATCCTGTCAATGACCCATTCTTAAATACATATAACCAAGATTGAAAGAACCACCCCAATTTTTTTTGGAGATCCCAATAGACTCAGGTCCAGACCCAAATTTCTTCTGTGCAAAATTTTCAGAATAGGCCCCAATACCAAAATTATGCTTATAATAGAGGTCAGCCTACTCAACCTACTCAGCAATCCTATTACAATCAGCTTTCATACCCACCTCCTTAACAGACTCCTCTAGCTGACGATAGGTTTAGCCAACTTCAACAAATGATTATTATCCAACAGCAATCTCTCGCTAGGCTAGAAGCACAAATAGGTCAATTAGCTGAGTCTACCATGAGGAGAGAAGTAGGTCAACTATCGAGCCAACAAATATCAAATTTTGAAAACAACCCAACCACCCACCAACCACCTGGACCTAGTCAACAATCCAATGTCCCACTTAAAAATCTTCAATTTGAAAATGATAAAGTAATCTTTGAGCTTAAAAGTGATAGGATTCTTAAGGACCCATACCAAGATTAGGTAAGTGAGGCTAGTACTGATGCTAGCCAAAATATGAATTTAGAAGAAGAGGTTAGTACCGAAGCTAACCCAATAGAAGAACTTGAGCTTAGTATTGATACTGATCTAAGTAAAGAAAAGAAGAGAGTGGATGAGTTATCCAAGATATATCCATCAAGAGTCTCATTTTCTTCGGCTTTAGAAGCCAGTTCTTCCACTTTAGAATTACCATCTCCTTCAAAATTAAAATTATCTTTGATCACACTTGAGAACACATGTTTAAAATCAAAAAATACTCTTCCAGTACCTATTTCTTCAAAACTTAGCTCCTAACCCAAAAACTCAATTCATGAGTATTTTAGAAGAACAAATAAGAGAAATTCTCGATAAACAAGGATCTGTGAATGGGTTTGTGAATTATTTTTCTAAAATTAAAAATGAGGATGTGAAATATTTTTTGAAGATTGGTAGTAAAATATTAAAATTTATTATAGACCATCTTCTCAAGATTGGCAATCCAAAACCATTAAAATTTATCAATCCAATATTCCACATGGGATAGGTGAGAGAATCAGCATGGTCTGGCTGAAGACGGTAAACTTAGCACTTCCTGAGAGGCAACCTAATTTTTAATTTTATATTTTTTGCTATCTTTTATATTTTGTTTAGATCAATCAAGTCTTACTTAGTATCTTTTATAGGGATTTGAAGATAATCTTGGATAAATTGGAGAGAGAATCAATTTTGAAAAGACTTATGGATCAGGTGATATCTCTCCTTTTCTTTCTCTTTGCATGGACCCTTCATTTTTTCTACTCTATTAAGGACAATGTTGATTAAGTTGGGGGGGATAATAAAAAATTTTAAATTTTTAAAGTCCTCAAGTAAGTTAGTATTTAGTATTTAAGCATCTGATTATACTTAAGAATCAAGTTAAATCAAGCATTTTTAAAAGAAAATTGATGCATAGATCAGAGAGTTTGTGAGATATTGAGGGATCAAGTATTAAGAAAACTCAATAAAGAGTTAAGTTTAGAATTTAAATAGTTTTTTTTGAATATTTTTAAATTTTTTTACCAGCATCAAAGAAGAGTTTACTTTCTATGGGCTTGTGTAAAGTAACTATATGTTTCTTCATATATTCAAAAAAAAAAAATTCAAGTACTTCATGCTAAGTAATAGGGTCTCTTTGCCTAAGCAAGCCTTGAGTTTCACGTCAAAAGGTATGAAGGGCAAAGAAGCTTTGTTGTAAAGCTAGTTTTAACTCGTAGCCTGTTTGATTCAAGCAAGTAGGTCCGAGGGATATTCTATACCTAGTGTCTTAAAGCCGTCTGATTCAGGAGTCACTGACTGAAAACTCACTACATGGGTCAAACAGAAAGCTTAAGAGGATAAGACATTCAATAGTAGTATAATATTAAATAAAAAAATAAAAAAAAAAGAGTGAGAAAAAAAAAGGTTCAATAAATGAAGAATGGAAGTAACAATATACTTGTCCATATGAAGGTGAATGATTTGGAGATAAAGGTAGAAATAATTTGAAAAAATTCAAAAAAAATTTAGTGTTCTTAGTTTAACTTCCATATTGATTAGTATTAATACCCTAATGACATACCTCACTCACACTCTATTGAATATCAATAGCTATTTTAAAAATTATTTGGTGAAATTTGAAATTTTAAGTTAAACGGTACTTGATTCTAAATTCTTTCTTTACTCGAGGACGAACAAAGTTCAAGTTGAGAGGTGTGATAAGTAGTGTATTTTTATATTTATTATAGATATTTTTGATAATTTATGGTACTAACATCTTCTTAAAAATCTAATTTCATGAATAAATTAGATTTTCTTACAAAAATAAATAATTTTAAAAAAAATAAAATTAGAGCATATTTATGAAAAATAGATGTTAATTCAATTGAAAAATTTAAGCACCAAAATGACAAAAAATTTTTGAATAATTTAATGTATATTTATTTTTATTTTTTAAATAAAAATCAGAGCAAAAATAGAGTCAAAATATCCTAAAAAATGATTTTTATAGCCTCCGGTACATGGTGGACAGGCCGATCGGTCCATGGAATCAGAGCACACAGTCTATCAAAAATTTCACGCGGTCCACAAGCATGGCTCACAGTGAGCGAAAGGTATTTTTCACAAACGGATGGTCAGGATTCAAACTAAGGGAGATCGAATGGCTGTTGTTCGCTGTCGGTTTGTAAGGGGAAGTTTTGCACGATCCAACTACTGAAAATGCATCCATCATCAGATCCGACGGTTCAGACTCGTTGCCGACTTTGAATAGGACTCTTTTGCATAATTCGATGACCCATAACCAATCTGAACCCAGATCGAATGACTGTGGTTTTATCCAATTTTGATTTAGATTAAAACGAGGATTTTTTGGGCAGATCTGGACGGTTCAAGCTCCATCTGATGGTCAGGAATATTCCTAAGGAGATTAATATGATTTCTAAGGGTTTTAGGACTCTTTTTCCTACCAAAAAATTATAAAAAATTCATCTATAAATAGGGGGTTCGGGAATAAGCATTGAGAGCAAAAAAAATTAGTAGAAAGTGAGGAAAAGAATAGAGAAAAAAATAAAATAGCTTTAGAGATCCAAGAAAAAAAAGGAGAAAAATTGGTTCGCTCTACGGAGTATGATGAAAGAAGGAGAGATCATCAACTATCTTTCCAATGAGATTGGACTGATCAAATTTAGATTCTTGTTACAGTTTTATTTTTATTTTATTTTATTATTTTTTTTAAATTTTTTGTACTTAAATTTCAATTTCAATTAATGTAAAATTTATTTTCTTGCACTTTAAATTTTTGTCTTTTATTTTTTTGCAAATAGATACTAGGATCTAGTTAGTAGATCTTAATACCAATTTATTTTATATACTTTAAATTTTTATTATTTATTTTTATTGTAAGTAGATGCTAGGATCTAGTTAGTAGATCTTAGTACCCGATTTATTTTTCATACTTTTAATTTTTATTTTTTGACTTAAATTACTTTCTTCAAAATTTTATTTTCTTTTTGCAAAATCAAAGATTTCAAATCAAAATCCTGCCTTCTCTAAGATTCAATCCGACTCATTATTTTTTATGTATTTTTAATTGAAGTCAGAATTTGATTGATAATCACGGTGTCCTAACAACAACATCGCAATCATATCAATGACCGAGCCTAAACTACCAAAGATAGGCTTCTAGGACATAATCTACTTTAGGAGTTTGCTGGTTATATACTATGCACTAACAGATTGTGATTATTTGTAAATGCCATTTCTTAGTTGTCCATATAATTTTGACATCATTCATAATTATATCACAAAAATCATTAGACAAGAGTGACAATCACTAAAATGACATTGTTAGAATTGAAAATAGGCTCAATGATTCTTAAAATCAGAATTAAAATATGACTTCCATCTCTAATATTTAGGAACCACTTGCTATTTTTAATCTTTCTACTAATATGAAGTCGTTGCAATAATTTACATAGACTTTCGATATCCAATACCGAGGCAATAGTGTCATAGATAGAGAAATCATAAGGTGTTATCAAATAAATATCTTGTCTAGCAACCCTTTGCTAATTTTTCTTCCTTAGCTTGTTCGGATTAAGAAACTCTGCTAGACTAGATTAACCTTAGACTCTTTTGTCAGTTCAAAATCATTAGCCCAAGCATAACTTTTTTGTACCCTCTTTTCTTTTTTTTCTCAAAGAATTATTGTCCCACTAAAGAAATATCTTCAGAGGTGCAAAAAGAACTCCTTCAATATTTGAAGGATTTCTTCCCACTGAGTATTATCAAATTTACAACTAAATTCATATTATTTGCTACTCTTAATAACACCACACGATGATATGATCATTTGGCCACTTTTGATAAGTGCCTTTGATCACATCATATGTGTTGGATGTGGAAATATCAGGTGCTGGATCCATAATCATATTTAGGATCCATCCGTACTCTAGAACTATTTATAACTTTCAATACCATCTATCAAAGTTGGGTCCTATAAATAAGTCACTATCAAATAGTGAATGGAGCAATGGATATCTAGCCATAACTTAAAGAAAAATACAAGACCTCAATGTTTATGAATTGATTAAGCCTAAAGACTTAGACTTTAGCCTAAAGATATTTTTACTATTTTGATCGAATTGGTAGCCTCTACCTCCAATCCGAAGAATTATCTTAATTTCATAGTGGGTACTATAATTCACACAGACTGTACTTAAGCTCGACTTTGACCGGCTCACCCATGTACATCTATGGGTAGGTTCTTAATCAATTATTTTTTTAAATAATTTTTAGTAATTAATTTTGTCTTTGGTAACTTTTCAGTTGACTTTGGTCTTCTCTGCAAGTCCTGGTTAGATCCAACCATTAACATGATCGTACTCAAGAATCTAACTACTAAATGATTAGGTCTAATTTTGGCCGGCTAACCCGACCACTCACCAGAAAGACTCGATTGAGTCATCATATTATGAATGATAATTTCAATAGCAGATGAGCATCGCCCTTTGGGCCTCTAATGATCATCATACTAATGGACCCATTATCACCTAACTTAATGGGAGGCTATGATCTAGTTATCCCCTTAACTAGCTCATTTTAGAGACCTAATAATTTAGAGAATTTAATTTATGAGTCAAGAGAAAAGAAAAGATCAATTAGTAAACCACAATCCTTCCACTGACTTCATCAAGTCATTGAATTGGATTAGAGTCATGCTGAATGAAATAGCACCTAAATCAGTCACACTGATCAACCTTAATGGCATGGGTCAACTCGAATCACTTTGCAGTCTAATCAAGACATAATCTATCAAATTGGCAAGATAAGTGTGATCGATGGAAGGGTCTATCAAGCTTGTCTTAGACACCATCGAAATGGCTAGGTAAGCTGCTCTCAATTAAAACTCACTGGTCAAAATGCCGAACTTACTTTAGACATCAATTGGCTAATTAGTTTTGATTTGACCAACCTAATGATTTAGGTTCAACCACTGAGCCATAATCAAGATCCATTTGATCTAATCAAAGACATGGACTTGACCATTAATAACTATTGTATTGGTTTTAGAGAAATCCTGATTTAATCTAATTTAATATTTAATTAGATTTAATCAATTTCTCTAGTTAGTCCATTAGCTCTTTGATTCTAACCTTAGGTCTAACCCAATTAAGAGGACCTAATTTAAGTTAACCCATGCCCCCAAATTTTATAAAATGTCATTAGATCTTAAATCATAATTCTAGATCTAATCGATCATTTACTTAATTCTTAATTAACTTCAGCATCAATATGGGTTTAGGTTATGGTTTGAAATAATTTCAATCTTTTTATTTTGTAAATAATTTATAATAAATTTTATATAAAAATTTTTTATTCTAAAACTAGATCGATTCAATCAACATTGAGTCGGCTACACAAGGGGACTGAGTCAACTCAGTTTAAAACTGGGTCAGCTCAATAATTATGTGAGCACATTTCAGATCTGAAAAATCTTATATAATTCTAAAATAAAATCAATCATAACACTTTTAGATCATATCTAAAATTTATCTATTTTGAGATTTTATTTTATCATGATTAAAATAATTTTAATCATATAGGTTAAATATTTTATTTTTCATATAACTTTGTATCACATACAACAGACCTAGGGTTTCAAGATCTAGAGTTTTACAGAAAAATAAGTTCTTCCTTTTTCATTCTTCTTATGGGATCTAATCATATGGCACCCCTACATACCATAAGAGCACCCCATCGAATGATAAGAGAAGGCCTTTAAACCTTTCTTGCTCCTATGATCGGATGGTCTGGTGATCAACCCAATCTAAATACTTGCTAATCAGATCATCTAATCTAATCACGTATCACATATGTAAGAATTTAGATCTAATCTAAATTACATCAGATCTGATTATAACTTTAGATCACATCTAAATCAGATTATAAATATTACATGTAATACATAAAATCAGATTTTATCAACGATCAGCATAAACTAGGACAATCTTTTCACTGTAAGGGATAAATCCTACAGCAGGACAACCTTATGTCAGTTTGTGTGATCCATCATTAACTAAATTTAGATCTAAATATCACATATTAAATCTAAATAAAATTAAAATTTAGATTTAATATGTACATAAATCATGTCATAATGAACCTGGGCTCTAATACCACTATTGAAAAACGTAAGCGATTTTATGTATATATTTTGAAATTTTTTTGAATAAATTATAGTGAAAGATAATTAGATTAATAAAATTAATCTAATATGTATATGATCTAGTCATTAAATCAATCTATTCTAGGATCTATGACATAATATGTTGCATATAAAATCTAAAAAATACTGAAGATAAAATCAGCATGCATGCATGTGAGCAGTAGATCACATCTACTTCTAATCTGAGTTCAGAACTCGATACCTTTGCCTAAATCGATGATCGCTGCTACTGAGAGACATGGTGAAGGAGATCTTTGCTAGTTGTTTGCAGCCACACATGCATCCAATCTCTATAAAAAATTTACTCAAAGTCTCGATCTAATCGATTTTCTTGAGAGTGCTAGCTCGTGCGAAGATCATCTTCTTGGCTGATCTGGATCTTTTTTTCATATTTTTGAAACCTTTTCAAAAGTTAAAAATAAACTTCTGAAGGATATGAGGACGTTAAAGAAGAAAAAAGAAAAAATAATTTTTTTTCATATTTTTCTCTCTTTCCAAACCCTGAGGAGTAAAACCTAGAATTTAGCTTTTGTGCTAACCCAAAGAGAGAGGACTCTCCTCCTCTTTTTCATGCCATGAACCAATGCCCCAAGCCCCTTCACATGAAGAACTCTTTTTTTGATATCTTACATGCACAAAAGAAACCATAAAAGCCTCTTTTATAGACATGTAAGGAGGTGGGGTGAAGAGTCCAAGAGATCATGGACTCTTGATATGTTGTCACCCTTACTCAAAAATTCATGCCAAAATATGCCAAAAATAATATGGAATGCCCCTTTCCATATTTTTTCATAGTAAATTAATTCTCCAACTAATTTTTTATGAAAGATCTCTTCAAAATATCACACATATAAGGAGAAAAAAATAAGTTGGCATGGAGAGGTTGATTTGGATAAGAACAGACTCTCTTGATAAGAAATATTTTAAAATCTAATTTTAAAAGCTTCATTTTATCAAAATCAAATTAGATTTTAATGTGAGATAGAGAGGGAGAAGAACTCTTTGGCATCAAAAAATCTTATGCAAAAACTATTTGTGCATGAAGATGGATGGCGTGCAAAGTGGGATGGCGCAAGGGAGAAGAGTCCTATTCCAATATGGACTCTTAATTTTCTTATTTGAATCCATACCAAATCACATCTGGTTTAGTCCAAATAAAATATATAAAACTTAATCTAATTAGGTTCATAAATTTTTAATCAAATTCTAATCAAATTAGAAATTGATTGAATCAAAATTCTGATCAAATCAGAGACTCTTCTTCCTTAACGATTAGGTTATCTCATAACCTAATCGGATCAAATCTAATTGAATCCAATTCAATTAGATTTTATTTAATACACTTTGTTCAATCAAATTGAATTAATTAGCAATCTAATTGCTAATTAATCCTTCACTAATTCACTAACACTTGATGAATTAATTTATTACAACTTTTGCATAAGGTTAACCATCAATCGAATTAACGATTAAACCCTTGAATGATTCTCAATCGTTGATCAGCCACATGATCAGTTAAAAACTTCTTTTGAGTATGACCTCATAGGTTTGAACCTAAGCTGGTAACATAAGAATAAGTTTCTAAACCAATCGATGTAACCATCTAGCAATGGTAACCCGACATCCGGACAGGTCGAATGAAGATGAAGCAACATTCAAGAACCTATTGACGTATGATTATCGTATAATTTATCCCTTTGACCCTAATACTCAAAGATGACCTAAAATTTAACTATCAATCCTAGATAAGTTATTCACATTATATTTTAATTTTTTTCAAATCTATCACATGGATTATCTGGGTCCAAGTTTTGCTAAATTGAAATACATTAATACATTAAATTCTACTAATTCAGAGGGATCAATCCCATCTTGACTCATGCACCGACTTGACAAGTACTTAACTGTATCCAAAAATCTTTCATTACTGAATTAGAAACTCAGTTAGTTTGGTACCAAAGTACAGTGATTTGCTTACAAGTCATCATGATGATCTCCGATCGGAAGGACACTTATACCCATACCCTTCGTGAGCTACCCTTGATAGCAGTGTGCTCCAAGTTACTCATGTTATGTGATAATATACTCCTACATCTCACCTGCATGTCATACCAGTATCTCCACCCCATTTGGTTACAAGGATAACCAATGCATATGGCACACAATGATCTACACTTGATATCACTATCATCCAGTAATAGCATATCATTTGGTCATGAACCAATTTAAGGATTATGCGATAAATCTTTCTTTATCGATCAAAATAATCTTAAGAACTTCGTCACAATATAGGAGTTCATTAGAAGATGTAACCTTATGATGAAAAAGACCAAATAATTTTTATTAATTATCAATTTATATACAATTATAATTAGCACAATCATCAAATAATTAGCTTTAGGATATAATTCCTAGCACCTACACATGAGCAAGATCCCTTATGCTTTGGCAATAGAGAGTCTCATGTATGTCATGTTATGTACATGCCCTGATATAGCACTTATCGTGAGTGTCACGAGTAAATATCAGGCGAATCTAGATAAAGAACACTGGATTGCTGTTAAAAATATCTTTAAGTACTTAAGAAGGAGTAAGAATGTGATGTTAGTCTTTGGTGGAGAATCGGAGCTAAAAATTGAGGGATACACTGATTCAAACTTTATGACTGATGTCGATAATAGAAAGTCTACATCAGAATGTATGTTCTTGTGTAATGGTGGTGTAGTTAGCTGGAAGAGTTTCAAGCAGTCGATCATTATAGATTTGATCATAGAAATTGAGTACATCGTCACCTTTGAAGCTGCGAAGGAAGCCTTTTGGTTCAAGAAGTTTATTGCAGAGCTAAATGTGATGCCATCAGATGTCATTACACTACACTGCAATAACAATAGTGCCATAGCCTTCGCTAAGGAGCCAAGGTCTTACCAGAAGTTCAAGCACATAGAGCGACGATTTCACATCATACGTGAGTACTTCGAGAAAAAGTTTGTCGAGGTGCAGAGAGTCGACTTTGTGCTGAATATGATGGACCCACTGACCAAGCCTCTCAGCCAGCAGAAGATCGAAGCTCACCTTGAGAAGATGGATTTTAGTATATAGCAAATTGGTTTTAGATCAAGTGAGAGTTTGTTGGATTTGTGTCCTAGAAGTCAATTATTGACTGACACATTATGTAATTCTAGGACCTAAACTTGTAATCTTTTTATTATCAATAAAGGGCTTTTTCATTCCAATCATGTTTGTGTTCATGATTTGTCCTAAAAATTAATATTTTTTTTTTGTATATTCTTAAAGAGTTAAGAATTTGAGACATACATTAATTAGTAGTTAATTTCTAAATGCTTTCAATCAAAGGATCATTATGGATGACAGTGATCAATCCATTTGAGATCGATACATGATTCACCTCTCTTATGGGCAGATAAGTCTTGGATCTGCGATGTAGAGACATTAGGATGAAGGTGCAGGTGGTTGTTAGAGAACACTTGCACAGAGAGTGACCAACACGAGAACCATATAGATGTCTACTCACTCGTCAGTGGTCTTCTCGATACTACAATAGTGTGAGTGGTCCTTTGACCATGATGCCATTGGCTATTCGCAGTGAGGCTACTGGGTTTGACTACATGTTCTCTCAATCCCTAGCAATTCAGGTTCTTGCTATGTATGTTGGCTTCAGTAGGTTCAGGTTCACTGTTTGGAGTAGGATGCACCTAGATAGAATCTATCGATCTTGATAGAAAAAAAGAAGTCTTATGCGACTTGTGAGACTGAGTTCAGAAAGTCTTTGCCAAAGCAAATATAAATATTAAAAAAAAAATTCACAAAATTAACAAATGAATTCAAGTCGAGCCAATCTAGCATATGACTGATGATGGGGTCTGACGAGTTCTCCATGATCTCCATCA
>NC_025994.2:56318549-56412176 GCF_000442705.2 Elaeis guineensis
GTTTGGTGCCTCCTTTGTGTGGCCTTCTCGGTCACTCTCTGAAAGATTGCTCGAGCCTAATATTCTGGGCTTCAATCGGGGAGTATTCGATCTTTTGAGCCGTTTAAATAATTTTTCATAGCTCACTTCAGTACCAATAAAATGATGCCACAAACTTCTGACAGTCTTTTTGTTGTCAATCAGCAAGATGGAGAATCATTGAGAGATTATGTGGTGCATTTCAACATTGCCACCTTAGAGGTTCGGGACCTCAATGATCTACGGCAATCTCGGCCATGAAAAGGAGATTGCAAAGTTTCAGGTTTACTTATTCTCTGGACAAGATACTTTCTCGATCTTACATCGAACTCTTTGAGCACACACAAAAGTACATTCGCACTGAGGAAGGTACAACTGATCGATGCTAGTTTGAAGGCATAGGTCAGAAAAGAATGAAGAAAGTGTTAGATGTGTGCCCTAGATGCCAGATTGGCCGACACATTCTTGTACAAATCTAAGGGTAAATTTATAATTTTGACTATAAATCAATAAATGGGTTATTCTTCTATCACATTGTGTACATTGTGTCTATGATACATCCTTTGAGTTAGTAGGAATGTCAATTTATATTTTTAAGAGTTGAAAATTTAAGACATGAATTTACATAACTAACTCATAAACAGCTCCTGACCATAGGATCATCACGAGGATGGTGATCGATCCAGAAGGATGGTGTACGATCACTTGTTTAGGATAGATGTGTCTTGAGTCTACGGTGAGGAGACACCAGAGCGAGAGTACAGATATTCATTGAGAACAAGAGTACTGAGCGTCAGCATATCAAGCAGTCATAAGGAAGTCTACCTTCTCGTCGATGACTAGCTCGATGCTGCAATAGTGTGTCTAGTTCTTTGACCTGAGGTGCATCGACAGTTCACCTTGAGTGTGTAATAGTTTGACTACACCATAACTCGGTCTCCTAGCTATTCAGAATTTTGAGGTGTATGTTGGCTGTAGCATATTCATTATAGGAACTAAGTCGCACTAAGATGGGATCTATCAACCTCGGTAGATGAGAGGAGTAGTCCTATGATGATCGAAGGATCGAGTCCTTAAGCCCATGACCATGGCAGAGTGAAATAATGGAAAAAGAGTTTTCCATTGGGATTTCATATTGAACTCGGATCGATCGATTGATTCATATGACTGATGTTGGATTTGACGAGTTCACCTTAATCCTAATTCAGTCAGAACTCATGATAGAGGAACTCAATCACACAGGTAGCTGCACCGAGAGATTCATCTTCAGTTCTGATGGGTTGCCACCATATACTGCTAGGTGTCACTGGTGAATTTTGGGAGCAATTAGAATGATCTTGATGATCGATCATTCTAATTGTCTGAATCAGAAGAGTTCTGATCCATCGAAAGAAGTTTCGATGATGTCGATGATGAGATCATGACATGTCTCATTACCATACAGAATTGAACCTAACTGGATCACACAAATAAGGGTTAGAGTCTGGATGTCATCAATTGGGCTAACCCAATTGATTTGGATAAGATCCAATTAGGTTCAAGAAAATCATGCTAGTACACGATTGAGCCTAACTTTCTCCTCGTGTAATCTTTTCTGTCTCTACTGAGTCAAATATGATTTGACTCATCCAGAGAACTTTGAGAAAGTTTTTCTCATTCTAAATGAAGCTTGTCCAGCTCAGAAAAGTCTTATCTTAATTCATGAGATGAATTTAAGATAACACCTATTAATTTCTGTCACCTGCCATTTTTATTTTAGGATATTTGTCAAAAGTTGACATATGGGTCTTAAATTGAAGGCCACTTGGCAAGAGCTTATTGAAGAATTTTTGTGGAGCCAAACCACATCAAATTGGGCACCATAATCAGATTATGGTGTGAGCCCAATTGGATTAAGTGGGCACCCCAAGTGGATAAGGTTGGAGAGTCTTGATAAGATTGGACTCTTTAGCGCCAACCTCTCTTTGTCCTTATCCAGTGTTGGTGCCAACTTTGAGATAGAGGCTTGGGTTCTTATCTGACGTGATCAGATGATATCAAGCAACCAATCAAAATTTTTTCAAAATTTATTGAAATTTTTTGATTGGTTGAATGATGTGGCACTATGCAGTATACAGGGTCTATATAAACCATTCTGCGCCTAGGGTTTTAGAAGTGAAGTTGTTTTATGCACAAAACCTAATAGCTGCCACCCCCTCTCTTCTTCTCCACATCTTCCCTGCTCTCCTATCTCCCCTCTTCATGTCCAAGGAGTTGGACATTCATCTGGTGCAAGAAAAAGGCATGGTGACGCCTGGAACAGGAAGGCTACAGGACATCTTTGACAGGCTACTACTCTAACTTCAGAAAGAGTTCTGAAGTACTTCCAAATCAGATTGAGATCTAATTTTTGGAGCGTAGATTCATGAGGAGAAGGTGTTTCAGATCCTATTTGAGTGGATACTGGTAGAGGCCAGGCGCTTGCGTGGCTACATCAGAACCTCGGACTGTGCTGAGATCATCTACAGAGGGTAATTAGATTACCCTTGAGGTATGTCTATACTTCTCATATTTTTAGATTTAATTTTAAATTTTAAATATCAGATAATAAAATTAGATCTAATAAATATTAGATTTGAAATAATATAGGATAAAATTTTTAAATTATTTCATTCCAGATTTGATGAAATCTGGAAGATCCTACAAAGGAAAAAGGTGATTTTTCCTTCAACTGGTATCAAAGCCAGGTTTTTGACTCTATTTTAGATCTAATTTAGATCTAATTTTTATATTTATTTATATGATATTTAAAAGATTTCAGATGTCACATTAGATGTGATAAGATCTGAAATCAAAATATTTAAAATTAAATCTAAGAAGATCTAACATGCATGAGATGCATGACTAGACTAGGATTAGTTGAATCCATGAACAGTCTTAAGTTTTATATTTTAATGAGATTAAAATATGAATTAAATTTAATTTATTATTTATTTTTTTGATATTATAATTATTATAATCAGATCAAAAAATAAAAAATAAAATTTTATTTTTTTCATAAAATTGATCTGTTGCATGCCTAGACTAGTTGTAGAATTATTCCAATAACTTGTCTAGAATAGATTTAATTTTGAATAGTTCAATTTAAATCTTATTTTTTAGATATTACATGTGATGTATCAGATCTAGAAGCATGTTAATTAGATCCATTTTTGATACATGAGATGTATGCAAAGCATGTATTAGTTAGATCTTAAATTGTATAGAAGATATGTAAATTTAGATCTAACTAGTTTTCTAGTGAAATTTATATTTCTGATTAAGGTGTTCCTCATGGCCGTCCGGTCATAAGAACAAAGTAGGATTTAAAGACCCTCTCTTCTCATTCAATAGGATGTTCATATGATGTGTAGGGGTGCCACGCGTTCATCCTTAATCAGAAATTAAAACTTACTTTTCTGCAAAATCCTAGATCCTAAAATCTTAGGATTTATTTTACATGCTTTGTTTATGAACCCAAACTTAATTAGTGAATTAAGCTTATAAAATTAAGTTAGGTCTAAAATTGAAAATTTCAGATCTAAGATATTTTTATAAAATTGAGTTCGGGCTTGAGTAGCTCAATTAAATCTAGCTGTTGATCAAATCGAATCAAGAGTTGGTTAGGTGGGATCATGAAAGCTAATAATTGACCAGCCTAATAGGATTAAGTCTGGGTTAAGGTCGAATCACATTTAGATATGACTCGATTAAGTTAAGACCTAATTTGGCTCAGAGGTTAGAGCCTGGATTGTAGGCTAACCCATTTAGTTCTGGTTCGATAATTTGGTGTCTAAGGTAAGTTGGCAGATTCGACCGACTGATTTTTAATTGGGAGCTACTCGACTCGAATGTATTCTTGTTGAGTTAATGACATATCCCTTCTATCGATCTCACTTATCTAGCCATATGTGTCGATCCAATTCTGATTTGAGGTGGCTAATAATTCGAGCTAACCCATGCCACTAGGTTAGTCATAATTGTTATGACTATGTCAAGTCAAGTTTAATGAGACCTAAATTATATCTCTCTAAGAAAATATTAAGTCTAGATCTTCCACCATTATGGATGTGTGGGCCCTTTCCGGGGTTGATTGTTCTCGACTGATTACGGTGGCTTAGTTGCACCAGAAAGATGCAACCATGTCCATTAGGCATTGGATGCTACGGATTAGAGGATGGGTTGGGCTCAATATTTTGGATATGGTGAGAGACCCAATCAAGAATCTAGTTCATGCAAATGGTGGGTTTGGCTTAACTAAGAATTGAAACAATATTCCAGATACGGTGAGCTTCATGAATTAGAGACCAAGTTTTGGGTGTACCATAATTAGAAAATCATTGGACAAGAGTTATCCACTCATTGGTTGACCCATCACCAATAACTGTTAGGTAAGGTGATGAGCCAGTCAGTGAGACCGCACCACCCACTAGAAATCACTGATCATGGAGATTTTCACATCTCTACCAAGGGAGTGTAGGAATCTGAAAAAATAGTGGGAGCCTAATTTACTTAAAAATAAAATCTCTAAATAAATTGATTAAGTCTGATTACAAAATCTAACTAGAAACTTTCGACTCTCTATAGGAAACATGTCTACCTCAAACCCCCTGACCAAAATACTAGACACCCATAGATTGACTGGATCCAATTTCAAGGACTGGTTGAGCAACTACATAATTATTTTGGATTCTAAAAAATTGGCTCATGTCTTGGACCAGGACCCACCTGCCATGCCAACATATCTGACTGCTGAACAGAGAGCATCTCTGAAAAAGTAGATGGATGATGATAACAAAGCAAGATACTACATGTTGGGTGCAATGTCTGATGACTTGCAGTGCCAACATGAGAACATTTTGACTACCCATCAAATGTTGGCTCACCTACAAGAGTTGTTTGGTGAACAAAATTGTGTAGCCAAGTATCAAGTCTGTCAAAGACTTTTTAAGGCTAAAATGCATGATGGGCAGTCAGTTCAAGATTATTGTTTGACAATGATCAAGGATCTTGAGGAGCTTGAGAAGCTCGGTATTATCTTAGATAAAGATTTTCAGATTGATGTGATCCTTCAGTCCTTGTCCGATGCATATGGTCAGTTCATCATGAACTTCCATATGCATAAGATACAGTGTACCTTGGCCGAGTTAATGAACATGCTGGTTACGGCTGAGCTTTCTATGAAGGGTTCAAAAGGCTTAGTTCTTACTGTAGAGCGGACTTCTTCTAAAAAAAAATTTTTTGGAAAGAAAAAGAAGTCTGCGAAGAAGCAGAAGGTTGATGGGAAGAAGAAGAAGACAGAACCGAAGAAGATGGCTGCTGAAAAGGAAAAATATTTCCACTACCAATCAGACGGCCATTGAAAGCGGAACTGTCTTCAGTACCTGACCACCCTGAAGAACAAGAAGGATGGTCCTTCTAGAGGTATGCTCATTTTAGAATCTAATCTTACGGTTTCTTCTGCATCCAATTGGGTGCTTGACTCTAGTTCTAGTGCTCATTTGTGCACTTCTATGCAGGATCTTGAGGAGAGCAGGAGGCTGAGGGATGGGAAGATGATCCTACGCATCGGGAATAGAGCAAGAGTTGCTGCTGTGGCCATGGGAACCTATCCTCTGCAATTACCATTAGGATTAGATTTATTTCTTAAAGATTGTTATTATGTGCCTGCAGTAAGTAGAAATTTGATTTCTGTTTCATGTTTAGCACAAGAAGGCTATGTGATTAGCTTTCATAAGGACCATTGTAATATATTTTATGAAAATAATAAAGTTGCAGATGGTTTTCTTATTAACGATCTCTGTCAGCTACATATTGATATATCTGTATTTAATATCAAGCAAAATATGAATGACATAGGAATTTAAAGGCCTAGAAATAGTCTAAATGATAGGTATCTGTGGCACCTAAGGCTAGGTCATATAGTGGAAGATAGGGTTAACAAATTGGAGAAATCCGAGCTATTGAACCCGTTGACTTCTGAGTCATATCCAGTTTGTGAATCATGCCTTCAAGGCAAAATGACCAAACTTTCTTTTGTAGGATATGGAGAAAGGGCCACAGACCTACTTGCCCTAGTACATACGGATGTGTGCAGTCCATTTGATGTGCCGGCTAGAGGCAACTATATCTACTTCATTATCTTTATCGATGATATATCTAGGTACGGATATGTATTTCTAATGAAACACAAGTCTGAAGCTTTTGAAAGGTTCAAAGAATTCAGACATGAAATAGAAAAACAAACAGGAAAGCCCATTAAGGTTCTTCGATCAGATCGAGGAGGTGAATACTTTAGTTGGAAGTTCCTAGACTATCTTAAGGACAATGGTATAGTCTCTCAATGGACTCCACCTAGAACGTCTCAACTCAATGGGGTTTCAGAACGAAAAAACTGGACCCTATTAGATATGGTCCATTCCATGATGAGCTTCACGGACCTCCCTGAATTTTTTTGGGGACATTGTCTCATGACAGCAATTTATGTATTGAATAGAATTCTCTCTAAAACCATTCCTACCACACCGTATGAGATATGGCATGGTAAGAAGCCAAGTCTGAATCATCTCAGAATTTGGGATTGTCCGGCTCATGTCAAAAGACAGCAGACGGACAAGTTAGAGTTCAGGTCTTTTAGAGCTTGATTCATAGGATATCCTAAAGAGTCATTAGGATACTATTTTTATATTCCGAAAGACCACAATGTGATTGTGAGTCGAAATGCTATTTTTCTTGAAAAAATAGTTTATTCAAGATGGTGGCATCGGAAGAATAATTAAGCTCAAGGAGAATGTTCTCCAAGAGCAACGAGCTAAAAAACTTGAGGAACCAAATCAATCAGAACCAGTCCTAACACAACCTCTTCCACCTCATAGATCGACTAAGATTTTCTGTCCTCCCGAAAGGTACTTAGGTACCATATAAGAGGATGTAGAGAAAATATTTCTCATGGGAAATGGGGTTCATGGTGATGATTCCAAGACCTATGACGAGGTAATATCAGATATCGACTCTGAGAAATGGTTAGAGGCAATGAGATCAGAAATTGACTCGATGCACTCAAACCAAGTCTGGACCTTGGTAGATCCACCTGAAGGTATTGTACCTATTGGGTGTAAATGAATCTTCAAGAGAAAGATAGGTGCAGATGAGAATGTAGAGACATTCAAGGCTAGGCTCATAGCGAAAGGTTATAGTCAGCGTGAAGGCATTGACTATCAAGATACCTTCTCGTCCGTAGCCATGCTAAAATCCATCTGCACATTGCTTGCTATTGCAGCCTATTTTGATTATGAAATATGACAGATGGACGTGAAAATGGCGTTCTTAAATGGACATCTTGAGGAAGATATCTATATGAAACAGCCACTTGGTTTCACATCCAGTGATGATGATCATAAGATCTGCAAGCTGTAAAGATCCATTTATGGACTTAAGCAAGCATCTCGGAGTTGGAATACTCGTTTCAATGATGTGATCAAAATATTTGGTTTCATCAAGAACGAGGAGGAACCATATGTGTTCAAAAAAGTTAGTGGGAGCGCAGTTATCTTCTTCATATTGTACGTAGATGACATCCTCCTAATTGAGAATGACATTCTCATGTTGACCTCAGTCAAAGTATGGTTGTCTAAGGAGTTCTCTATGAAAGATCTAGGAGAGGTATCCTTCATACTGGGTATTAAGGTCTATAGATAGACCAAATAGGATGCTGGGACTTTCACAGAAGATGTACATTGAGGAGGTGCTAGAAAGGTTTAGCATGGAAAACTCCAAAAGATGTTTAGTACCTTTTAGACATGGCATTCATCTCTCCAAGAAGATGTGCCCTAGCACACCTGAGGAGATTGAACGCATGAGCAAGATCCCTTATGCTTCGGTAATAGGGAGGCTCATGTATGCCATGCTATGTACACGACCTGATATAGCCCATACTGTGAGTGTCACAAGCAGATATCAGTCGAATCCAAGCGAAGAGCACTGGACTTCTGTGAAATGTATCCTTAAGTACTTGAGAAAGACTAAGGATATGTTTCTAATCTTTGGAAATGGAGAACTCCAGATTCAGGGATATACAGACTCAGTCTTTATGTCTGATATAGATGATCGAAAGTCGACATCTGGGAGTCTGTTCATTCGCAAGGGTGGTGCAGTCAGCTGGAAGAGATTCAAGCAGACGGTGATTGCTGATTCTACCATGGAGGCAGAGTATATTGCTGCATCGAAAGCTGCGAAGGAGGCATTCTGGTATAAGAAATTTGCCGTGGAGCTTGGAATGATGTCATCGGGTGCCATCCTTCTTTACTGTGACAACCATGGCACCATAGCCCTAGCTAAGGAGCCAAGGTCTCACCAGAAGTCCAAACACATCGAGCGGCGATTCCATCTGATCCGTGATTACCTCAAAAAGGGTTATGTCGAGGTCAAGATAGTTGACTCCACAGACAATGTGACAGACTCACTGACAAAGCCATTAGGCCAGCAAAAGATCGAAGCCCACCTTGAGAAGATGGAACTTAGATATGTAGCCAATTGGCATTAGGTCAAGTGGGAGTTTGTTAGATGTGTGCCCTAGATGCCAGATTAGCCGACACATTCCTGTAGAAATCTAAAGGCAAATTTATAATTTTGACTATAAATCAATAATGGGTTATTCTTCTATCATATTGTGTACATTATGTCTGTGATACATTCTTTGAGCTAGTAGGAATGTCAATTCATATTTTCAAGAGTTGAAAATTTAAGGCATGAATTAATATAACTAACTCATAAACAGCTCCTGACCATAGGATCATCACGAGGATGGTGATCGATCCGGAAGGTTAGTGTATGATCGCTTTTTTAGGATAGATGTATCTTGAGTCTACGGTGTGGAGACACCAGAGTGAGAGTATAGGTATTCATTAAGAATGAGAGTACTGAGTATGATCATATCGAGCAGTCATAAGGAAGTCTACCTTCTCGTCGATGACTAGCTCGATGCTGCAGTTGTGTGTCTAATTTTTTGACTTGAGGTGCATCGACAGTTCACCCTAAATGTGTTATAGTTTGACTACACCATAACTCTATCTCCTAGCCATTCAGAATTCTGAGGTGTATGTTGGCTGTAGCATATTCATTGTAGGAACTAGGTCGCACCAAGATGGGATCTATCAACCTCAGTAGATGAGAGTAGTCCTATGATGATCGAAAGATCGAGTCCATAAGCCCATGGCTATGACAGAGTGAAATAATAGAAAAAGAGTTTTTCATTGGGGTTTCACATCGAACTCGGATCAATCGATTGATTCATAGACTGATGTTGGATTTGACGAGTTCACCTTAACCCTAATTCAGTCGGAACTCATGATAGAGAAACACAATCACATAGGTAGCTGCATTAAGAGATTCATCTTCAGTTCTGATGGGTTGCCACCATATACTGTTAGGTATCACTGATGGATTTTAGGAGCAATTAGAATGATCTTGATGATCGATCATTCTAATTGTCTGAATTAGAAGTGTTCTGGTCTATCGAAAGAAGTTTCGATGATATCGATGATGAGATCAGGACATGTCTTATTACTATATGAAATTGAATCTAACTAGGTCTCACAAATAAGGGTTAGGGTCTGGATGTCATCAATTGGGCTAACCCAATTGATTTGGATAAGATCCAATTAGGTTCAAGAAAATCATGCTAGCACACGATTGAGCCTAACTTTCTCCCCGTGTAATCTTTTCTGTCTCTACTGAGCCAAATATGATTTGACTCATCTAGAGAACCTTGAGAAGATTTCTCTTATTCTAAATGAAGCTTGTCCAGCTCAAAAATCTCTGGTCTTAATTCATGTGATGAATTTAAGACAACACCTGCTAATTCCTGAAACCTGCCATTTTCATTTTAGGATATCTGTCAAAATTGACATATGGGTCTTAAATTGAAGGCCACTTGGCAAGAGCTTATTGGAAGATTTTTGTGAAGCCAAACCATATCAAATTGGGTGTCATAATCAGATGATGACACGAGACCAATTGGATTAAGTGGGCGCCCCAAGTGGACAAGGTTGGAGAGTCTTGATAAGATTGGACTCTTTGGCGCCAACCTTTCTTTGTCCTTATCCAGTATTGGTGCTAACTTTGAGATAGAGGCTTGGGTTCTTATCTGATGTGATCAGATGATGTCAAGTAACCAATCAAAATTTTTTCAAAATTTATTAAAATTTTTGATTGGTTGAATGATGTAGCACTGCGCAGCATATAGGATCTATATAAACCCTTCTGCGCCTAGGGTTTTAGAAGTGAAGTTGTTTTATGCACAAAACCCAATAGCTGCCACCTCCTCCCTTCTTCTCCATGTCCTCCCTACTCTCCTATCTCCCCTCTTCAAGTCCAAGAAGTTGGACGTTCATCTGGTGCAAGGAAAAGGCGTGGTGATGCCTGGAACAGGAAGGCTGCAAGACATTTTCGACAGGCTGCTGCTCTAACTTCAGAAGGAGTTCTGAAGTACTTCCAAATTAGATAGAGATCTAATTTTTGGAGCATAGATTTATGAAGAGAAGATGTTCCTGATCCTGCCTGAGTGGATACCAGTAGAGGCCAGACGCTTGCGTGGCTACATCAGAACCTCAGGCTGTGCTGAGATCATCTACAAGATAATCAGATTATCCTTGAGGTATGTCTATACTTCTCATACTTTTAGATTTAATTTTAAATATCAAATAATAAAATTAGATCTAATAGACATTAGATCTGAAATAGCATAGGATAAAATTTTTAAATTATTCTACCCCAGATTTGATGAAATCTAGAAGATCCTACAAAGAAAAAAGACAGTTTTTCCTTCAACATGGAGAATCATTGAGAGATTATGTGGTGCATTTCAACATTGCCACCTTAGAGATTCGGGACCTCAATGAATCTATGGCTATCTCAGCCATGAAAAGGAGATTGCAAAGTTTCAGGTTTGCTTATTCTCTAGACAAGATGCTTTCTCGATCTTACATCGAACTCCTTGAGCACACATAAAAGTACATTCACGCTGAAGAAGGTACAACTGATCGATGCTAGTTTGAAGGCATAGGTCAGAAAAGAATGAACAAAGGTGGAACCTCTAAGGTGGAGAATCATTGAGAGATTATGTGGTGCATTTCAACATTGCCACCTTAGAGGTTCGGGACCTCAATGAATTTACGACTATCTCAGCCATGAAAAGGAGATTGCAAAGTTTCAGGTTTACTTATTCTCTAGACAAGATGCTTTCTCGATCTTACATCGAACTCCTTGAGCACACACAAAAGTACATTCACGCTGAGGAAGATACAACTAATCGATGCTAGTTTGAAGGCATAGGTCAGAAAAGAATGAAGAAATGTGGAACCTCAATGGAACCTAGCCAAACCTGCACTGAGGAGGAGGCTTCACCTTGCTGATCAAGTCCGAAGTAACAAAACTTCAGTAGCAGGTATGACTCTTACACCTCTCTTACTACTCATCGTGCATAGATTCTTATAAAAATAGAAGAAAAGCGTTACCTTTGACGACCCTAGCCAATAAAAGCATCATCGACATCTCGTAATAGGAGATGATACTGTCAGTTCCATCGAGACCACAGTTACGATATCAAGCAGTGTATTCGACTAAAGGATGAGATAGAAGTTTTGATTAGACAGGGATATCTCGAAAAGTATCTATGGGACCGATCTGTGCAGCTGCCTGCTGATCCTCAACCTCCATCGTGTCCCGAGAAAAAAACTCACACCCAACCGATGGCGGGCATGATTAATATGATTTCTGAAGGACTGACACTCTGGGGGGCAGAAGACTCAGGAGGATCCTCAAAACATCAATGGAGAGATGATGCCATCATTTTTTTTTAGAAATATTTATGAAAGGTTCAAACTCATTATAATGATATAGTTGTCATTTCTATGACAATAGTCATGATATAAAATGATGTCTTGCTGATAATGGAAGCTCTATTGACGTATTATTCTACGATGCTTTCTTTCAAATGCAACTTTCTACTAACCGACTAAAACCAATTAACATGCTTTTAATCGGATTTATAGGTGACTCGGTTAAAGTAGAAGGAGAATTAGAACTTTCTGTTACTACCAGACAACAACCTCGACAATCAACTATGTGACTTAACTTCTTTGTAGTCCAAGTCCCTTCAGTCTATAATGTCATATTGGGATGATCTGGATTAAATATGCTTCGAGCCATAATATCAACATACCATTTGCTCGTATGCTTCCTGATGAGATATGAAATTGGTGAAATGAGAGAGGATCAGCAATTGATCTGACAATGCTACTTGACTGTGATTATGGGAATGAAGCCTACCGAAGTGCTTCCCATCGACAGGTTGGACTAGAGGAAAGAAGAAAACTGAGGAGAACCTACTGAACAACTCATCTCAATACCCCTTAATGATGAAGATCTAACTAAAACCATCCAAGTTGGATCCTCATTGAGCAACAATCTTCGAGAAAAGCTCGTGACCTTCCTAAGAAAAAATGTTGATCTTTTTTCCTGGTCGGCCTCCAACATGCTGGGCATCCCCTTTGATGAAAGTGTCCACTAATTGAATGTCAACGCCAAGGGCAAATCGATGAGACAAAAGAAAAGAAGTTTCACCTTCGAGTGATAGAAGACCATCGATGAAAAAATCGATAAGTTATTAGCCATCAATTTCATTCGAGAAGCTACTTACCCTGATTGGCTTGCAAATATTGTAATGGCCAAAAAGGCTAATGATAAATGGAGAATATGCATCGATTATATCAACTTGAATAAAGTTTATTCGAAAGATAGCTTTTCACTTTTCAGAATCGATAAACTAGTCGATGCTACCTCAGGTCACCAGGTACTAAGCTTTATGGATGCCTTCTTTGGGTATAATCAAATCTAGATAGTGCCCGAGGATGAGGAGAAGACGACGTTCCTCACCGAAAAGGACTTATACTGTTACAAAGTCATGCCTTTTGGACTTAAAAATGTTGGAGCTACATATCAATGACTAGTCAATAAGATCTTCAAAAATCAAATCGATCACAACATAAAGGTATATGTTGATGGCATGCTTGTGAAGAGCGATGAAGTTTCTCTCCATATCGACGATCTGATGGAAGCTTTTGATGTCTTGAAGAAGCATCAAATGAAGTTGAACCCAATCAAGTGTGCCTTCAAGATGACTTCAAAAAAGTTTTTCAGATTTATGGTAACAAGATGGGGCATCGAGGCTAACCTCAAAAAAATTAAGGCAATTTTTGACATGAAGCCCCCAACTTCTCGATGAGATATTCAAAATTTGATTGGATATATTGTGTCTCTTAGCCGATTCATCTCCAAATTGATAAAACAATACCTCCCATTTTTCAAAATCCTCAAGCAAATGAAAGACTTCATTTGGATGGAGGAATGCCAAAAAGCTTTGGAAGACTTGAAGTTATATCTAAGTTCTCCACCTCTCCTGACAAAGCTAAATACAGGCGAGGAGCTACTTATGTATCTAGTTACATCCTCTGAAGCCATAAGCTTGGTGTTAGTTTAAGAAGAAGATAAGGTGCAAAAATTCATCTACTATATAAGTCGGGTCTTACATGGAGCGAAAACAAGATACTCTCAGATTGAAAAGATCGTCTTTACGATTGTCATGACTATATGATGACTATGACCTTACTTCTAGGCCCATTCGGTGAAGGTCTTGACTGATCTCTCTTTGAGAACTTTACTTCAATGGCCAAACACTTTGGGAAGAATGGTAAAATGGGCAGTTGGATTCAGTGAGTTCGATCTTTCTTATATCTCACGATCTTTAATGAAAACTCAGATACTCATCGATTTTGTTGTTAAATGCACATCAACTATCAATAACGAAATTGAGGAGCAATATAAAAAGAAATCTTCAGAGTCGACATAGATTTTGTATGTGGATGGGGCTTCAAATGCTCAAAGTTGTGGGGAAGACCTCATCTTAACCAACATCAATGGGATGGTAACCGAATATGACCTTTGATTTGCTTTCAAGGCCTCCAATTATCAAGCCGAGTATGAGCTTTGATAGCAGGGCTAAAAGTAGCCAAAGACCTCGATGTGAAATGACTGAAAGTATTCACCGACTCTTAACTAGTAGTTGGATAATTTCAAGGAGAATATAAGGTTGGAGATCCTGTCCTACTTAGGTACCTTCAGAAACTCCAATCTCTTTAAAAAACATTTGACTACTTTGAGATCTTCTATATCCCTCGCTCAAAAAATATCCAAGTTGATTCTTTGTCTCGACTCGCGACATTCAGATGCGGCAAGTTGGGTAAAATTTTTGTTGAGCATCTGGACAATCTAAGTATCAATGTCGAAGAAGAAGTTCACCAGATCCAAGTCGGTCATGAACCGAGTTGGATCAGCCCATTCATCGAGTACCTATTTGACAAAACTTTATCGGCCAACCTTGTTGAAGCACAACAGATAAAGCGATTGGCGATTTAATATGTATTAATCGACTATCAACTTTATAGGAGATTGACATCTTTTCCCTTCCTCAAGTGTCTTCATCCTTCCGAGACTGAATATGCTCTCTGTTGAAAAATATAGGCAATTTTATGCATATATTTTAAAAATTTTTTAAATAAATTGTAGCAAAAAGTAACTAGATTAATCTTATTAATCTAACATGCATATGATTAGATCAATAAATTAATCTACTCTAGGATTTATGATATGCTATGTGGCATATAAAATCTGAAAAAATCAGAAGATAAGATCTGCATGCATACATATGAGCAGTAGATCTAATCTACTTCTAATCTGAGTTTAAAACTTGATACCTGAGCGTAGGTTAACAATCACCACTACTGATGAATATGGTAAAGAGAGTTCTCACTATTTTCTCATAACCATACACATGTTCGGCCTCTACGGAAAGTCCACTCGAAGCTCCGACCTGATTGGTCTCCTCGAGAGTGCTAGCTTATGCGAAGACCATCTTGTTGGCTGATCTAGATCTTTTCTTCAAACCTTTTGAATATTTCTAGAGATTGAAGAAGGACATCTAAAGGAGATGAGGATGAGAAAAAAGTATGGAGAGGAGATGCTCTTCTCTCTTCTTTTTCTCTCTTCCCAAATCCTTAGGAACAAATCCTAGGGTTTCTATGTTTCTCTCACCTAAAAAGGAGGGGGCTCTCCTCTTTCTTTTTCATGCCAAGATGTCACTCCCACAATTTCCACCGTGAAGACCTCTTTCCCATCTCTCTCTTACATGCACCAAAAAAAATAAACCCTTTTATTTTGGCATGAAAGGAGGTTGGGTTTGAAGAGTCCAAGAAAAGTTAGACTCTAACATGTGTTGTCACCACCTTCTCACAAAACCAACACCCAAAAAATATTGGATGTCCCAACCAAAAAGTTTTCATGGTAAATTAGATTTCCATCTAATTTTTCATGGTGAATTCCTCTCTTTTGTTGCACAAAATAAAGAGAATCCAAGGTATGGCATGGAGGTGGTTGGATGAGATCCAATCTCATCAAGATAAGGAATATTTTTTGAAATCAAATTTCAAACATTCCTTTTATCAAAATCCAACTATATTTGGCATTGAGAAAAGGGGTGACATCAGATGTAATTGGCATGGAGAAACCTCATGCAAAATATTTTTAACATGAGAAAGGTGGGCATCCAAAATTTGTGGCGCAAGGGAAGAAGAGTACTATCTTTTATGGACTCTTGATTTTCTTATTTGACTCCAAACTAACTCACATTTGGTTACACCCAAATTGATAAATGAAATCCAATCTAATTATGTTTATAAATTTTTTATTAAATTTAAATTCAATTAAAAATTAATTAAACCAAAGTTTTGATCATATCAGGGATAATTCTTTCTTAGCGATTAGATCATCTTATAACCTAATTAGGTCCAATCTAATTGAAACTAATTTAATTAGATTTTATCTAATCTTTTTTGCTCAATCAAATTGATCTAAATATCAATCTAATTACTAATTAATCTTTCATTAATTCACTAACACTTAGCGAATAAATTTATTGTAACTTTTGCATAAGGTTAACCATCAATTGAATTGATAATTAAACTCTTGAATGATTCTCAGTCGTTGATCAACCACATGATCAGTCAGAAATTTTTTTTGAGTGTGACTCCATGGTTCGAACCTAAGTCGATAGCACAGAAATAAATTTTTGAACCAATCGATGTAACCATCTACAATAAAATTCCACGTTCGTATAAGTTGAATGATGGTGAAGCAACATTCAAGAACCTACTGATGTATGGTTACCGTATAATTCATCCCTTTGACCCTAATGCTCAAGAAGACCTAGGATTTAACTGTCAGCCTTAGATAAGTCATCCACATTATATTTCAATCTTTCAAAACTATCACATGGATTATCCGAGCTCAGATTTTACTAAATTGAAATACATTGATACATTAACTCCTACTTATTCGAAGGGATCAATCTCATCTTGACTCATGCACTGACTTGGTAAGTACTTGACGGTACCCAAAAACCTTCTGTCACTGAATTAAAAATTCAGATAGTTCGATATCAAAGTACAGTGAGTTACTTGTAAGTCACCATGATGATATCAGGTTGGAGGGACACTTATATCCATACCCTTCGCGAGCTACTCTTGATAATAAAGTACTCTGTAATTGATCATGTTCAGTAATGATGTACTCCTACATCTCACCTACATGCCATACCAGTATCTCCACATCATTTAGTTATGAGGATAACCAATACATACAGCACACAATGATCTATACTTGATATCGCTATCATCCTAGTAATAGCGTATCGTTTGGTCATGAACAAGTTTAAGGACTATGTGATAAATCTTCCTTTATCGATCAAAGTAGTCCGAAGGACTTCATAACACAGGAGTTTGTTAGAAGATGTAACATTATGATGAAAAAAGTCAAATAATTTTTATTATTGATCAACTTATATACATTTATAATTAGCACAATCGTCAAATGATTGATTTTAAGACATAATTTCCAACAACTCTCATTTGGACTAAAGCTAATCAGTATAGTATCATAGACCCATCTTTGATTTATCATCTCAGAACTCCTAGATATCAAGGCTTTAGTTAATGGGTTGGTCAAATTCTCCTTTCTATCAATTTTTAAAAGTTTGATGTCATTTTAATAGATTTTTTTGAATAAGATGGTAGTGATGCAAAATATTTGGTAAGCTAACGAGACTTCGGCTCTTTAGCATGAGCTATGGCTCCGGTGCTATACAATACAATAGGATCATCATTGGAGGATGCCACTCCTAACTTGCCAGTGAACCTGTATAATCACATAGCATTTTTGTAAGCATTGGATGCTGTAATATATTCTTCCTCGTAAATTGAATTAGCTATATTGTTCTACTTGAAATTTTTCTAGCAGATTGCTCCATTATTTAGGGTGAAAATATATTCCGACATGTTCTTACTATTATTATGTCCAACTAAAAACTAGAGTCAAATTTCATAAGTTTTAAATCAGATTCTCCATAACTGAGTCGTCGGTCCTTAGTATTTCTCAAATACTTATGGATGACTTACCAGTGATTCTCATCTAGATCTTGCAAATACTCACTACTCTAATGAGTATATCATATCTTGTCTCGTACATGATGTACATGATAGAATAAATTTTACTCATAAACACTCTATGTACGTAGACTGGGATAACCTAAGCAGCCTCTTAGATCTATCTTTCATCTCTAAGATGAGGGGTGCTTTTTTCAAGTTCTTTATGGAGAACAATGATAACAGCAAAACTTTTATCTTTTGTTATATAAAAAAATATTATTCTTTATTAAGAGAATTTTATTCACATATAAAATAAGAAATATATTTATAGAACTATTAACCTATTTGCATTTGCAAGGTTCTTCTTCGTTTTCAATGAAGTCATACATTTTGATCAAAATATATGTTCCAAAGCCAAAATATTTAGCATTACTATAAAATAAAATGTCTTCTTATGATCAATACCATAACGTTAACAATATTCTTAGGCAACCAGATGGGCCTTGTAGGTCTTCACCTTCTCATCTGTGCTCTCTAATCCTATTGAAGATCTACTTACATCTTATAGGCTTTATTCTTTCGAGTAGATCAACGAGTGTCCATAAATCATTGATTATTATGGACTCTATTTTAGACTTTATGGCTCCAAGCCACTAATCAGAGTCAGATCTCTATATGGCATTCATGTAGGTGATCAGATCCTTATTGTTCTCATCGAGTTTAATAGGATCACATCTCGAAACTAGAAACTGAAGTATCTATCCGACGGATGTGGTACTCTATCAGATCTTCTTAATGGTACCTCTATAATGGATTTTGAATTTGATCTAATCAAATTTGATTCTATGGATTGACTAGATTTTGTCGATTCTTTTACCTGTCGAACTTTATAAGTTTCATATTAAAGACATCAGTTTCTTCACCAAGGTACTCCTTTTCTAAAGAGAATGTCGAACAACTTTTATTCTTCAGCAAGGTAGAAGTAATATCCCCTGAATTCTTTGAGATTATCCTACAAAATAATATATATAGGATCAGGATCCAAGCTAATTGATCTGCAAATGCTTGACATAAGCCAAATACTCTCAAACCCTAAGGTAAGAGAGTATCGGCTTACACATAGTCCCTATCTCATATGGAGTCTTTATGACTGATTAGTTTGAAATCCAATTAAAAACATCACAAGTAGTCTCAAGAGCATAATTCTAAAAAGAGACTGGTAGACTTGTAAACCCTATCATGGATTGAACTATATTTGACAAAGTCAATTCTAATAAGAGAGAATCCTATTCTCTTCTAGATATGTCAAAAAACTCATCGAAAAGGCATTCTCCTCTTTAATCTAACTGAAGAGTTTCAATACTCTTTTCAGTTTGTTTCTCTATCTTATTAAAAAATTATTTGAATATTTTAAATAATTTAAATTTATGGTAAAAATATTCATCGATCCAATACATCAGTATGTGTCAGATTCAGAACATCATTAGCTCATTCACTTTTTTCAACAAAAGGTGACTCGATCATCTTACTAAGGAGATAGGATTGACAGGTTAATAATGATTCACAATCATTAACTTTGAGAGTTATCTCCTGTTGATCCTATTCTTGTTTATATAATCGAGTCTAAATTATCAAAGATAGGTATTTACGACATTATATACTCTAAGGAATTTGTTTGTTGTGTATAATATACTAACATGCTATAACTATTTGTAAATACCATTTCTCAGCTATCCACACATGATTTTGACATCATTTATAATGATGTCTCAAAAATCATTCTATATTGACAATGTAAATCCATCCTTGGTCAGAAGGCCTACAAAAATTACATTTGTCAAAATGGATAATAGTGACAATCACCGAAAATGACATTATTAGAATCAAAAACTTACTTGAGAATTTTTAAAGCTAAAACTGAAACATGACATTCAGCTCCAATATTTAAGAATCTTTTGCTATTTTCAATCTTTCTACTAACCTGAAGTCATTGCAATAATTTGCATGGACTTTCGATACCCAAAATCCAGATAGTAGTATCACAGATAGAGAAATCATAAGGTATTATCATATAAGTACCTTGTCTTATAATCTTTTGCTGATTTTTCTTTCTTAGTCTGTTCAGATCAAGAGACTCTACCAGACTAGGTTAACCTTAGACTCTTTTGTCAGTTCAGACTCCTCAGCCCAAGCACGACTCTTTTAAACCTTTTTTCCCTTTCTTTCTCAAATGATTGTTGCCTCATTGAAGACACATCTTCAAAGGTATAAAAGAACTCCTTCAAGATTTGAAAGATGTTCTTCCACTGAGCATCATTGAATTTATAACTAAATTCATATTCTTTGCTGCTTTCAAAAATACTATACAGTGATATGATCATTTGGCTACTTCTGATAAGTGCCTTTGATCGCATCGTGAGTGTTGGATGCAGAAATATTTGGTGCTGGATCCGTATACAGTATCATTTTATGCTTTTGAATTATCTACAACTTTTGATACCAAATACAAAGTTGAGTCCTATACATAAGTCACTATCAAACAGTGAATGGAGCAATAGATATTTTGTTAGATGTATATTTTAGAAGCTAATATGATTGACATATTGTAATAATTCTAGAATATAATTTTGTACTTAATATATTGATATGATCAATAAAAGAATAATTTTTTTTTCATTCAAGTGTGATGTATCTTTGAATCATCCAGGAATTAGTTTCGATACATATTTTCAAAGTGTTGAGAATTAGAGATATGTATTTAATTCCTAAATACTCTCGATCATAGGATCATCATGAGGATGGTGATAGATCTGGATACACTGGCACACAAATCACTTCTTTCGAGATAAATGAGTCTCTGATCTACTATATAGGGACACAGGGTGATGAGTGCGGAAGGTTGTTAGAGAATAACTAGTACTGAGCGTGACTATATAAGAGATCACTTGGATTTCTATTCAATTGTCAGTGATTATCTCGATGCTGTAGTTGTGTGACAGGTCCTTTGACTTGAGATGGTATTGCTGCTCGCAGTGAGGCTAATGAAGTTTGACTAATACATAAATATGGATCTTAATGAGCCCTTGTAGTAGATATTGACGACAGTTGGTCCACTATAGGAGTGAGGTGTGCATCAAGATAGGATCCATCGATCTAGATAGAGAGGAGTAGTCCTATGAGATTTGAAAGGCTAAGTTCAAGAATATATGGCCATAGTACTGTGATTGATGGAAAAAAAATTTCATAGAAGTCACAACTGAACTTGAGCTAATTGAATCTATTATATGACTGATGTTGAGGTTTGACGATTTATCCATGACTTGCCATCTAATCGAGGCTCACGATAGAGGGATTGAATCACACGTTAACTATACCTAAAGATTCATTTTAGTTCTACTAGGTTGTCATTACATATTGCTAGGTGTCACTGATAGATTGTGAGAGCTCACTAGGATCATTTTGGATCGACAATCCTTGCTGAGTTAGAAGTGAAATTATTCTGATCCATTGAAAAGAGTTTCAATGATACAATGATAGAGATTATTATATATCTTACTACCAAATAGAATTAAACTTATGGGATCATACAACAAAAGGATTAGGTCTAGAATAAGTAATTGAGCTCATGAAGTATCAATTGGGTTTAGATAAATCTATTGGATTCATGATAACCTTGTTGGAAATAGTATTCCAAAGTCAATCGTCAGTCTGTTGACGGTTGTGCTCATTTTTATATTTGTACATGAATTATGAATTAATAAAAATTATTTTAGTATTTTTTATCACAAAATATTTCATCTTCTAATGAACTCCTATGTTGTGGTGAAGTCCTTAGGATTATTTAGACTAGACAAAGGAAGATTTGTCGTTTAGTCCTTAAATCTGTTCGCGACCAAATGATACGTTGTTACCAAAGACGACAACGTTTATCAAGCATAGGTCGTTGTGTGCCATATAGGTTGGTTGTCCTCTTAACCAATGAGTGTGGAGACACTGGTATGGCATACAAGTGAGATGTAAGGGTACATCTGCACTGAACTTGATCGACTCCGGAGCTATTTCTGCTGTCAAGATTTGCTCTGATGGAATATGGGTATAAATATCTCTCCAACCTGAGACCGCCACGGTGACTTACAAGCAACTCACTGGACTTAGGCATTGGACTACCTGAATTTCTAATTCAGTGACGGAAGGCTGCTGGGTGTAGTCAAGTACTTGACTTGTCAGTGCGTGTGTCAAGATGGGATTGACCACTCTAGTTTAAGAGCTGTGTACAGTCGTGTTTCAATTTAGCAAAATCTTGACTAGGGTAGTCCTTGTGAGGAGTCACAGGACTGTTTGAGTTGAGCACGATTCGGATGATCTGATCAGGGTTGACAGTTTAACCCTGAGTCGTCCTAAACACAGGGGTCAAAAGGATGAATTATATAGTAACCATATTCATGTAGGTTCTAAGTGTTGCGATTGCAACTTTTCGACCTATCCGGACATCGGGTACTATTGCTAGATGGTCACTTCGATTAGTACAGGAATTGGTTCCTGTGCTACCGGCTTAGGTTCGAACTTGCGGTGTCACACACATTAGAGGTTCCTATCTGATCTGATGGCTGATGTAGAATCCTATATGTTTGGAACTCAGTGATCGAGAATCAAGATTCTCTGATCATGAGTTCCACACATTATGGGTACCGGGGTCAAGAGTCCCACTGGTTGGGACTTTTCGATCAGGATTACATATCGATGAATTCTGATGCCCGATTGCCCATCGAATTTGGACTCAGTATTTATGAGAGGTTTAATTAGTAATTTGATCGCTAATTAACTTAATTTGATAGAGTAATTATTTTTGGATCAAGTCCAATTGAATTGGATTCAGTTGGGTTTGACCCGATTAGGTTAAAAGTTGACCTAATCGTCAAGATGGTTTGGTCCCTAATTTGATTAGGGGTTGGGCTTAGTCAATTCCTGATTTGATTAAGATTTTATTAAGTCTAATTAAGCCTAATTAAGTTGGATTTAAATTAGTCTAATTGGACCTAACTTATTTGGTTCAATTAGGTTGGTTTAAATAATTAAACCACCTTGACCCAATCTCCATACGCCACCTCACTTCCATTGCATCCATTTGAATTCATGAGAAGGAACTTCTCATGAATTATTTTCTCATGCCAAGCCCTCTCCATGCCCTACTTTAATATACCATATGAATGGATAAGGATGATTGGTTGGCCATTCAAATTCAAAATAAAGTTTGAATTTGAATGGGCAATCAATCTTTGCACCTTATCCCTTTTTTTTACGTCTCATTTATTACATGAGAAAAGATTTCTAATGAAATTACTCCATGCACAATTTAAGCCATGCCTCATGCCTTTAGTAGATAAGGGATGAGTTGGTGTCCATTTAAATTCAAAATTTGATTTGAATTCAAATGTGCAATTACTCATCTTTATCCTTTCTTTTGGATAAGACGTTTGTCGTTGTTATAAAAGGAGGAGAAGAGTGGGGCGTGCAAGGAGAAGATTTTTGAAGAAAAATTTTGGGGCATGAGAAATCTTGTGCATGAGAAGGAAGTCCATATCCTTTCAAGAGAAAAAGAAAGAAAAGAAAGAAAAGTGGGTGCAAGGTTTCCGGTGAGTTCCCTAGAGTTTTAGCCTGGGGTTCGGAAAGTGAGAAAGTGAGCTACAAGTGTCCTGAGTGTTGGAGCATGATCCTGGCTGTCCCCATGGACCTTGGATATAGCAGAACCAGCAACGAACAGATCTGGAGACTTCTGGACTCGATCTAAGGCCCTTGACGAAATCAACCTGGTTGCTGTCTTCTTCGTCAGCCTTTCATTCCAGATGAAGAACGCCTCAACAAACACCTCTAAAAAATCCAAGATCTAGTACCTAACTAGATCAGGTCTGAATCGAGGTCCTCCAATTTATAGATCTTGAATCAGAATATTCTAGATAAGAAGGAAGGTAGATGGAGACAGACCTTGCAGATCTGTCCTGCTGCAGCCTTTCTTGTAGATCTGTTGATGGAGATCTTACCCGCACCTCAAACGACCTCAGATCAACTCCAGATCTGAGAAGGACTTGTATCAACCTCTTCTCAAGAGATTCCAGATCCTGGACCTGATGCTTGGGTGGCTGCAAGAGAGGGAGAAGAGAGAGAGTCGGCGGCTGCAAGGGGGAAGGGGCTAGCACCTCCTTGCTTTTCTTTCCTTTTATGGACCTGGCGGCAAGAAACCCTAGGGTTTCTTGCTCCTGGGGCATGGAGAATGGCTGGAGAGAGAGGAAGAAGAGAGAGAGAGACTTGGGAGAAAGAGTTCTGTATTTTTTTTGGCTTAATCAAACCTATACACAGTACATGTATATATAAACACAGGGTCAAGTGACCCAAACCCAAAACTCCCTTGACCAACTCTATGGGAGATTAGGTTAACCCAAGCCCATGTACACCCATGACTCAACTTAATCTCACCTATCCTGGGTCCAGACCTGACCCATAAAGAGTTGGTCCCTTGAGGCCCACATAACCTAGACCTCAAGAACCCGAAAGGCCCACAGCCTTTCAACCTAGGGCCCAACTAGCCCTAGAGCCTCCATGAAGCCCTCATGAATGATGGACCTTGGCCTTAGCCTTGGTCCCCTGGGCCTTGGGCACACCACCTGGATCACAACAGTGAGCCCATAAAATCTCAGGGAGATCTTCAACATCCTCTCAAGCACGTCTGTTGACGATCCGGAGCGTCCGAAGAATCGACAGACATCGATCGAAGGAGTTCAATCAGCATCGACTGTCAAAAGGGCTCTAACACGAGCTAGCCCGATGTATTCCACCTCTGTAGTGGATAGGGCCGTGATAGGCTACAGACTCGATCTCCAAGAAATAGGACCTCCATACAAGCTAAAGATGAAGCCTGTCGTAGACCTCCGGGTATCCACATCTCCATCGAAGTCTGCATCTACATAACCACCAATCAGCCCCTGAGCCTCCCTGAACATGTCAGAGTATCCCACTGCACCTCCTCGCTATCCGTAGCAGATGCCAACTCCAACTGATCCCGCCAGGTATCTGAATATCCACTTCAGAGCTCTCCGTGCTTCTTGCCAGGCTGTGCCATGAACCTGCTAACCTGACTCACTGCATGAGCGATGTCTGGCTTACAACAGACCATCACATACATCAAGCTCCCAACTCCTGAAGCATAAGGAACCTTCTCCATCTCCTGAGCCTCCACCTCAGTCTGTGGTGCCATGGTCTTTGAGAGTCTGAAGTGACCGGCAAGTGGCAGCTTCGCCGACTTTGCTCCCTTCATCCCGAACCTCTCTATGACCTTCTGTATGTAGCCCCCCTGAGATAGATGCAGCACCCTCTAGGCTCAGTCTCTGAAAATCTCCATGCCTAGGATATTCCTTGCAGGGCCCAAATCCTTCATCTCAAACTTTCGAGATAAGGATGCCTTCAGATCCTGCACAACCTTCCTACTCTTGTATGCTATAAGCATGTCATCCACATACAAGAGTAGGAACAACCTAGAACCATCCTCAAGAGACTGAACATAAACACAGGGATCAAACTTGCACCTGAAAAGTCCAATGTTGCGCACACAGGAGTCGAACCGCTTGTACCATTGTCTTGACGACTGCTTCAGCCCGTACAGCAATTTTTGCAACAAACAGACCTTTTCCTCTGATCCTGGATCCCTAAAATTGGGTGGTTGCTCCATGTAAATCCTCTCCTCCAAATGCCCATGGAGGAATGCCATCTTGACATCCATCTGCTCCAGCTCTAAATCTTGAGCTGCTACCATGCTCAGCAACACTCTGATGGAAGTATGTCTGACGACGGGAGAGAAGACCTCGCTGAAGTCGATGCCTTCCTTCTAGGAGTATCCCTTGGCCACTAACCTCACCTTGAATCTGATACCTCCCTGCTCTGAAGGCCCTTCCTTGTGACTGTAGACCCATTTGCAGCCAATGGGCCTCTTCCCCTGTGGCAACTGCACCAATCGCCACGTCTGGTTCTTATGGAGAGACTGCATCTCCTCGGACATCGCCTGGACCTACCGCTCTCTGTCCTGGCTCTCAATAGCCTCCTAATATGTATATGGGTCTCCATTCACTATCACCAGGGTATATGACAGCATCTCCTTGAAGCCATATCGGTCCGATTGCCTGATGGTCCTCTTGGGCTTGTGTAGGGCAACACCGATATCAGTCCTCGATCCAGCTCGCTCCTGCTGGACCTCTCCACCTCGATCATCCATCCGAGTCCTCTCTACCTGTGGAGACACCTTAGGTAGGTGCTCCACCTGAATGTTATGTCCTCCAGTAGTACCTGCAAGAGGCAAAATCAAAGAGGTTAGTTGTCCAGCAGTGCCCTGCTGGACCTCCTCCTGCTCCTGCTGCTCCTCCATGTCTGCTCGTCTCTGTAGGACTGACTCCTCATCAAAAGTCACATCCCAACTAATGATGACCTTTTTTTCTAAGGGATCCCACAGCCTGTATCTCTTGACTCATCGCGGATAGCCTAGAAACACCGCCTTGCGTGATCTGGAGTCTAGCTTGCTCCGCTCACCAGCTCCAATGTGCACATAGGCCGTGCATCCAAATACCCGTAGATGGCCCAGCCCAACTATCCTCCCAGACCACACCTCCTCTGGAAGCCTACCATCCAACCTGGTGTGAGGTGACCGATTGATCAAGTAACCTGTTGCGTCTACTGTGTCAACCCAGAACTACTTTGGAAGCCCTGCCTGCAGCCTCATGCATCGTGCCTTTTCTAGAAGTATTCTGTTCATCCTCTCGGCCACCCCATTCTGCTGTGGAGTCTCCTTAACTGAGAAGTATCTCCTGATCCCACACTCCTCACAGTAGTCCTGGAACTCTCTGCTGGTGTACTCCCCATCATTGTCTGACCTCAGACACTTCACGCTTCTCCCCTGCTCCTTCTCCACCTCAGCTCTTCAGATCTTGAACTTGGTGAAGACCTCTGACTTCTCTCTCATGAAGTAAATCCAGAGTTTACTTGAGAAATCATCAATCAGGATCATGAAGTATCTGGCCCCATTCCTAGCTAAAACTGGGGCTGGTCCCCACACATCCGTGTATACTAACTCTAGAGGGGCTGCACTGCGGGCTGTACTAATGTTGAGCTGAACTCTTCTCTACTTTCCCATCTGGCAAGGCTCACAGATTTTTCCTGTAGCACCATCCTCCAGATTAGATATGAGTCCTCTCCTGCTCAACTCCCTCAGCCCCTTGTCACCCATGTGGCCTAGGCGGTAGTGCCACATCCTGTAAGCCCCCTGCTGGTCCTGTGCTGCAGCTGCTGCATCAGACTCTCCGATCACCACAGATCCCTCCATGCGATAGAGGTTATTGTCCAACCTCCTGCCTCTCATCACTACTATAGCTCCATTGGAGATGTTCAGTACTTCGCTTCTAGCCCTACTGCTGAAGCTGTATCCACTGTGCTCCAAGTAGCCTAGTGACACCAGATTCTTTTCCAGCTCCGGGATGTGCTTTACATTTGTCAATGTCCTCACAATCCCATCAAACATCTTCACCCTGACTGTTCCTATCCCAACCACCTTGCAAGGATGATTGTCGCCTAAAGTCACTGATCCCTCATCTGTCTTGGTGTATGTCGCAAACCAAGACCTGTGTGGTGTGTAGTGATGTGAGCACACAGAGTCTAGTGTCCACTCTTCTGTGTAATGCCTATGACCATCTGATACCATAAGTAGATCATCCTCCACCTGCTGCCCAGCAACTGCACTCACTGATTCTGAGCCACTTCTTTCTTCCTTCTTGCTCTTCCATAGTGGACATTCTCGCTTGAAGTGCCCGAACTCGTTGCACTTGAAGCATTTCACCTCTTTCTTTCCCTTCCTGGACTTGGACCGCCCCCTGGACTTGCTTCTGCCTCTGCCTCTACCTGTCCTCTCCCCTACTGCCAAACCCTCCTGGGGAGCCCGATCTCTGGTCAACTTTTCCCTCTGCTCATTAGACCTCAGCACCGAGACCATGTCCTCATATTCCAGAGTCTCCTTGCCGTAGAGTAGTGTAGTCACCAAAGAGTCATATGATTCTGAGAGCAAACACAAAAGCAACAGGGACTTGTCCTCCTCATCCAACTTCACCCCCATATTCATCAACTCCGTGCACAACTGGTCGAACCTCTGAATGTGGCCAATCACATCAGATCCCTCCTGCATCCGAAGACTGTACAACCTCTTCTTCAGCATCAACTTGTTGCACATATTCTTCCCCATATACATGGTGTGCAACTTCGACCAAAGGCCCTTCAGAGTCTTTTCTTCTAGCACTAAATACAACGTCACATCCACCAAACATCCTCTGATCACCGAGCATGCTTTCTTCTCCAATGATGCCCACTGTCTATCTGTCATTCCCTCAGGCTTCTCATCCAAAGCCTGATCTAGATCTACTTGCACCAGAAGATCCTCCACCCGAATTTTTCACATGAAAAAATTCTCCTTGCCATCAAACTTCTCAAATTCGACCTTCATATTGCTGCCCATGACTGGATCCAAGCCAAACAAGCAATATAAAATCAAGAAGTATAGAATATACCTTGATGGTACCTTACTGAAAATTTTCAGTACTTGGGATCTTCAACTTCTCATGCTTGGAACCACTTCCTCACCACCGTGGCTCTGATACCAACTATTGGAGTATGATCCTGGTTCCTCCCACAGACCTTGGGTGTAGCAGAACCAACAATGAACAGATCTAGAGACTTCTGGACTCGATCTAAGGCCCTTGACGAAATCAGCCTGGTTGCTGTCTTCTTTGTCAGCCTTTCGTTCCAGATGAAGAACACCTCAATTAACACATCTAAAAAATCCAAGATCTGGTACCCAACTAGATCAGGCCAGGACCAAGGTCTTCCAATTTGTAGATCTCAAATCAGGGCATTCTAGATAGGGATGAAGGTAGATGGAGATAGACCTTGCAGATCTATCCTGCTACAGTCTTTCTTGTAGATCTGTTGATGGAGATCTTATCCGCACCTCAAACGACCTCAGATCAACTCCAGATCTGAGAGGGACTTGTATCAATCTCTTCTCAAGAGATTCTAGATCCTGGACCTGATGCTTGGGTGGCTGCAAGAGAGAGAGAAGAGAGAGAGTCGGCGGCTGCAAGGAGGAAGGGGCTAGCGCCTCCTTGCTTTTCTTTCCTTTTATGGACCTGGCAGCAAGAAACCCTAGGGTTTCTTGCTCCTGGGGCATGGAGAATGGCTGGAGAGAGAGGGAGAAGAGAGAGAGAGATTTGGAAGAAAGAGTTTTATATTTTTTTGGCTTAATCAAACCTATACACAATACATGTATATATAAACACAGGGTCAAGTGACCCAAACCCAAAACTTCCTTGACCAACTCTATGGGAGATTAGGTTAACCCAAGCCCATGTACACCCATGACTCGACCTAATCTCACCTATCCTGAGCCCAGATCTGGCCCATAAAGAGTTGGTCCCTTGAGGCCCACATAACCTAGACCTCAAGAACCCGAGGGCCCACAGCCTTTCAACTTAGGACCCAACTAGCCCTAGAGCCTCCATGAAGCCCTCATGAATGATGGACCTTGTCCTTAGCCTTGGTCCCCTGGGCCTTGGGCACACCACCTGGATTACAATAGTGAGCCCATAAAATCTCAGGGAGATCTTCAACATCCTCTCAAGCACGTCTGTTGACGATCCGGAGCGTCCGAAGAATCGATAGATATCGATCGAAGGAGTTCGATCAGCATCGACCGTCGAAAGGGCTCTAACACGAGCTAGCACTCGTGAGGAGTCGATCAGACCGAGAGCTTCGTGTGGATGATCCACAGAGGCCAGATATGCTGTATGGCTACATCGTGACGATCAGACTCTCCCGACGGTGATCAAATTACGGCGATCTACTACCCGTATAAAGGTATTGTGTTTTGAACACATTATAGTAAAGTGTTTACTGTTCGAATTTGAATTTTAAATTTAAATACATGCATACTATATATCATATTTAGATCCTAGTGTAGGATAAATTTATATTAATTAATTAGATTAATTAATATTTTTTTACTGTAAAATCATAATTTTGAAAAAGTTTTAAAATTACCATTTCACCCCTGTACTAAATTTTTGCTTCAAATGATATCAGAGCGGGTTCTTAGATATGATATATATATTTGTATACGTTGATTAAGTTATAATCTAAAAGTTTAAATTTAAAATTTAAAATTTGAATTTTGAAAGTTATTCGAAATTCAAAATTCAAAAATTTAAAATTTAAAATTTGAAATTTGAATTTTAAAATTTAAAATTCAAAATTCAAAATTCAAAAATTTGAAATTTGGTTGAAATTTTAAATTTGAAATTCAAAATTTAAAATTCAAAATTTAAAATTTAAAATTCAAAATTTGAAATTCAAAAATTTGAAATTTGAAATTTGTTTGAAATTTGAAATTCAAAATTTAAAATTTAAAATTTAAAATTTGAAATTTAATTTTTGAAATTGATATATTTAGATATACTTGATCCAAGTAGCAAGTAATCGAATTGGGTTGGTTGCCACGATCGTCCGATCATAGGAGAAAAGTAGGGTTTAAAGGTCCTCTCTTTCCATTCGATGGGGTCTCCTATGGCGGTAGGGGTATCGATGCGATTATATCCCATGCAGATGAAGCAGCGAAAAGAATTAATTGTAAAAGTTCAATTGTAAAATTTATCATGAATGTGTTAGTTTAGATCTAAAGGAATATTCATGATTTATTTTGATTGAGTTATTTTCTATTATGTAATTAGCAATAGGATTGCTATTTATGAAATGTGCTGATCTATTTGTGAAATGAGTCAACATATTTGGTGAACAGAAAATAAAACCTTTCAAATTTAAAAATTATTTTTGAAATGCCAAACCCTGACCCCTCAACCCAAATACTTAATTAAAAGAATTAAGTGTTGTCTAGTAGGTCTAGAATTATGAATTAAGACCTAAGACAATTGTATAAACTTGTGGGTCAATGAGTTAGATGGATTAGGTCCATAATTGGGTTAGACCTAAGGTTAGCTTAAAGAAATGGACTAAATTAGAATAATTGATCAAATCTAATCAAAAGTTGAATTAGATTAGGTCAAGGATACTCTAGACTCAACTCCAATAGTTGTAGTTGAATGGGTCCCTGTCTTTAACTAGACCAAGATGGACTTAATTCATGGCTACGCGGTGGAACCCTATTTACTAAGTTGATCAAATTAAAACTAATGAACCGGTTGGTGTCTAAGGTAAGTTTGGCAATTTGACTAGTGGTTTTTAAGCGGGAGCTACTCGCAGTGATTTGATCTCTGACAAGTTAATGGCTTATCCCCACCACTGATCTCACTTACCTGGCCAACCTGGTGAATTAGATTTTGATTAGATCACTTGGTGATTAGGGCTCACCTATGTCATTAGGTAAATCAGTTTGACTGATTTAGGTGCTCCTAATGCCAGCTTTAATTAAATCTTTTTTTTTTAATCTGACTTGGTGAAGTCAGTGGGAGGATTGAAATTGGCTGGATGTTTTCTTCTCATCTATCTTTTAATAAAATTCTCAAAAATTATTAGGTCCCTAAAAATGATTAAGTTATATTGATAACTAAGTCATAGCCTCCCATTAAGTGAGTGATAATGAGTCCATTAATTTAATAATCATTGGAGGCCCAAAGGCCTGGTGCTTATTGACTAATGGAATTATCATTCATAATATGATAATTTGGTTTGAATCTTTCTGATGGTGGTCAGGTTGGCCGGCCAAAGTCAGGCCTGATCATTTATTGGTCCGATTCACCAAATCAAATCATGTTAATGGTTGGACCTAACCAGATCTTTTCAGTGGAGGTCAAAGCCTACTGATTAGGTTCTGGGGCAAAATCAATTACTAGAAGTTGTTTAGAGAAACAACTGGTTATGAACCTACCCATAGATGCACATGGGTTGACCAACCAAAGTTGGGCTCGTGTGTAGTCTGTGTGGATTCTAGTACCCACTAAGGAATTAAAGTAATTTCTCGAATTGGAGGTTGAGGCTACCAATTCGTAAAAATACTGAGAGAAACTTTAGACTAAAGTCCAAGTCTTTAGTATTTATAATTTATGTACTAATAGAGGTCTGATTTTTCTTTATGCAGCTATGGCCACTACCCTATCCCTCCGGTCATTATTAGATAATGACAAGCTCATGGGACCTAATTTCGATAGCTGGTATCAAAAATTAAAAATCATCCTTGAGCATGAGCAGATCCTTTATGTAGTAATGGATCCGGCACCTGAGGAGCCAGCCCCAAACGCTAGAGGGACGGTTCGAGACACTTATCAGAAGTGGCTCAACGACCGCACCACCGTTCGGTGCATTATGCTGGCGGCAATGAATGATGAGTTCAGCCGTAGGTTCGAGAATACCTAAACATAGGAGATGCTTCAAATGTTGAACGATTCTTTTGGCACGCCTGACGATGTTGAAAGATATAAAACTAGTTGTGTCATTTTCAATGCTCGGATGAGGGATGGAGCCTCAGTCACTGATCATGTACTGTACATGATCAAAATGATTGAGCGCCTAAGTAAACTGAGCTTTCCCTTGCATGAGCAGCTCGGTAAGGATGCGATCCTTAATTCATTGCCCAAGTCCTTCCTCCCCTTCCTTACTTATTTTCAGATGATAAAGCCTACAGTGAACTACCACAGCTTGTTGGGGTATTGCAGAAGTTTGAGAAGGATTACCAGCTCCATAAGGAGTCGGTGAATGTTGTGGGAGGGTCTTCTTCTAGTCGTCGACCCTTTAAGAAAGGGAAGAAGAAGAACAAGAAGAAGAAGAATAAGAAGGTGCAGCTGCATGCTGGGACGTCTGCACAGGGTTAGACCAAGAAGTGCAAGCCCGACCAGAGCTAGATGGAGTGCTTCTTTTGCAAGAAGTAAGGGCACTGGAAGAGGAACTGTCCTCTATACATTGCCTCCCTGGAATCGAACAGGCCGAAGAAGAAGCAAGGTACTTATATGATAACACGTTGCAACTTTTTCATTTGTGATACTACTGCCTGGGTATTGGATACAGGAAGCCCTTATCATATTTGTAATTCGATGCAGGGTCTGCAGGTCAGTAGGAGATTTGATGAAGGCGAGAGGTTCCTGAACGTTGGAGATGGAAGCAAAGTTCCAGTTCTCGCATTAGGAATCATGAACCTTGTAATCAATTCTCGAAATATAATTCTGAGTGAATGTCACTATTGTCCAAGTTTTTTATTAAATATTATTTCTGTAGGCCTTTTGGCCATGAACGGTTATCAATTTTTAATAAAAGGAAATGTTTGCAATATCATTTTGAATGGTGTTACAATGTTTGTTGGACAACTTAATAATGAAATTTACTTTCTATCATAACCTGTTAATGTGGTTCAAACCTCCGATAAATGCTTTAGAATAGATAATGTGTCAGAAGTCTACCTTTGGCACTGTAGGCTAGGTCATATCTGTTGCCCAGCTATGCAACCCAAGAGGGGGGGTGAATTGGGTTTCTAAAAAATTTTAAGCCCAACAGATAACTTATGAAGAACAAAACAATGGCTTTAAATCAATATTAATTATCTAAAGCAGTATTGCAAGGATATAATAAAGAAATAAGATAAAGCGATAAAGCATACCACAAACACAAAGATTTATAGTGGTTCGATGCTAACCTTGCACCTACATCCACTCCCCAAGATCCCACTTGGGAATTTTAATCCACTATCCTTTGTATTCAACCCGAATACAAAACGTCGGAAACTCCGACACTAGCTATCCCAAGCTAGAATACAAGACATCGGAAACTCCGACCCTAGCTATCCCAAGCTAGAACACTTATTTCTCGGGTACAAACAAACCCAAAACACTCCGATTTCAGGTTCGGATCAACCTTTCCTTGTTTTGGAAATCCTCCAAAAACAAGAGCAAAAACTCACAAAGAGTAAGAATATTTAGAGCACAGATTAATACAATAACAGCTCCTTAAATGAGCAAATATAACAATAAAAGCTTTACTCAAATGAAGAACCCCTTTTTCAGATTTTCTCAAGATGAATGAACGGTTGAACGCTTGAGAAGAGGTTGATTGTTGATTGAAGATCTCTTGAAAGCTTTGAACGATCTCTAGATCAAGGTTGAAAACAATCGACTTGAAAGATTCTCTCTTTGAATGCTCTTGCTTTTCTTTTTCACAAACTCTCTTGAATATTGTGGATCCTCTCTCTTCTTCTTGAATATTTCGTTGATCTCAGATTTAGGATCCTCTCTTCTCTTTTGATCTCACGTTTGATCTCCCAATTTCCACACATTTTCTTTGCAATTTGATCTGCTATTTAATCTGCAATTTCCTTTCACCATTTTAAGCATTTTATGGCATTAGTAGCAAGAGAAAATAATTTAGGCAGATAAAGAGCCGTTAGAGGATTTTTAGGAAGCATAAATGGCAATTAAAATGGGCAAAAAAATAGCCGTTGCTGACATTTCCCGTCGCAGGGGTCGACTCATGAGTCGACTCATGCATCAGGAGTCGACTCATGAGTCGACTTCTGTTGCAAAGACCAGAAACTTGGATTTCTGGATTTTTTGGCCCAAATCAGCAGAGGTCGACTCATGAGTCGACTCATGCCTTGTGGGTCGACTCATGAGTCGACTCACAGGTCGTGCCAAGCCAAAAATCCAGCGTGCCATGGGAATTTTTGCGTGCCATTCAGCTCATAGTGCCATGAGTTGACTCATGAGTCGACTCATGCACTTCAAACCTTCATAACTTCAAAAATATAAGTCCAAACACAATGAAATTTTCACCAATAGATTTCAAATCATTTGTTCTACCAAATGGTACTATCAAATCAGGATTTTAGTGAAATTATGATTTTGCCCTTGAAGAGCATAAGGACTTTTTCAATTGTTTGTATCCCTTCAATCTGCTTTGTAATCATCAAAATCAATCTAGGAGCAACAATCTCCCCCTTTTTGATGATGACAAAATATATGAACAAAAATATTTATGTTAATGCATTAATTTCAAAAGAATCCATTATGGGTGTATATGCTTGAAAAGAGTATGATTCTTTTGGCATGTAATATAAATGCAAAAATAGTTTGTCCATTTTCTTAAAGATTTGAAAAGGGTATTAGATCATTTTGAGTTCAAGATATTTCAGAGCAAGAGAAGATAAATAACTTTTTCTATGTATCAGAGCAAAAATAATTTTTACAATGATATCAGAAAAGATTTTATAATGTATCAGAGCAAGAAAATTTTTAATGTATCAGAGAAAATTTCATACAGTATCCGAGCAAATGTTATAATATTTCGGATCAAATGTTATCATGTATCAGATCAAGTTGAAAGAAATTGTAGGATGTATCAGAGTAAAACAAATTTCTTATTGATGTATCAAGGTGAGTAAAATTTCAAAAGCAAGTTTGAATATCAGAGCTTATATATAAAAAAATACTTATTTGCATTGTACTCATGATTTTGCTTTTGATGGATAACTTTTTGTTAAAGTTCTGTCTGATACCAAATTTCTCTGTCTGATACCAAATTTCGATACCAAAATTTCTCAAAGTTTTGTTTAATCTTTCAATCCTTGTTTTTGTCTAATTTCTCCAATAATTGTTTAATTTCTTCAATATTTGTTTTAATTTAATTTCTCCCCCTTTTTCTCATAATTTAGGGTTTTGCTTTTTATCTAATTTCAATTTTTGTTTAATTTTAATTTCTCCCCCTTTTTGACATCATCAAACATAGTTAACTCTTTCTTTTCCTTTTCTGAAAATATTCTTTAATTTCTTCCTCTTTAGAGTTTTTCACAGATGTTTGCTCCCCCTTAATATAGCAATTATCAATAGCAAACAACAACAAGGAGAAGATAATATTTCAATAGATGTATCAGAGATTGAAATATAACCAAAATATAATCATTACAAAGATATAGGTAAAAGATGATTTCATTAATATCATAATTGTTTCAATACATAAAATTCAACCAGCTAAATGTCAATACATGGCCCCAAGGTATAGATCCTAGAACAAGATACTAACTCCTAGAACCTAGTAAAGATCAAGATAAGTCAATGATCAAGACAAATCATGGATCGGAGTCATCAGATATGGTATGAGAAGATGATGGATCAGAAGTGCGTCCTCTACCCCATCTGCCTCTGCCACGAGTAGGAGAACGAGATGAACTGGGAGGCTGAGAACGCTGAGATACTAGGGCTGATACCATGAGTCTGATAGAATCAAGTACGTTCAGTGCTCTGGAAACAGATTGAAGTAGAGCAGTGAACTGGGTGGTAGCATGCTCACTCGATCCTCTGATCTCTTTCCTCAGTAGCTCATATCCACCTTCTAATGCTCCTCTGAGCCTTCCAGCCTCTGCAGTGAGGTCTGTGACTTCAATAGTAGACTCCTGTGGCTGGGGATGGGCCAATGCAAGAACTTGCCCCTGCAAGTCAAGAACTCTGCCAGTAAGTCTCCAGACTGTATCCTCAAGTTGCTGTATCCTGATGGACTGATCTGAAATCATCTGAAATACAGTGAAGATGTGGGGAGTAATGGTCTGATCAGAAGAAGTAGCTCCAGGTGCAAAAGAAGTACTACTCCACTGGCTAGACAGCAAAGAAGCCACATGCTGAGATATATGCTCGATCTGATCATCAGCCAGTCTGAACTCTGATGGAGGTGCTCTGCTCTCTGGCTGATACACTGGTGTGGGCATCCTAGTAAACTCAGAAGGGCCAGCCTCAGTATCAGGAATGAACTGGGTATCTGGTGAAGCTGCCCTGAAGTCATGTACAGGAGAAGATGGACCTTCTTCTTCTACTCTGCCTTCAGTTCTGTCTTCAGCTCTTTCCTCAGCTCTCTCCTCAGCTCTTTCTTCAGAGCCCTTGATCCAACCACCAACAGTCTTTGTAATTCCCATTCGGTGCAGGCTGTGTTGGTTGAAAGTGTCCACATGTGAGAGCTTGGTAGGTGTCTCCCCCTCACAGCTAACTCCAAACCTCCTAAATACTTTAGTAAGGGCCATACCATAAGGCAAGTGTGCCTTGGATCTGTTCAAAGTTTCTCTCATGGCCTCTATCATAAGTGCAGGGAGGTTTAGGGGGGTCTGAGTGATGATATGAAACATGACACATACATCTCTGCCAGATAGTAAGTCATGTCTACCACTCCTAGGAAAGAATAGTTTTGTCACAATCTGATGCAGGACCCTCATCTCAATGGACAGTAGCTTTGCTTCCAATCTGTTTAAACTTCCTGAAAAATCTTCTCCTAAGATAATTATGATCCCTTCTTCTTTAATTGGGAGTTCCATATATGAGTATCCTTCACTAGGCAACTGAAGTATCTCTCCCAATATCCTAGAATCCAAACAGATGTCAATCCCCTTTACAGTTGAAGTCACTGACCCACTTCCATAATGTAGGTTCTGGTAGAACTCTCTGACTAGATCAACATAGGTGACTTCCTTAAGAGAGCAATAAAGTTTCCATCCTTGATTTTTGATCTTGGTAGCAAAAGTAAAGCCTTCTTTCTCAAAGAACCGAAAATCTATATTTTTCCCGGTTTCTACTTTTCTATCAGAAAGAAGATTTACACTGGGGCTTATGGAGGATTGAGAGGGACCTTGAGCAGGTACTGAAACTGGATTGGGAACAGTGGAAGACTGAGCATGCCTTTTCTTTCGGACAATTTCCTCAGGCTCTCAGATTGATTTCCTCCTTTGGGGAAGTTTCATCTTTGGAGCCATATCCAATAAAGTAGCAGACAAGAAGACTTGAATTCAGTGGAGGAGGGATCACAAAAGAGTAAAGAAGAATTTTGGTGGAGAAAAGAAGTGGATTTTGAATGAACGGTGAAGTTCTAGGGCACGTTCCACCCGCGCCTATCACTGCGAGAAAGCACAGAAAAGTCCTTTTCAAGGAGGCGATTTTTGGTGGAGAGAAGGAGGGAGAATTGCCTCAGAATTGATCCTTGGATTTGGAGCAAAAAGAGTTTGAGAGGACGGCTTTCGGAAGGAAGACGACGAAAAGATGAGTCGTCTCATAAACAAGGTTTCCCGTTTTAAAAACAATGAACCCGATGGAAGTTGGTGGGATTTACAAGTTTGCCATTGAGTCGACTCATGGGGGTCGACTCATGAAGTTCAGAAATTCAGAAAAAATGCAAATAAATTCCAGAAAAAATTAAAATTTTGGGAGAAGGAATTTTGCTCAATGATAAGTTTTTAGAGAGATAAAACTGAGCTTTTGGAACCAGGAGAGTTGTTGGAAATTGAGCTCTAAGAATATTTGATAATAATTAAGAGAAGTTTAGGCAAATGGATCTAGGATTCCTAGATTTCTCCTAATTTCACAGAATCTATCCTCACTAAGGGCCTTTGTAAAGATATCGGCTAATTGATTTTCAGTGCAAACATATTCAAGAATTATATTTTTGTTTTGAACATGCTCTCTTATGAAATGATGTCTTATTTCAATATGTTTAGATCTTGAGTATTGTATTAGATTTTTAGATAGATTTATGGCACTTGTATTGTCACATTTTATTGGAGTTTCATTAAGTTTGATTCCAAAATCTTCGAGTTGTTGCTTAATCCACAAGATTTGAGCACAACAACTTCCGGCTGCAATGTATTCGGCCTCAGTCGTAGACAGTGCCACCGAATTTTGTTTCTTGCTAAACCATGAGATTAGGTTAACTCCAAGAAATTGGCAAGTTTCACTTGTGCTTTTTCTATCTAATTTACATCCAGCAAAATCAGCATCAGAATATCCTAACAACTTAATTTGTGAGTCCTTAGAGTACCATAACCCTATAGTTTGTGTACCATTTAAGTATCTAAGGATTCTTTTAACAGTATTCAAATGAGATTCCTTAGGATTAGATTGATATCTTGCACATAAGCAAACACTAAACATGATATCAGGCCTACTTGCAGTTAGATATAATAATGAGCCAATCATACCTCTGTAGTATTTTAAGTCTACGCTTTTACCTTCATCATCCTTGTCAAGCTTACTTGAGGGACTCATTGGTGTGCCAATAGGTTTGCAGTTCTCCATTCCAAATCTTTTGAGTAGTTCCTTGGTGTACTTGCTTTGGGTGATGGAGATTCCCTCTTTTGATTGTTTGATTTGGAGTCCGAGAAAGAAAGTGAGTTCTCCCATCATGCTCATCTCGAACTCTCCCTGCATAAGCTTAGCAAAGTCTTGACAAAGGGATTCATTAGTAGACCCAAAAATTATGTCATCAACATAAATTTGTATAATTAGCATATCATTTTGGTTTCTTCTAATAAATAGGATTGTGTCTACATTGCCTCTTGAGAAACCATTATTTAGTAGAAATTTGCTTAGCCTTTCATACCATGCTCTAGGTGCTTGTTTTAGACCATATAAAGCTTTATTTAATCTAAAGACATGATTGGGAAAAGCATGATTTTCAAATCCAGGGGGTTGTTCTACATATACTTCTTCAGAAATATATCCATTTAAAAATGCACTTTTAACATCCATTTGAAATAGTTTGAATTTCATAAAGCAAGCATAGGCAAGTAGAAGTCTAATGACTTCTAATCTAGCAACAGGTGCAAAGGTTTCATCAAAATCAATTCCTTCTTCTTGATTATATCCCTTAGCAACCAGTCTTGCTTTATTTCTAATTACATTTCCATGCTCATCTAATTTGTTTCTAAAGACCCATTTTGTGCCAATTATTGAATAATCTTTAGGTCTTTTCACTAAGGTCCAAACATTATTTCTTTCAAATTGACTGAGTTCTTCTTGCATAGCATTAATTCAGTTATGATCATTTTCAGCTTCTTCAAAAATTTTAGGTTCAAGTTGAGATACAAAAGCACAATGATTAAGTACATCTCTAAGTGAAGAACGTGTTTTTACCCCATGCATAGGATCACCGATAATTAATTCCTTAGGGTGGTTGTGAACATACCTCCATTCCTTGGGTAAGTCATTTGTACCTTGAGGTTGTTCTTGAATTTCTTCACCTTTCTCATTTTGTTCATCTTCTTGATCCTTGTCTTCTGGAGTTGCTGAATCTTTTAGAGTGATCTCCTTCATACCTTCTATTAGTGGATCTGCATCATCAACACCCTCATTCTTCCTTGAAGGAAGATCGTTAGATTCATCAAAGACAACATGTATGGACTCCTCAACTACTAAGGTTCTTTTGTTGAACACTCTAAATGCTTTACTAGTGGAGGAGTAACCTAGAAGGATTGCTTCATCTGATTTTGCATCAAATTTACCAAGTTTTTCTTTGCCATTATTTAATACAAAACATCGGCAACCAAAAATATGAAAATAGGCAATATTTAGTTTTCTTCCTTTCCAAAGTTCATAGGGGGTTTTCTTTAAAAATTATCTTATTAAAGCACGATTTAAAATATAACATGCTGTGTTAATAGCTTCCGCCCAAAAATATTTTGGAAGGTTGCTTTCACAGAGCATGGTACGGGCCATTTCTTCTAAGGTTCTATTTTTCCTTTCAACTACCCCATTCTGTTGGGGTGTCCTAGGAGCAGAGAAGTTGTGGCCAATTCCATTTTCATCACAAAAATTTTCAAAGTCATGATTTTCAAATTCTGTTCCATGATCACTTCTAATATTTTGAATTGAAAACCCTTTTTCATTAGTGACTTTTCGATGAAATTTCGTGAAAATTTGAAAAGTTTCATTTTTGTGAGCTAAAAAGAAAATCCAGGTAAAACGAGAGTAATCATCAATTAATACAAATCCATATCGTTTTCCTCCTAGACTAGTGGTTTTAGTTGGTCCAAATAAATCCATATGTAAGAGCTCTAAAGGTCTAGAAGTTGAAATAGTGTTTTTGGATTTAAATGATACTCTAGTTTGTTTACCTAATTGGCATGCATCACAAATTCTATCCTTTTCAAAATTCAATTTTGGCAAACCGAGAACTAAATCCTTTTTGATTAATTTTGAAAGAGAATGCATGCTAATATGTGCAAGTCTACGATGCCACAGCCAACTAGTCTCATTTATTTTAGCATTTAAGGAAACTAGGCATTGCATGTCTAATTTAGTTAAATCATTCAAGTCTACCATATAAACATTGCCATGCCTATGTCCTATAAATTTAATGTCATCGTTAATAGGACTCGTCACAATGCATACAGATGATTCAAAACTTACTTTATACCCTTTATCACAGAATTGACTAATGCTAAGTAAGTTATGCTTTAAACCTTTAACAAGTAAAACATTCTCAATGTATTTGGAGGGAGTGATACCAATGTTACCTATCCCGATGATCTTTCCTTTGCCATTATCTCCAAAGGTGACCATCCCTCCATCCTTAGCATCAAGCGTGATGAATTGTGATTCATCACCAGTCATGTGTCTCGAGCATCCGCTGTCAAGATACCATTTCCTGTTTCCTTCTTGGGATGCTAGACACACCTGCAAGCACAGATCAAGTTTCTGTCTTAGGTACCCAAGCTTTCTTGGGTCCTTTCAGGTTAGTCAGAATGGTTCCTTTTGGAACCCATATTTTCTTTGTGTTTGCATATTTGTTAATAAGACATGTGTATGATTTATGTCCTATTCTTCCACATTTAAAATAAGTAATATTTGTAGGCTTTTTGCTTGAATAATTTGCATAAATATCCTTCAAAAATTTTTGTTTCTTCAGGGGTTTATAACCAAGTCCAGCCTTATCATATATAGCTTTCTGATTATCAAGGATCATATTTAGCTTGTTTGAACTTAAGGTGAACTTATCTACTATAGATTTCAGCCTGTTAATTTCATCCTTAAAGTTTTGATTTTCTTGAATCAATGTGAATTTTTCAATTGAAAGAATTTCAGCTTGTTTCACTAATGACTGATTTTTCAATTTCAGCTCTTTGTTTTTCTTCCCTAGTTTCTTTAATTCATCAATTGAATCATAGAAAGCTTCATGCAATTCTTCAAAAGTAAATTCACTAGTGGATTCAGAAGTTACCTCATTTTCATGTGCCATCAGGCACAGATTGGCTTGTTCGGTTGAGGTTTCCTCGTCGGAGCTTGAGTCATCACTCGCACTCCAGGTCGCCATCATTGCCTTCTTTTTGAATTTCTTTGGACCTTTCTTCAATTGAGGACATTCGGATCTGAAATGTCCTGGTTTCTTGCACTCATAGCATATAGGGGTTTGATCTTTCTCCTTTTCTATGCTTTGATCCCCTTTTGTAAATTTTTTTCTTATCCCCTGTTTCCTTTTTCTTAGAAACTTCTTGAATTTCCGGGTGATGAGAGCCATCTCCTCATCCTGATCTTCATCTTCAGAGTCATCTGTTTCATAATCAGGTGAAGTTGTGGATTTGAGGGCAATGGTTCTTTTCTTTTTGATTTCATCCTCTTGATGTTGCATCATGCTAAGTTCATGAGTCATCAAGGATCCAAGAAGCTCTTCTAGAGGTAGAGTGTTCAAGTCCTTTGCTTCTTGGATGGCAGTCACCTTGGCTTCCCAAGTTCTTGGCAGTGACTTGAGAATCTTCCTTACAAGTTCACTGTTAGTATAAGATTTGCCAAGACTCTTTAAACCATTGATTATATCAGTAAAACGAGTAAACATAGCAGTTATGGACTCATCATGCTCTATTTTGAATAATTCATATTTATGTACAAGCATGTTTATTTTAGACTCTTTTACTTGATTTGTTCCCTCATGGGTGACTTCTAACCTATTCCATATTTCTTTAGCAGATGCACAAGTAGAAATGCGATTAAATTCACTAGCATCTAGTGCACAATAAAGAACATTCATAGCTTTGGCATTTAATTATGCCAATTTCTTGTCAACCTCATCCCATTCTTTCTCGGGTTTGGTTGACTCCTCACCATCTATAATCTTGGTGGGTGTGTGAGGACCATTCACTATGATATTCCACATATCATAGTCGAGTGCTTGTATGAAAATCTTCATCCGAGCTTTCCAATAGGTGTAATTAGACCCATTGAAAAGTGGAGGTCGGTTTGTTGATTGCCCCTCAGCTAGAGAAGTTCCAACATGGGTTGTCATAGATCTTTGGCTCTTTGATTGTTAGATCAAAGAAGGGCTAGAGCACTGGCTCTGATACCACTTGTTGCCCAGCTATGCAACCCAAGAGGGGGGGTGAATTGGGTTTCTAAAAAATTTTAAGCCCAACAGATAACTTATGAAGAACAAAACAATGGCTTTAAATCAATATTAATTATCTAAAGCAGTATTGCAAGGATATAATAAAGAAATAAGATAAAGCGATAAAGCATACCACAAACACAAGGATTTATAGTGGTTCGATGCTAACCTTGCACCTACATCCACTCCCCAAGATCCCACTGGGGAATTTTAATCCACTATCCTTTGTATTCAACCCGAATACAAAATGTCGGAAACTCCGACACTAGCTATCCCAAGCTAGAATACAAGACGTCGGAAACTCCGACCCTAGCTATCCCAAGCTAGAACACTTGTTTCCCGGGTACAAGCAAACCCAAAACACTCCGATTTCAGGTTCGGATCAACCTTTCCTTGTTTTGGAAATCCTCCAAAAATAAGAGCAAAAACTCACAAAGAGTAAGAATATTTAGAGCACAGATTAATACAATAACAGCTCCTTAAATGAGCAAATATAACAATAAAAGCTTTACTCAAATGAAGAACCCCTTTTTCAGATTTTCTCAAGATGAATGAACGGTTGAACGCTTGAGAAGAGGTTGATTGTTGATTGAAGATCTCTTGAAAGCTTTGAACGATCTCTAGATCAAGGTTGAAAACAATCGACTTGAAAGATTCTCTCTTTGAATGCTCTTGCTTTTTTTTTTCACAAACTCTCTTGAATATTGTGGATCCTCTCTCTTCTTCTTGAATATTTCGTTGATCTCAGATTTAGGATCCTCTCTTCTCTTTTGATCTCACGTTTGATCTCCCGATTTCCACACATTTTCTTTGCAATTTGATCTGCTATTTAATCTACAATTTCCTTTCACCATTTTAAGCATTTTATGGCATTAGTAGCAAGAGAGAACAATTTAGGCAGATAAAGAGCCGTTAGAGAATTTTTAGGAAGCATAAATGGCAATTAAAACGGGCAAAAAAATAGCCGTTGCTGACATTTCCCGTCGCAGGGGTCGACTCATGAGTCGACTCATGCATCAGGAGTCGACTCATGAGTCGACTTCTGTTGCAAAGACCAGAAACTTGGATTTCTGGATTTTTTGGCCCAAATCAGCAGAGGTCGACTCATGAGTCGACTCATGCCTTGTGGGTCGACTCATGAGTCGACTCACAGGTCGTGCCAAGCCAAAAATCCAGCGTGCCATGAGAATTTTTGCGTGCCATTCAGCTCATAGTGCCATGAGTTGACTCATGAGTCGACTCATGCACTTCAAACCTTCATAACTTCAAAAATATAAGTCCAAACACAATGAAATTTTCACCAATAGATTTCAAATCATTTGTTCTACCAAATGGTACTATCAAATCAGGATTTTAGTGAAATTATGATTTTGCCCTTGAAGAGCATAAGGACTTTTTCAATTGTTTGTATCCCTTCAATCTGCTTTGTAATCATCAAAATCAATCTAGGAGTAACAATATCAATAAGAACAGGATAAACAGGTTGGCTCAAGAAGGAATTCTTGAAGTAGGTGATTGTAAATCACTTCCAACCTGTGAGTCCTATCTTCTTGGTAAAATGACCAAATCATCTTTTACTGAAAAAGGTAAGTGAGCTAGCGAACTCTTGGGTCTGGTACATTCTGATGTATGTGGACCCATGAGCTCAAGTGCAAGAGGTGGATATTTCTACTTCATAACCTTCACAGACGACCTATCGAGGTATGGGTATGTCTATTTAATGAAGCATAAGTCGGAGTCATTTGAAATGTTCAAACTATTCCGAAATGAGGTAGAAAAATAAACTGAAAAGTGTATTAAAACTCTTCGATCTGATCGAGGAGGTGAATACCTTTCAAATAATTTTCTGACATATCTTGGAGAGAATGGGATTCTCTCTCAGTGGATACCTATTGGAACACCACAGCATAATGGTGTATCTGAAAGGAGGAATCGGACCTTGTTAGACATGGTTCGATCCATGATGGGATTGGCTGGTCTGCCGATCTCCCTTGGGGATATGCGCTCAAATCGGCTTGTTACCTTCTAAATAGAGTTTCGAGTAAGTCTGTAACCAAAATACCATATGAGATATGGATTGGACGTAAGCCAGTACTCTCGCACCTTAGGGTTTGGGGGTGTCCGGCTTATGTTAAACGTTTAATTATGGATAAGCTTGAACCTAGGTCTGACAATTGTAATTTTATAGGGTACCCAAAAGAGACCAAAGGGTATTACTTCTACCTAGCTGATGAGCAAAAAGTGTTTGTCAGCCTTAAGGCAATCTTTTTAGAAAAAGAGTTCCTTGGTGAAGGGACTGTTACCTCTAAGATCGAACTTGACGAAGTTCGACAGGTGAAAAAACCGACACAAGTTGCTGAACCTGAACTGGATTTGGTTAGATCAGATCTGGAGCCCATTGTTCAAGCACCCTTAAGGCGATCTGGTAGAGTACCACGTCAACCAAACAGATACTATGGTTTCTTGGTCCGGGATGGTGATCCTATCAAATTTGATGAAAATGATGAGGATTCGATCACCTACATGGATGCAATACAGAGACCCAACTCTGAGAAATGGATGGAGGCCATGAAAGAAATGGAGTCCATGAAGGTCAACGATGTGTGGACATTGATTGACCCACCCGTAGGAGTAAAACCCATAGGATGTAAGTGGGTCTTCAAGAGGAAGAGGGGCGCAGATGGAAAGGTAAAAATCTATAAAGCCCGTCTAGTTGCCAAGGGATATCGTCAACGTTATGGTATAGACTATGACGAGATGTTTTCTCGTGTGGCAATGCTCAAATCCATTCGGATTATACTTGAGATAGCTTCCCATCTGGACTATGAAATCTGACAGATGGATGTGAAGACAACTTTTCTAAACGAAGAGCTGGATGAAGAGATGTATATGATACAACCTGAAGGATTCACATCCACAGATGAGTCTAAGGTGTGCAGACTACAGAGGTCCATTTATGGACTTAAGCAGGCATCCCAGAGTTGGAACATACGTTTTGATAGGACGATCAAGACGTATGGCTTCATTAAAAATGAAGAAGAGTCCTACATTTATAAGTGGGCTAATGGTCCAGTAGTAGTAGTTCTTGTATTGTATGTAGATGACATTCTCTTAATCGGTAATGATGTTCCTGCATTACAGGGAATAAAGATTTGGCTGTCGTCACAGTTCTCCATTTAGGATCTGGGAGAAGCTTCCTACATCCTAGGGATGAGGATCTATAGGGATAGATCTAAAAGGTTGCTTGGTTTATCTCAGTCCATGTACATTGATACTATACTGAAGAGGTTCAGCATGGAGAATCCAAGAAAGGCTATCTTTCGATAGGCCATGGAATTTCTCTCTCAAAGAGGGATTATCCGACAACACCTCAAGAGAGAGAGCGTATGGGTAGGATTCCATATGCTTCAGCAGTGGGATCTATCATGTACGCCATGACATGTACACGACCAAATGTGGCATACTCACTAGGGGTAGTGAGTAGATACCAATCTGATCCAGGAGAGAATCACTGGAAGGTTGTTAAAATCATCCTGAAGTATTTAAGAAATACTAAAGACCAATGGCTTGTTTATGGTGAATCAAACTTGAGACTTATAGGGTTTACAGACTCTAGTTTCTAGTCTGATCAAGATGACAGCAAAAGTGTGTCGGGAATTATTTTTACCCTTAATGGTGGGGCTATCTGCTGAAAAAGTTTCAAGCAGCATACAGTGGCTGATTCAGTTTGTGAGGCAGAGTATGTCGCTGCATCAGATGCTGCCAAAGAAGCGGTGTGGCTGAGAAAATTTATCACTGAGCTCGGAGTAGCACCCTCCCTTGTTGGTCCAGTTCTGCTCTACTGTGGCAGCTCTGGAGCCATTGCTCAAGCGAAGAAACCAAAGGCACACCAGTAGACGAAGCATATTCTGTACCACTACCATCTCATCCGAGAAATTGTGGATCGAGATGACGTCGATCTTCAGAAGATCGACGGGAAGGAGAACCTGGCTGACCCATTCACTAAAGCCATTGCGGTACAGGAGTTCGACAACTACAAGTCAAAGATGGGTATTAGATACTGCACCGATTGGCTTTAGGCCAAGTGAAAGATTGTTGGGAATAGTGTCCCAAAGTCAATCGTCAGCCTGTTGACGGTTGTGCTCATTTTTATATTTGTACATGAATTATGAATTAATAAAAATTATTTTGATATTTTTCATCACAAAATGTTTCATCTTCTAATGAACTCCTATGTTGTGGTAAAGTCCTTAGGACTATTTAGACTCGACAAAGGAGGATTTATCGTTTAGTCCTTAAATCTGTTCGTGACCAAATGATACGTTGTTACCAAGGATGACAACATTTATCAAGCATAGGTCGTTGTGTGCCATATAGGTTGGTTGTCCTCTTAACCAATGAGTGTGGAGACACTGGTATGGCATACAGGTGAGATATAAGGGTACATCTGCACTGAACGTGACCGACTCCGGAGCTATTTCTGCTACCAAGATTTACTCCGATGAAATATGGGTATAAATATCCCTCCGACCTGAGACCTCCACGGTGACTTGCAAGCAACTCATTGCATTTAGGCACTGGACTACCTGAATTTCTAATTCAGTGACGGAAGGCTGCTGGGTGTAGTCAAGTACTTGACTTGTCGGTGCGTGTGTCAAGATGGGATTGACCACTCCAGTTTAGGAGCTATGTACAGTCATGTTTCAATTTAGCAAAACCTTGGCCAGGGTAGTCCATGTGAGGAGTCACAGGACTGTTTGAGTTGAGCATGATTTGGATGATCTGATCAGGGTTGACAGTTTAATCCTGAGTCATCCTAAATACAGGGGTCAAAAAGATGAATTATACAGTAACCATATTCATGTAAGTTCTGAGTGTTGCGATTGTGACTTTTCGACCTATCCGAACATTGAGTACCATTGCTAGATGGTCACTTTGATTAGTACAGGAATTGGTTCCTGTGCTACCGACTTAGGTTCGAACCTATGGGGTCACACACATTAGAGGTTCCTATCTGATCTGATGGCTGATATAGAATCCTACATGTTTGAGACTCAGTGATCGAGAATCAAGATTCTCTGATCACGAGTTCCACACATTATGGGTACCGGGATCAAGAGTCCCACTGGTTGGGATTTTTCGATCAGGGTTATATATCGATGAATTCTGATGCCCGATTGCCCATCGGATTTGGACTCAGTATTTATGAGAAATTTAATTAGTAATTTGATTGCTAATTAACTCAATTTGATTGAGTAATTATTTTTGAATCAAGTCCAATTGAATTGGATTCAGTTGGGTTTGACCCGATTAGGTTAAGAGTTGAACTAATCATCAAGATGGTTTGGTCTCTGATTTGATCAGGAGTTGGGCTTAGTCAATTCCTGATTTGATTAGAATTTTATTGAGCCTAATTAAGCCTAATTAAGTTGGGTTTAAATTAGTCTAATTGGACCTAACTTATTTGGTTCAATTAGGTTGGTTTAAATAATTAAACCACCTTGACCCAATCTCTATGCGCCACCTCACTTCCATTGCACCCATTTGAATTTATGAGAAGGAACTTCTCATGAATTATTTCCTCACGCCAAGCCCTCTCCACGCCCCACTTTAGTGTGCCATATGAATGGATAAGGATGATTGGTTGGCCATTCAAATTCAAAATAAAGTTTGAATTTGAATGGACAATCAATCTTTGCACCTTATCCCTTTTTTTTACGCCCCATTTATTACATGAGAAAAGGTTTCTCATGAAATCACTCCATGCATAATTTAAGCCATGCCTCACACCTTTAGTGGATAAGGGATGAGTTGGTGTCCATTTGAATTCAAAATTTGATTTGAATTCAAATATGCAATTACTCATCTTTATCCTTTCTTTTGGATAAGACGTTTGTCGTTGTTATAAGAGGAGAAGAGTGGGGCATGCAAGGAGAAGATTTTTGGAGAAAAATTTTAGGGTGTGAGAAGTCTTATGCGTGAGAAGAAAGTCCATATCCTTCCAAGAGAAAAAGAAAGAAAAAAAAAAAGAAAAGTGGGTGCAAGGTTTTTAATGAGTTTCCTAGAGTTTTAGCCTAGGGTTCGGGAAGTGAGAAAGTGAGCTATGAGTGTCGTGAGCCCATAAAATCTAAGGGAGATCTTCAACATCCTCTCAAACACATCTGTTGATGATTCAGAGTGTCTGAAAAATCGACAGACATCGATCGAAGGAGTTCGATCAGCATCGGTCGTCAAAAGGGCTCTAACACGAGCTAGCACTCGTGAGGAGTCGATCAGATTGGAAGCTTCGTATCGACGATCTGCAGAGGCCAGATATACTGTGCAGCTGCATCATGATGATCAGACTCTCTCGATGGTGATCAGATTGTGGTGATCTACTACCCACACAAAGATATTGTATTCTGAACACATTACAGTAAAGTATTTACTGTTCGAATTTGAATTTCAAATTTAAATGCATGCATGCTATATATCATATTTAGATCCTAGTGTAGGGTAAATTTATATTAATTAATTAGATTAATTAATATTTTTTCACTGTAAAATCATAATTTTGAAAAAGTTTTAAAATTACCATTTTACCCCTGCATTGAATTTTCGCTTCAAACCTTACTAGCACATAGTTGGACTCAATTCCTCTTTCCGTTGGGATTACTTATTTGATAAGATAATTCTTATTTAATTATCTGCTAATAACCTACATGAATTAAATTCATGAGACTCTAATTGTTGGGTGTCTAAGATTATGGATCAAATTAATTAAGGGTGTAAGTCTCTAATTAATTTCCTTGATAGTTATTTTTCAACGCCACCTTGATTTGATCAAGTTGGGTGTATCCATTGATTAGAGAGTTTTTAGTTCTCTTATGGGGTGTCTCTTGGGTATATTTTGGGGTGTCTAATTATGGGTGCAAGGGCTCCAATTGTTGGTGCCTAAAAGGTCTCCTAAAGTAAGTTGGATAACTTAAGTTAATAGGAAATCCAATGCAAGTAGGACTTGTATTATGTGATTGAATAGGATTCAATCCTTGTGCCTATTTAAAGAGACCTCCCCTAAGGTCTCTAGAGCATCCAAACTAGTAGCCCCTCACACCCAAATGCTCTCCCCATGCCCTCTCTTCCTCTCCCTTTCTCTTCTCTTGGGTGTTCTACACGCCCATCCCTTGGGACGCGAGTCCCAAAGAGTTCCACACCCAAGGTGTTGGGCATCCCATAATTTGCTAGTTGCTGGTACTTTTTAGCAGTACAAAGCAAGGATAAACTCTAAAGAAGAGGAAAAGAAGAAGATCAAGGAGAAAGATCAAGCGTTGATCGTGATCCAGGCTTCGTTCAGATTTAGTAGGCTGAATTTTGGAAGAACCAAAATTCAGATTAAAGAGAGCTATTCCAGGCTAATCTTGAGTGGATACTTATAGTGACTAGATATTTGTATGGTTAAGAGAGAACCTCTTCTCTTCCAGATCCAGATTCAAAGAGTAAGATTGCGAAACAAGTATGTGATTTGATCACAATCTGAATTTCAGCATATATCAATTTCAGCGTATGAGATAGATCCATGTAGTTTTATATTTTTATGCATGCATAATTTAGATTAAAAGTATTGTTGGTACAGAATTTTGCCGAAGTCGGAGTTGCTGGAGTCGAGAAGATCGTGGCCACCGTCGGGACCTACAAGGGAAGTCTAAACCAGAGTTGGGGGTGCTCCGGCAAGACCCTCTGATGCTCAAGTCAGTACTCTGCTTCAACAGAAATGGAGTGCTCGAGCAAAAATTTTGGCAGAGTTTTGAGATAGAATTTTTGAGCTTAGAAAAGAACATATCTGGGGATCCTTATTTATAGATGAAGAGTGTAACTAGCTGACAACGACGTCTGTAACTGTCTGGTAGTGGGCCATTCAGAGCTGTGCAGACTTTGTTACTGAGAGTAGTGGCGTCAGAGGTCGTTCAGGGTCACATGGAGCTTATTGCGGAAAGTGGAGTGGTGTCCATTGTCATGACTTGCCAGAGAGTGGTGGAGCTGCGTGGAATCCATTGCAGAGAGTGGAGCAGGGTGGCGGTTCTTGTCGTGGCTTGTCAAAGAGTGGTGGAGCCACGTGGAATCTGTTGCAGTGAGTGGAGCAAGGTAGTGGCCCTTGTTGTGGCTTATCAGAGAGTGGTGGAGCTGCATGGAATCCGTTGCAGCGAGTGGAGTAAGGTAGTGGCCCTTGTCGTGGCTTGCAGAGAGCTTGGATCCATCGGCTGAAGCTCGACTGGGATACCTGATGGAGTAGAATGGCCCTTTACATCATCGTTCTAGGAGAGGCTCGAATTTTTTGAGGTCGCTGAAGAATCTACTATTGTCGGATGCTTCGGGTGCTGACGTTTCAGGCGGGAGTTACCTGCTGTAGGAGCTCGGATGGAGATTCTCTATTGGCAAAGTCTGAAGAAGTCCGATTGCTAGAGAAGTCCGTCTGGGATTTATCTGATGCGGAAGCTCATCTGAAGATCGTCCGTCGGGGAAGTCTGGTTTTAAGAGAAGCCTGGTAGGAGGTCGGCCGACGATGGACTTCGGATAGTGCTGGGGAGACTTAGCAGACATCGAAGGCAATCGACTATCGCAGGGACCCAACTGCTGGGGGCTCGTCCAGAACCCATCCGTCGGAGAAGTAGCTCGGCTGAAGTCTACTTGTAATAGAAGTTTGGAGGGAATTCATTTACAGTAGAGGCTTGAATGGAATTTGCTTACAGTAGATGTCTGGGATAGACAGCCCGCTGTAGGAGTTCGGAGTAGACCATTCGTAGTAGAAGTTCAGCTTTTGCGGGAGCTCGATTGGGATCCGAAAGGTGGTCGACCATCATGGAAACTTGGATGGAGTCTGGTTACCATAGAAATCTTGCTGTCGGGGAAGCTCGGATGCAGACGAAGTCCGAAAGAAATTCGAAAAATAGTTGGTTGCTGTAGAAGGTCAGCTAATAGTGGGGCCCAGAGGGCCTTTGGGGCGACCCAGTGGATGAGTGCAGAAGTTCATTGTCGGAGAAGTCCGGACGGTCGAGGGGGTTCAGAGAGATGCCACACATAAGGTCGGGAGCCGGAAGAGCCCTGGAAGGATCGGTCTTTTACAAACTTCGGCCGGGGGGTATTTTATATCCAACACTAGTCCCCCTACTTTTGAGTTCGGGTTTCGAATGAAGAAAGTACAGAAAAATTCTCACGACCGAAGCTGCTCTCCTTGATTTTTGCACTCGGCGGTTGCCAGATATTTTGACGTCCGGCATGCTGGTACTGGAGCCTTTTCGAAAAAGATTTCTTCTTTTCGGAATTCTCACCAGGGCGTGGCTCTAGGTACGATGTGATAATGACTTTATCAGCTGCCTACCGTTTCCAATAGTCTGTCAAGGTGGGTGGGACACGCGGCGAATGCAGACCAACTAGAGGAGATCCACAATCATTATTGCGTCGGATCTCGGGGTCTATTTAAACACGTTCTCCTCCTTCACGGGTTTCACTTTGCTTGAGAGAATCCCTCGGTTCCTCTCCTCTTTTTTGAGAGCTCTGGCTTCCTCTAGCATCCTTCCCGGCCTTAGGCATCCTCCAGGTCGACCTCCATCATCCTTGTTGTCTCCCTGTACTCCTGGGGTCAATCTAGGTTAGTTCTGAAACTTCCTGTCATTTTCCCATCCTTTCTTCTTCGTATTCTGTTTATTTAGCTTTCTCGGGGGCCTGTTTGCTATTTTTTCCAATTTTTCAGGATTTTTGTGGCTTCCATTTGATCCGAAATATCCTCTGATATCTCCTCTTCTAGCAGTTCTAGTAGTTCGTCAGTCCCAGTTCCCCACAGTACTGGTACTGTAGACAAACCCATAGCTAGGACTGAACCTTGTCTGGCCTTTGCGCCGGACACCATCCCCGGCTCCTTGACTCCGGATGAACTATCACTGATAAGGATTCAGTATGGAGTTCCTCCGGAGTACGAGCTGAAGCTTCCTGGGCCATCTGATCGGGCTAGCGCCCCTCCTCCCGACTGCTTCTGTCTGTACCAGGAGGCCTTCCGTGCCAGACTTCGACTTCCACTGCCATCCTTTATCATTGCTCTCTTTCATTTTCTGAACATTTCTCTAGTTTTTGTCGTGCCGAACTCCTTTAAGTTTTTGATAGGGTTTCTTTCTCTTTGTAGTTTAGCCGAAGTTCGGCCGACTCTTTCTTTGTTTAGGAACTTCTACACTTTCAAGCACCATCCTTCGGCAAAGGATTGGTGGTACTTCTCCCCCCAGTTTAGTAGAAAGGGGTTGCTAAAAGGCACCCTCTCTTCTGTCCATAACTGAAAGGAGAGGTTCTTCTACGTCCGATGCCCAACCTTAAAGCTAGGATTACCCCCTTGGGGTTCTCTGAGGGATTCCGCCCGTTGGGCCTCTAGCCTAGAAAGGGACGATCTCGAAGCCTCAAACAAGCTCGAGGCCTATCGAGCCCCCCTCCTCTCCGAACTTCTGAGGGAACAACTTTTGTTCAATGTCGGCCTGAGCCCCCTTAACCCTGCTGGTATCTCTCCCTCTCTTTTTTTTTTTTTTGCTTTCCCTTCTTCTTGCCCTATTTCGGAGCCATGCTAATTTTCTTTTATCGCAGACATGGATGCAAGCGTGGCTCGGAGGTTAGCCCAGGGTTTCAAGACCCACAAGAGAAAAGATGCTTCAACTTCGGGGTCGATGAAGAAAGCCAGGATAGAAGGGACAAGCTCGGCCGTGCCTGCTCCGATGCCCGTCGCCGTCGAAGCCCCTTCTGACGTCGAACCTGAAGTCCCCCGAGCCCCTTCACAGAGCCCCCCGACTGAGGGTCCTATTTCGGAGGTTCATCCCGAGGGGGCATCCGGGGCCGAAGGGAGGAGGAGAAAGAAGACCCTGACCCAGAGGAGTCGCAGTCGTAGGGCTGCCGCCGAGGGGGCCGGCGGCTCCGAGGAAGACCTGGGGGAAAATCTCTTCAACAACAGGGACTTAATAAAGAGGCTAGTCGAAGGGTGCATTCTGCCTGAGGTATTCGAGAGGATCATCCTCGTCGATCTCGAGCTGCGGGTCTAGGACTCTCTGAGATCTTTCCTCGAAGTAGGTTAACTCATTCTTTTCCTCCTTCCCGCTTCTTTAATTTATTTTTCAGCCCTTATGTCGATGCCCCAACCTTTCTTGCAGATTGGACACCAACTCATCGCCAATGTCGAGGCAGCGAAGATCGCCAAGAGGGAGACAGCTCAGGCAGAAGAAGGTCGCCTAGCCGGGGCCGCTCGCCTTGAGGAGAAAATCGTCGAGGTCCTAAGTCTCCAGGAGGCACTGAAAAAAGAGGGACAAACCTCATCCGATCTGAGGACCATCTTGGAGGAGAAGAGAGGGAAGGCTGAGGTCGAGGTCTCCGCATTGAGGGCACTGTGGGGAAATTCAGTGCAGGGGTAAAATGGTAATTTTAAAATTATTTTTAAAATTATAATTTTATAGTAGAAAAATATTAATTAATCTAATTAATTAACATAAATTTACCTTACACTAGGATCTAAATATGATATATAGCATGCATGTATTTAAATTTGAAATTCAAATACGAACAGTAAACACTTTACTGTAATGTGTTCAGAACCCAATACCTTTGTGCGGATAGTAGATCACCACAATCTGATCATCGTCGGGAGAGTCTGATCGTCGTAATGTAGCCACATAGTATGTCTGACCTCTGCAGATCGTCCACATGAAGCTCCCGATCTGATTGACTCCTCACGAGTGCTAGCTCATTATAGAGCCTTTTTGACGGCCGATGCTAATCGAACTCCTTCGATCGATGTATGTCGATTCTTTGGATGCTCTGGATTATCAACAGACGTGCTTGAGAGGATGTTGAAGATCTTCCATAGATTTTGTGGGCTCACAACACTCGTAGCTCACTTTCTAACTTCCCGAACCCCAGGCTAAAACTCTAGGGAACTCACCGGAAACCTTGCACCCACTTTTCTTTCTTTTCTTTTTTTTTCTCTTGGAAGGATATGAACTTCCTTCTCACGCACAAGACTTCTCATGCCCCAGAATTTTTCTCCAAAAATCTTCTTCTTACATGCCCCACTCTTCTCCTCCTTTTATAACAACGTCAAACGTCTTATCCAAAAGAAAGGATAAAGATGAGTAATTGCACATTTGAATTCAAATCAAATTTTGAATTCAAATGGACACCAACTCATCCCTTATCCACTAAAGGTGTGAGGCATGGCATAAATTATGCATGAAGTGATTTCATGAGAAACCTTTTCTCATGTAATAAATGGGGCATAAAAAAAAGATAAGGTGCAAAGATTGATTGCCCATTCAAATTCAAACATTATTTTGAATTTGAATGGCCAACCAATCATTCTTATCCATTCATTTGGCACATTAAAGTGGGACATAGAGAGGGCTTGTGTGAGAAAAAAATTCATGAGAAGTTCCTTCTCATGAATTCAAATGGGTGCAATGGAAGTGAGGTGGCGCATAGAGATTGGGTCAAGATGGTTTAATTATTTAAACCAACCTAATTGAACCAAATAAGTTAGGTCTAATTAGACTAATTTAAACCTAACTTAATTAGGCTTAATTAGGCTCAATAAAATCTTAATCAAATCAGGAATTGACTAAGTCCAACCCCTAATCAAATCAGGGACCAAACCATCTCGACGATTAGGTCAACTCTTAACCTAATCGGGTCAAACCCAACTGAATCCAATTCAATTGGACTTGATCCAAAAATAATTACTCTATCAAATTGAGTTAATTAATGATCAAATCACTAATTAAATATCTCATAAATACTGAGTCCAAATTCGATGGGCAATCGGGCATCAGAATTCATCGATATGTAACCCTGATCGAAAAGTCCTAATCAGTGGGACTTTTGACCTCGGTACCCATAATGTGTGGAACTCGTGATCAGAGAATCTTGATTCTCGATCACTGAGTCCCAAACATATAGGATTCTACACCAGCCATTAGATCAGATAGGAACCTCTAATGTGTGTGACCCCATAGGTTCGAACCTAAGCCGGTAGCACAGGAACCAATTTCTGTACTAATCAAAGTGACCATCTAGCAATGGTACCCGATGTTCGGATAGATTGAAGAGTCGCAATCGCAACACTCAAAACCTACATGAATATGGTTTCTGTATAATTCATCTTTTTGACCCCTGTGTTTAGGATGACTCTCGGTTAAACTATCAACCCTGATCAGATCATCCGAATCATGCTCAACTCAAACAGTCCTGTGACTCCTCACAAGGACTACCCTAGCCAAGGTTTTGCTAAATTAAAATATGACTGTACATAGCTCCTAAACTGGAGTGGTCAATCTCATCTTGACACACGCACCGACAAGTCAAGTACTTGACTACACCTAGCAGCCTTCCATCACTGAATTAAAAATTCAGGTAGTCCAGTGCCTAAGTGCAATGAGTTGCTTGCAAGTCACCGTGGTGGTCTCAGGTCGGAGGAAAATTTATACCCATATTCCATCGGAGCAAATCTTGACAGTAGAAATAGCTCCGGAGTCTGTCACGTTCAGTGCAGATGTACTCTTACATCTCACCTGTATGCCATATCAGTGTCTCCATACTCATTGGTTAAGAGGACAACCAACCTATATGGCACACAATGACCTATGCTTGATAAACATTATCATCCTTGGTAACAACGTATCATTTGGTCGCGAATAGATTTAAGGACTAAACGATAAATCCTCTTTTGTCGAGTCTAAATAGTCCTAAGGACTTCACCACAACATAGGAGTTCATTAGAAGATGAAACATTTTGTGATGAAAAATATCAAAATAATTTTTATTAATTCATAATTTATGTACAAATATAAAAATGAGCACAACCATCAACAGACTGACGATTGGCTTTGGGACACTATTCCCAACAATCTTCCACTTGGCCTAAAGCCAATCGGTGCAGTATCTAATACCCATCTTCGACTTGTAGTTGTCGAACTCCTTCACCACAATGGCATTAGTGAATGGGTTAGCCAGGTTCTCCTTCCCGTCGATCTTCTGAAGATCGATGTCACCTCGATCCATAATTTTTTGGATGAGATGGTAGCGGCGCAGAATATGCTTCGTCCACTGGTGTGCCTTTGGTTCCTTCGCCTGAGTAATGGCTCCAGAGCTGTCACAGTAGAGCAGAACTAGACCAACAAGGGAGGGTGCTACTCCAAGCTCGGTGATAAATTTTCTCAGCCACACTGCTTCTTTGGCAGCATCTGATGCAGTGACATACTCCGCCTCGCAAACTGAATCAGCCACTGTGTACTGCTTGAAACTTTTCCAGCAAATAGCCCCACCATTAAGGGTAAAAATAAATCCCGACACACTTTTGTTGTCATCGTGATCAGACTGGAAACTAGAGTCTGTAAACCCTATAAGTCTTAAGTCCGATTCACCATAAACAAGCCACTGATCGTTAGTATTTCTTAAATACTTTAGGATGGTTTTAACAACCTTCCAGTGATTCTCCCCTGGATCAGATTGGTATCTACTTACTACCCCTAGTGAGTATGCCACATCTGGTCATGTACATGTCATGGCATACATGATAGATCCCACTGTCGAAGCATATGGAATCCTACCCATACGCTCTCTCTCTCTTGAGGTGTTGTCGGACAATCCCTCTTTGAGAGAGAAATTCCATGGCCTATCGGAAGATAGCCTTTCTTGAAATTCTCCATGCTGAACCTCTTCAGCATAGTATCAATGTACATGAACTGAGATAAACCAAGCAACCTTTTAGATCTATCCCTATAGATCCTCATCTCTAGAATGTAGGAAGCTTCTCCCAGATCCTTCATAGAGAACTGTGATGACAGTCAAATCTTTATTTCCTGTAATGCAGGGATATCATTTTTGATTAAGAGAATGTCATCCACATATAATACAAGAAATACTACTACTGGACCATTAGCCCACTTATAAATGCAGGGCTCTTCTCCATTCTTAACGAAGCCATATGTCTTGATCGTCCTATCAAAACGTATGTTCCAACTCCGGGATGCCTGCTTAAGTCCATAAATGGACCTCTGTAGTCTGCACACCTTAGACTCATCTGTGGATGTGAATCCTTCAGGTTGTATCATATACACCTCTTCGTCCAGCTCTCCGTTTAGGAAAGCTGTCTTCACATCCATCTATCAGATTTCATAGTCCAGATGGGCAGCTATTGCAAGCATAATCCGAATGGATTTGAGCATTGCCACAGGAGAAAATATCTCATCATAGTCTATACCATAATGTTGACGATATCCCTTGGCAACCAGACGGGCTTTATAGGTTTTCACCTTTTCGTCTGTGCCCCTCTTCCTCTTGAAGACCCACTTACACCCTATGGATTTTACTCCTTCGGGTGGGTTAACCAATATCCACACATCGTTGACCTTCATGGACTCCATTTCGGATTTCATGACCTCCAACCATTTCTCAGAGTCGGGTCTCTGCATTGCATCCATGTAGGTGATCAGATCCTCATCATTTTCATCAAGTTCGGTAGGATCGCCATCCCGGATCAAGAAACCATAGTATCTGTCCGGTTGACGTGGTACTCTACCAGATCACCTTAAGGGTGCTTGAATAATGGGCTCCGAATCTGATCTAACCAAATCTAGTTCAGGTTCAGCAACTTGTGTCAGTTTTTCCACCTGCCAAACTTCGTCAAGTTCGATCTTAGAGGTAACAATCCCTTCACCAAGGAACTTCTTTTCCAAAAAGATTGCCTTAAGGCTGACAAACACTTTTTGCTCATCAGCTAGGTAGAAGTAATACCCTTTGGTCTCTTTTGGGTACCCTATAAAATTATACTTGTCAGACCTAGGTCCAAGCTTGTCCGTAATTAAACGTTTAACATAAATCGGACACCCCCAAATCCTAAGGTGCGAGAGTACTAGCTTACGTCCTATCCATATCTCATATGGCATTTTGGTTACAGACTTACTCAGAACTCTATTTAGAAGGTAACAAGCCGATTCGAGCGCATATCCCCAAAGGAAGATCAGCAGACCAGCAAACCCCATCATGGATCAAACCATGTCCAACAAAGTTCGATTCCTCCTTTTAGATACACCATTATGCTGTGGTGTTCTAGGAGGTGTCCACTGAGAGAGAATCCCATTCTCCCCAAGATATGTCAGAAAATCATTGGAAAGGTATTCACCTCCTCAATCAAATCGAAGAGTTTTAATACACTTTCCAGTTTGTTTTTCTATCTCATTTCGGAATAGTTTGAACATTTCAAATGACTCCGACTTATGCTTCATTAAATAGACATACCCATACCTTGATAGGTCGTCTGTGAAGGTTATGAAGTAGAAATATCCACCTCTTGCACTTGAGCTCATGGGTCCACATACATCAGAATGTACCAGACCCAAGAGTTCGTTGGCTCGCTCACCTTTACCAGTAAAAGGTGATTTAGTCATTTTACCAAGAAGATAGGACTCACAGGTTGGAAGTGATTCACAATCACCTACTTCAAGAATTTCTTCTTAAGCCAACCTGTTTATCCTGTTCTTATTGATATGACCTAGCCTACAGTGCCAAAGATAAACTTCTGACACATTATCTATTCTAGGGCGTTTACCGAAGATTTGAACCACATTAACAGGTTGTGATAGAAAGTAAATTCCATTATTAAGTTGTCCAACAAACATTGTAACACCATTCAAAATGATATTGCAAATATTTTTTTTTATTAAAAATTGATAATCGTTCATGGCCAAAAGGCCTACAGAAATAATATTTAATAAAAAGCTTGGACAATAGTGACATTCACTCAGAATTATGTTTCGAGAATTGATTACAAGGTTCATGATTCCTAATGCTAGAACTAGAACTTTGCTTCCATCTCCAATGTTCAGGAACCTCTCGCCTTCATCAAATCTCCTACTGACCTGCAGACCCTGCATCGAATTGCAAATATGATAAGGGCTTCTGGTATCCAATACCCAGGCAGTAGTATCATAAATAAAAAAGTTGCAAGGTGTTATCATATAAGTACCTTACTTCTTCTTCGGCCTGTTTGAGTCCAGGGAGGCAATGTATAGAGGACAATTCCTCTTCCAGTGCCCCTGCTTCTTGCAAAAGAAGCACTCCGCCTGGCTCAGGTCGGGCTTGCGCTTCTTGGTCTGACCCTATGCAGATGTCCCAGCATGCAACTGCACCTTCTTATTCTTCTTCTTCTTGTTCTTCTTCTTCCCTTTCATAAAGGGTCGATGACCAGAAGAAGACCCTCCCACAACATTCACCGACTCTTTATGGAGCTGGTGATCCTTATCAAAGTTTTGCAGCAACCCCAACAAGCCGTGGTAGTTCACTGTAGGCTTTGTCATCCGAAAATGAGTAAGGAAGGGGAGGAAGGACTTGGGCAATGAATTAAGGATCGCATCCTTACCGAGCTACTCGTGCAAGGGAAAGCCCAGTTTACTTAGGTGCTCAATCATTTCAATCATGTACAGTACATGATCAGTGACTGAGGCTCCATCCCTCATCCGAGCATTGAAAATGGCACAACTAGTTTTGTGCCTTTCAATGTCGTCAGGCATGCCAAAGGAGTCATTCAACATTTGAAGCATCTCTTATGGTTGGGCATTCTCGAACCTGCGGCTGAACTCATCATTCATTGTCGCCAGCATAATGTACCGAACGGTGGTGCGATCGTTGAGCCACTTCTGATAAGTGTCTTGGACCATCCCTCTAACATTCGGGGCTGGCTCCTCAGGTGCCGGATCCGTTACTACATAAAGGATCCGCTCATGTTCAAGGACAATTTTTAATTTTCGATACCAGCTATCGAAATTTGGTCCCATGAGCTTGTCATTATTTAATAATGACCGGAGGGATAGGGTAGTGGCCATAGCTGCATAAAGAAAAACCAGACCTCTATTAGTACATAAATTATAAGTACTAAAGACTTGGACTTTAGTCTAAAGTTTCTCCCAGTATTTTTACGAACTGGTAGCCTCAACCTCCAATTCGAAGAATTACTTTAATTCCTTAGTGGGTACTAGAATCCACACAGACTACACACGAGCCCAACTTTGGTTGGTCAACCCATGTGCATCTATGGGTAAGTTCATAACCAGTTGTTTCTCTAAATAACTTCTAGTAATTGATTTTGCCCCAGAACCTAATCAGTAGGCTTTGGCCTCCACTGAAAAGATCTGGTTAGGTCCAACCATTAACATGATTTGATTTGGTGAATCAGACCAATAAATGATCAGGCCCAACTTTGGCCGGCCAACCTGACCACCATCAGAAAGACTCAAACCAAATTATCATATTATGAATGATAATTCTATTAGTCAATAAGCACCAAGCCTTTGGGCCTCCAATGATTATTAAAATAATGGACTCATTATCACTCACTTAATGGGAGGCTATGACTTAGTTATCAATATAACTTAATCATTTTTAGAGACCTAATAATTTTTGAAGATTTTATTAAAGGATAGATGAGAAGAAAATATCCAGCCAATTTCAATCCTCCCACTGACTTCATCAAGTCAGATTAAAAAGAATTTAATTAAAGCTGGCATTAGGAGCACCTAAATCAATCAAACTGATTTACCTAATGACATGGGTGAGCCCTAATCACCAAGTGATCTAATCAAAACCTAATTCACCAGGTTAGCCAGGTAAGTGAGATCAGTGGTGGGGATAAGCCATTAACTCATCAGAGATCAAATCACTGCGAGTAGGTCCCGCTTAAAAACCACTGGTCAAACTGCCAAACTTACCTTAGACACCAACCGGTTCATTAGTTTTAATTTGATCAACTTAGTAAATAGGGTTCCACCACATAGCCATGAATTAAGTCCATTTTGATCTAGTTAAAGACATGGACCCATTCAACTACAACTATTGGAGTTGAGTCTAGAGTATCCTTGACCTAATCTAATTCAACTTTTGATTAGATTTGATCAATTACTCTAATTTAGTCCATTTCTTTAAGCTAACCTTAGGTCTAACCCAATTATGGACCTAATCCATCTAATCCATTGACCCACAAGTTTATGCAATTGTCTTAGGTCTTAATTCATAATTCTAGACCTACTAGACAACACTTAATTCTTTTAATTAAGTATTTGGGCTGATGGGTCAGGATTTGGTATTTCAAAAATAATTTTCAAATTGAAAAGATTTTATTTTCTGTTCACCAAATATGTTGACTCATTTCACAAATAGATCAGCACATTTCATAAATAGCAATCCTATTGCTAATTACATAACAGAAAATAACTCAATCAAAATAAATCATGAATATTTTTTTAGATCTAATCTAACACATTCATGATAAATTTTATAATTGACCCTATACAATTAATTTTTTTCACTGCTTCATCTGCATGGGATATAATTGCAGCGGCACCCCTACCGCCATAGGAGACCCCATCGAATGGAAGGAGAGGGTCTTAAACCCTAGTTTTCTCCTATGACCGGACGGCCATGGCAACCAACCCAATTCGATTACTTGCTACTTGGATCAAGTATATCTAAATATACCAATTTCAAAATTTAAATTTTAAATTTCAAATTTTAAATTTTGAATTTCAAATTTCAAACAAATTTCAAATTTTTGAATTTCAAAATTTGAATTTTAAATTTTGAATTTTAAATTTTGAATTTTAAATTTGAAATTTCAACCAAATTTCAAATTTTAAATTTCAAATTTTGAATTTCAAATTTTTGAATTTTGAATTTCAAATTTCAAAATTCAAATTTCAAATTTTGAATTTCAGATTTTTGAATTTTGAATTTCGAACAACTTTCAAAATTCAAATTTTAAATTATAAATTTTAAATTTTAAATTTAAACTTTTAGATTACAACTTAATCTATGCATGCGAATATATATATCATATCTAAGAACCCACTCTGATACCATTTGTGAGGAAATTCAGTACAGGGGTAAAATGGTAATTTTAAAACTTTTTCAAAATTATGATTTTACAGTAGAAAAATATTAATTAATCTAATTAATTAACATAAATTTACCCTACACTAGGATCTAAATATGATATATAGCATGCATGCATTTAAATTTGAAATTCAAATGCGAACAGTAAACACTTTACTGTAATGTGTTCAGAACACAATACCTTTATGCAGGTAGTAGATCGCTGCAATCTGATCACCATCGAGAGAGTCTGATCATCGTAACACAGCCACACAGTATGTTTGGCCTCTGCGGATCATACACACGAAGCTCCCGGTCTGATCGACTCCTCACGAGTGCTAGCTCGTTGTAGAGCCCTTTTGACGGCCGATGCTGATCGAACTCCTTCGATCGTTGTCTGTCAATTCTTTGAATGCTCTGGATCATAAACAGATGTACTTGAGAGGATGTTGAAGATCTTCCTGTGATTTTGTGGGCTTATGACACTCATAGCTCACTTTCTTACTTTCCGAACCCCAAGCTAAAACTTTAGGGAACTCACCGAAAACCTTGCACCCACTTTTCTTTTTTTTCTTTCTTTTTCTCTTGGAAGGATATGGACTTTCTTCTCATGCACAAGACTTCTCACACCCCAAAATTTTTCTCCAAAAATTTTCTTCTTATACGCCCCACTCTTCTCCTCCTTTTATAACAATGTCAAACGTCTTATCCAAAAGAAAGGATAAAGATGAGTAATTACACATTTGAATTCAAATCAAATTTTGAATTCAAATGGACACCAACTCATCCCTTATCCACTAAAGGTGTGAGGCATGGCATAAATTATGCATGGAGTGATTTCATGAGAAACCTTTTCTCATATAATAAATGGGGCATAAAAAAAGGGATAAGGTGCAAAGATTGATTGCCCATTCAAATTCAAACTTTATTTTGAATTTGAATGGCCAACCAATCATCCTTATCCATTCATTTGGCACATTAAAGTGGGGCGTGGAGAGGGCTTGGCATGAGGAAAAAATTTATGAGAAGTTCCTTCTCATGAATTCAAATGGGTGCAATGGAAGTGAGGTGGCGCATGGAGATTGGGTCAAGGTGGTTTAATTATTTAAACCAACCTAATTGAACTAAATAAGTTAGGTCCAATTAGACTAATTTAAACCTAACTTAATTAGGCTTAATTAGGTTCAATAAAATTTTAATCAAATCAGAAATTGACTAAGCCCAACCCCTGATCAAATCAAGGACCAAACCATCTCGACGATTAGGTCAACTCTTAACCTAATCGGGTCAAACCCAACTGAATCTAATTCAATTGGACTTGATCCAAAAATAATTACTCAATCAAATTGAGTTAATTAGAGATCAAATCACTAATTAAATCTCTCATAAATACTGGGTCCAAATTCGATGGGCAATCAGGCATCAGAATTCATCAATATGTAATCCTGATCGAAAAGTCCCAACCAGTGAGACTCTTGACCCCGGTACCCATAATGTGTGGAACTCGTGATCAAAAAATCTTGATTCTCGATCACTGAGTTCCAAACATATAGGATTCTACACTAACCATCAGATCAGATAGGAACCTCTAATGTGTGTGACCCCACAGGTTCGAACCTAAGCCGGTAGCACAGGAACCAATTCCTGTACTAATCGAAGTGACCATCTAGCAATGGTACCCGATGTTCGGATAGGTTGAAGAGTCACAATCCCAACACTCAGAACCTACATGAATATGGTTACTGTATAATTCATCCTTTTGACCCCTGCGTTTAGGATGACTCAGGGTTAAACTGTCAACCCTGATCAGATCATCCGAATCGTGCTCAACTCAAACAGTCCTGTGACTCCTCACAAGGACTACCCTGGTCAAGATTTTGCTAAATTGAAATACGACTGTGCACAGCTCTTAAACTGGAGAGGTCAATCCCATCTTGACACATGCATCGACAAGTCAAGTACTTGACTACACCTAGCAGCCTTCCGTCACAGAATTAGAAATTCAGATAGTCCAGTGCCTTAGTGCAGTGAGTTGCTTGCAAGTCACCGTGGTGGTCTCAGGTCGGAGGGATATTTATACCCATATTCCATCGGAGAAAATCTTGACAGCAGAAATAGCTCTGGAGTCGGTCACGTTCAGTACAGATGTATCCTTACATCTCACCTGTATGCCATACCAGTGTCTGCATACTCATTGGTTAAGAGGACAACCAACCTATATGGCACACAATGACCTATGCTTGATAAACGTTGTCGTCCTTGGTAACAATGTATCATTTGGTCGCGAACAGATTTAAGGACTAAACGACAAATCCTCTTTTGTCGAGTCTAAATAGTCCTAAGGACTTCACCACAACATAGGAGTTCATTAGAAGATGAAACATTTTGTGATGAAAAATATTAAAATAATTTTTATTAATTCATAATTCATATACAAATACAAAAATGAGCACAACCGTCAACAGGCTGACGATTAGCTTTGGGACACTATTCCCAACAGGCGCAGGTTTCCGAGTGGAAGGAGCAGGCTTTCGAGTTGAAGGAGCAGGTTTTTGAGCTGAAAGCATGGATTCCATCTCTGGTCTCGGAGGCAAGGGCTCGAGCAGTGGAGGAGTTCAAAGCCTCCTTCGAGATGGAGGATCTAAAGGTCCAGTTCAGCCAGGATGCCTTCATCAAGGGGTTTGAGCTCTGCCAAGAGAAGGTGGCTGGGAGGTTTCCCGAATTGGATCTCGACTTTCTGAATGAGGCATCCGATGATGAAGCCGAACCATCCGAAGTCACTGCCAGTCCTCTTCCAATCGGGACCTCGTCGACTATCGTGGCCGTCACTGACGATCTTCTGGGGATGCCGACTCCCTCTACTTCTACCCCAGAGGTCTGGAACCTCTAGTTTTGTATTTTTCCTTTGTGGTGATTTTTTCCTCATTCTCTTGTACCTGAAATTTATTTGATCAATGAAGCCGGGTTCATCTTTACGAAGGGTCCCCCCTTTTTTTTGTATTCTTTTCCTTCTTTTTATCTTCTTGCATTAATTTGAGTCGTGGCGCTTTTGTCCTCCAACGACAGTATCCTGCTGAAGCTCTTCCCCTGCCGGAGGGTATTCCCTTAAAGTCGATGATATGAGACCTTCAAAGAAAAGTTCGTCAGTTGACAAGAAAATCCAAGAAGCTGGAAGACGAACTTCACCGACTGAAGGAGAGCCATTCAGAGGCCACCACGGAGGCTACTCACTTTCGGGACCTCCACAAGAAAAGTTTCATGGAATACACCAAAATGAAAGCTGACTTCATTACGGAGCTTGAAGAACTCCGAAAACGTGCCAACGATCGATCTTGGACTCAGGCTTCCAAGATCAGCTCCCTTAAAGTCGAGCTGGCGGCCGCACAAGAGAAGATCGATCGGCTGGAAGGGAGCTCATCCCGGCTTACAGTCCAGACTGACCGCGACCAAGACTGGTCAAAGAAGTTCTCCGACCTTCAAAAGCAGCTGCAGGACGCCGAGGCGAATTACGACGCCTACCAAGTCGGCTGGAGCAGACAAGTAGAGGACTACCGAAGGAGGCTCCAGATGGCGACTGACGAAGTTGCCCACCTTCAGAGGTGGCTGTCTGAGAGACTCCAGCCTGTCCCTGCACAAGGTTCTGATGAGCTTTGCTCCTTAAGGGGGACTATGGTGGAACTGTCTGTAGCCCTTGGGTGGGAGGAAGCTGAATTACGGTGGCTGAAAGTTCAGCTGGTCCACGAGCAGCAGGCAGTCAAGGATGCCGAGGCGGAGTTTGAGGTCTTGAGGAGGAGGCTTCGAGAGTCAAAGGACGAGCACCGATGGTTCCACCGGATGTACTAGGATATGCTGCTGAAAAAGATGAAACTAGAAGAGGAAGTCGAAAATTTAAGGTGATCCATAGTAAGGGCCGGAACTAAGAGCTCGAAGTCGGAAGAAACTGGGCTTCCTTAGAGTCTCCTCTTCTTCTTTTCTTTTTTTTTCTTTTTGTTTTTGGCCTTTAAGGCTTTGTAACGTGTACTTCACCAATGAAATAAAAATGAAATTGTCTATTACTTGTCCATTCTGGTATTAAATGGTTGTTTACCAAACTCCATTTGTCTTCCGTCTTGTTCGACGCCGAAGTTGTCTGAAGGTTTCTGGCCGTCGCCGTGTCAATTCGTCCTTAGGGATTGGAGATTTTTGCCAAGGGTATTCTCTCTCATCGAGAGAGGTCCCTAGTGCCTTTGATGTAGTTCGTTTTTCACCTATCGCCGGTGTAGTTCGTCACTTTTTTTTCGTCTCTCTTTTTCTTTTTTGTTCGAGTGAGGGTCTTCCCTCTACTCTTGACGGGGTCGTGAGAGTGTAGAGGAGTCATTGAGGAAGCTTTCCTCTTTGTCGATCAACCGAGTCTTTGTTTGCATCAGGATGAGGTCCTCCCCTTATTTTCGACAGTCGATTTCAGCTCGTGTTAGGACGAAGTTCTCCTCCTGTTCCTAACAAGACTGTGGGGGCACACAAGGGCCGTTGTGAGGGCCTCTCCCCCCATCCGATCTTTAGGAAACCGTGCCTTCGACTTTGCTCACGTTAGGGCGAGGTTCTCCTCCTATTCCTAACAAAGCTGTGGGGGCACATAAGGGCCGTTGTAAGGGCCTCTCCCCCCATCCAATCTTTAGAAAACTGGACCTTCGACTTTGCTAATGTTAGGACGAGGTTCTCCTCCTGTTCCTAACAAGGCTGTGGGGGCATATAAGGGCCGTTGTAAGGGCCTCTCCTCCCATCCAGTCTTTAAAAAATCGGATCTTCGACTTTGCTCATGCTAGGATGAGGTTCTCCTCCTGTTCTTAACAAAGCTGTGGGGGCACATAAGGGCCGTTGTAAGGGCCTCTCCCCCCATCCAGTTTTTAAGAAACCAAGCCTTCAACTTTGCTCATGTTAGGATGAGGTTCTCCTCTTGTTTTTAACAAGGCTGTGGGGGCACATAAGGGCCGTTGTAAGGGCCTCTCTCCGCATCCGGTCTTTAAAAAATTGGACCTTTGACTTTGCTCATGCTAGGACGAGGTTCTCCTCCTGTTCCTAACAAGGCTGTGGGGGCACATAAGGGCCGTTGTAAGGGCCTCTCCCCCCATCCGGTCTTTAAGAAAATGGGCCTTCGACTTTTCTCATGCTAGGATGAGGTTTTCCTCCTGTTCCTAACAAGACTGTGGGGGCACATAAGGGCCGTTGCAAGGGCCTCTCCCCCCATTCGGTCTTTAAGAAATTGGGCCTTCGACTTTGCTCATGTTAGGATGAGGTTCTCCTCCTGTTTCTAATGTGCGTAATTTCGTTTGTATGGGGGAGTTATCTCCTATCATTATAAGCTCATACCAAAAGAAAAAATGTGTGAATATGAAAAGAATTTTTATTCAGGGCAAAGTTGTCGGTAATATATTCGTAGATTTTTTGAATCGTATAGCCGCGGAAGATCTTCTCCCCGTCGGGATCCCCCTGAGACGGAGTTGATAATCCCAATCGGAGGCCGATCTTCAGGCTGCTCCTCCCTCCTTGGTGGTTCTGACTACGGCAGGACCCTAGACCGATCTTTCTTTCCTTCAGGTCGGCATCGAATGAATCTATCGAGCCAACCTTGTCTAATGAGCTCCTCAATCTCGTCTCAGAGCTGAATACACTCCTCCGTGTCGTGGCCATGGTCACGATGATAGAGGCAGAATTTGTTTGGGTTGCGCTTCCTAGGATGCGAGCGCATCTTCTCCAGCCTTGAGAGCTGATCCCTAACCTCCATCAGCACTTGAGCTTTCGAGGTGTTGAGAGGGGCGTAGCTGTGGAACCTCCCAAGAGGAGAGCCTCACCGAACTTGACGGTCTGGGCTTCTCTGCTTACGAGCTCGGGGAGGAGTCCGGACGTGCCTATGTCCGGGAGGAGTTCGAGAACGTGGCCGAGCTTCACTCGATCTTTTTTCAACTGCAGGCTTGCTCGAGTCTCCCGCCTGTCGCTCTCTCGTGGTCTCCTCGTCCTTCATCTTGAAGGCTTTTTCTGATCGGGCATATCCTTCGGCCCGAGCCAGCAAGTCGGCAAAATCCCTGGGGTACTTCTTTTCCAAGGAGAATAGAAGGTCGTTCTTCTGAAGGCCACCTTTCAGAGCAGCCATCGCGACCGATTGGTCCAAGTTTGGGACCTCCAATGCAGCGACGTTGAAACGATTGACGTAAGCCCGGATGGATTCCCCCTCCCTTTGCTTGATGTTGATGAGGGACTCCGAACCTCTCTGGGGATGCCGACTGCTAACAAAATGAGCCACAAACTGGTGGCTCATCTGGTCAAAGGAAAAGATGATACCTGGCTTCAACATCGAATATCAGTTCCTTGCTGCTCCCTTCTGGGTGGATGGAAAAGCTCGGCACAGAATGGCATCTGGCACGCCATGGAGCAGTATCATTGTCCAGAAGGCCTCCAGGTGGTCAACCGGGTCTGAGATCCCGTCATAGCTTTCGAATTAGGGGAGCTTGAAGTTAGGCAGGATCGGTTCCTGCATGATCATTTGAGAGAAGGGTGGGTCAGTACAGATGTTCTCACCATAAGCAGGGGGAGCGTGGCGGAGTTCTTCGATCCACCGGTTCATCTCCTGGAGCCTTCGATCCAGGAAGTCCTCTCAACTATGAGTCTCGAGGGTCTTTGGGTAGAATGGAGGTAGAGATCCTCCGAGAGTAGAATCGTGATCGGACTGAGGGCTCTCCACCCTCGGATTTGTCTTTTCAGGAAAGATGGAGTGACTAGCCCAAGTGGCCCGCCCTACCGTCGGATTTTAGAATTCCAATGATGTTCTCTCCAACTGCACTGACGCCTGCGGCTGTTGTTGCTGTTGCATGGTCTGCACCACTTCAGTGAGGCCTCTGACCTGCTGAACCAGCAGGTCGAATTGCTCCACGCCGATCGCCGTTGTCGGAGGAGGAGGGGGAGCCTGGGAAACTGGAGGTGAGGCCGGAGCCTGAGATCTGACCGCGGAGGTTGTGGATCGCCTGGTGGATACTTTGCGGGGAGGCATCGGGTGAAGATCTAGTAGGAGAAGGAGAAGAGGATATCGGAGAAGATGATCGAAATCAGTCCCATTGAGCACTCCTTTAAGAATAAGGGTACTGCAAAGACACAGCCGCCCTTCCTCTAGTGCCAATTCTGTTGAGGCTTTTTTAAGGCTTCAAGGTCGTCCCTTTCCAGGCTAAAGGCCCAACGAGCAGAATCTCTCAGAGAACCCCAAGGGGGTAATTCTAGCTCTAAGGTTGGGCATCGGACGTAGAAGAACCTCTCCTTCCAGTTATGGACAGAAGAGGGGGCACTTTTCAGCAACCCCTTTCTACCGAATTAGGGAGAGAAGTACCACCAATCCTTTATCGAGGGATGGCATTTGAAGGTGTAGAAGTTTCTAAACAAAGAAAGAGTCGGCCAAACTTCGGCTAAACTACAAAGAGAAAGAAACCCTATCAAAAATCTAAAGGAGTTCGGCACGACGGAAACTAGAGAAATATTCAGAAAATGAAAGAGAGCAATGACAAAGGATGGCAGTGGAAGCCGAAGTCCGACACGGAAGGCCTCCTGGTATAGACAGAAGCAGCCGGGAGGAGGGGCGCTAGCCCGATCAGATGGCCCGGGAAGCTCCAGCTCGTACTCCGGAGGAACTCCATACTGAATCCTTATCAGTAAGAGTTCATCCGGAGTCAACGAGCCAGGGATGGTGTTCGGTGCAAAGGCCAGACAAGGTTCGGTCCTAGCTATGGGTTCATCTACGGTACCAGTACTATGGGGAACTAGGGCTGACGAACTCCTAGAACTGCTAGAAGAGGAGATATCAGAGGATATTTCGGATCAAATGGAAGCCACAAAAATCCCAAAAAATCGAGAAAAATAGCAAACTGGCCCCCGAGAAAGCTAAATAAATGGAATACAAAGAAGAAAGGATGGAAAAATGATAGAAAATTTTGAAACTAACCTAAGGCCTAAGGCCGAGAAGGATGCTAGAGGAAGTCGGAGCTCTCAAAAAAGAGGAGGGAAACCGAGGGATTCTCTCAAGCAAAGTGAAACCCCTGAAGGAGGAGAACATGTTTAAATAGACCCCGAGATCCGACGCAATAATGATTGTGGATCTTCTCTAGCCGGTCTGCATTCGCCACGTGTCCCACCCACCTTGACAGACTGTTGGAAAGGCAGGCAGCTGACAAAGTCATTATCATGCCGTACCTAGAGCCACGCCCTGATGGGAATTCCAAAAAGAAGAATTTTTTTCCAAAAAGGCTCCAGTACCAGCGTGCCGGATGTCAAAATATCTAGCAACCATCGAGTGTGGAAATCGAGGAAAGCAGCTTCAGTCGTGAGAATTTCTCTGTACTTCCTTCATTCGGAACCAGAACTCGAAAGTAGGGAGACTGGTGTTGGGTATAAAATACCCCTCGATCGAAGTTTGTAAAAGATCGATTCTTCCAGGGCTCTTCCGGCCCCCGACCTTATGTGTGGCATCTCTCCAAACCCCCTCGACCATCCAAACTTCTCCGATAATGAACTTCTGCACTCATCCACTGGGCCACCCCAAAGGCCCTCTGGGCCCCACTGTTAGCTGACCTTCTACAGCAACCAACTATTTTTCGAATTTCTTCCAGAGTTCGTCTGCATCCGAGCTTCCCCGACAGCGAGATTTCTACGGTAACCAGACTCCATCCAAGTTTCCACGGTGGTCGACCGCCTTTCGGATTCCAATCGAGCTCCCGCAAGAGCCGAACTTCTACTACGAACGGTCTACTCCAAACTCCTATAGCGGGCTGTCTATCCCAAATATCTACTGTAAGCAAATTCCATTCAAGCCTCTACTGTAAACGAATTCCCTTCGAACTTCTATTACAGGTAGACTTCAGTCGAGCTACTTCTCCGATGGATGGGTTCCGGACGAGCCCCCAGCAGCTGGGTCCCTGCGATAGCCGATTGCCTCCAATGTTTGCCAAGCCTACCCAGCGCTATCCGAAGTCCATCGCCGGCCGACCTCCTACCAGGCTTCTCATAAAACTGGACTTCCCCGACGGACGATCTTCGGATGAGCTTCCACATCAGAAAAATCTCAGACAGACTTCTCTAGCAATCAGACTTCCCCGGACTTCGCTAATAAAGAATCTCCATCCGAGCTCCTATAGCAGGTAACTCCCACCTGAAACGTCGCACCCGAAGCATCTGACAACAGTAGATTCATCAACGATCTCGAAACATCCGAGCCTCTCCTAGAACGATGATGTAAAGGGCCATTCTGCTCCATCAGGCATCCCAATCGAGCTTCAACCGATGGATCCAAGCTCTCTGGCAAGCCACGACAAGGGCCATTACCTTACTCCACTCGCTGCAATGAATTCCACATGGCTCCACCACTCTCTGACAAGCTACAACAAGGGCCACTACCTTGGTCCACTCACTGCAACAGATTCCACATGGCTCCACCACTCTTTGACAAGCCACGACAAGAACCGCCACCCTGCTCCACTCTCTGCAACCGATTCCACGCAGCTCCACCCCTCTCTGGCAAGTCACGACAACGGACACCACTCCACTCTCCGCAACAAGCTTCACGTGGCCCTGAACGATCTCTGATGCCACTACTCTCAGTAACAAACTCCGCACGACTCTGAACGGCCCACTACCAGATGGTTACAGACGTCACTGTCAATCAGTTACGCTCTCTGTCTATAAATAAGGATCTCCAGATACGTTCTTTTCTAAGCTCAAAAACTCTATCTCGAAACTCTACCAAAATTTTTGCTCGAGCACTCCATTTCTGTTGAAGCAGAGTACTGACTTGAGCATCGGAAGGTCTTGCCGGAGCACCTCCAACTCTGGTTTAAACTTCCCTTGCAGGTCCCGATGGCGGCCACGATCTTCTCGACTCCAGCAACTCCGGCTTCGACAGAATTCTGCACCAACAAGTATTTTAATCTTATTCTCTATTGTGGTATTTCAAAAATAAAATTTTTAAAACACATATGCATGCACCAAATTTCGAATTCCAACAGTGATATCAGAGCCAGGGGTTTTCATATGCTGAATTTTGATATACATATTTTTGAAAAAAATTTAAAATTAGATTTTTTCTTGATACATGAGATGTATAGATAAATTTTTTAATCTAAAATTTAATTTAATTTTTAATTTTAAAACATATAGTTGATATGTAATTGCACACATAGATATGAAGTTTGATTTAGAAAGAATTTTAGTTCATGTTCATGTGATACATAGATGCATGCATAAATTCTAAAATTTTTATATGATCTAAATTTTGATGCATATATATGATATATGATTATATTTTTAGATCATAAATTTATTTTTAATCTGATCTATAATTAGTATATGAGATATATGATATTATGCTAAGATCTAAAATTTTATCTAGATTTGAGTTTACATGCATATATGTGATATTTGTTTGTATGCTAAAATATAAAAAATATTTTTATATTTTAAAACTTACTTTCATACAATAAATTTAAATCTAAAATATGATTTTAGAATATAAACTTTGTGTTTGTGCATGAGGATTTTTTGTCCTGAGAAAATCATTAATTAGGTCATATAATAGGATTGCATTTAAGGTTTTTGATTTGAGTCATATGGGCCTAACTCGATTAAGTAATTGATCAAATTGAGATAAGTGTTGATAAGGGTCAGATCAATTAAGTCTATGATCATACAATTATTGTTGATCAAATTATTTGAATCCCATATATAGAATCGACTAACCTAAGGATCTATTTTGGCTCGCTGGTTTGAACCTGATTCGCTAGTACTAACCAATTCTGATCAATCGACCTATTAGTGTCTAATGCAAGTTAATGAAATATGATTATTTAATTAATTCTGTTAGTCAACTTGGCCAATTTATTGGTGTCTTAGGAAGGTAACGGAGGGACCCCCATCGATCTCCACTTACCTAGCCAATTTGAAAGATTAGATCTTGAATTAGGTTATGTAGCAATCTGATTTAGCCCATGCCAGTTAGATCAGTTATATCATGATTTATTAGATAAGATCTAAACCTAAACCTCTCCACAAATATTAAGTCCATAGGTTTTCTACCATTGTAGATATGCGGGCATGCTACCTGCATTGATTATTCTCGACTGATCACAGTGGTTCAGTTGCATCGAGAACACGCAACCACTCTATTAGCAAAGAGTTGCTCTAGGATAAGGATGGGGTTGGACTCAATAACTGTTAGGTGAGGGACCCAATGATGGCCTTGCACCTGCTTGTGAATTGTGGGTCGAGCTTAACTAAGAAGTGTGGACAATAATTGTTAGGTGAGCCCACATGACTTAGAGACCAAGTTGTTGCAACATGCTTAGTGAAGCATCTGGACAAAAAATTATGTTACTCCAAGAATTGATTTTGATGATCACAAATTATTTGAGGGGACTACTAATGTGTTTTCTATCTTTGAAGATTATTTTTGTAATATTTTAGGTAGTCTAAGAGATTGGATTTGAAAAGCTTTATCAAGTGTGCCAAAAATTAAAATTTCAGCAAGTTAGAAAAGTTTTTGAAGGCTTTTAAAAGTGTCCAAATGGATTTAAATCCACTTGAGAGCATTTGAAAGTATTTTGATAAGTTTCAAACCTTAAATGTATGAAAAATTAGGTTGGAACAAAATGAGACAACCCATCTGGGTCATCCCCTTTCGTTGGGCAGCCAGTACGCTTCATTTTGGTTCATGACATGCAGTGAGATGATCCATTTGGGATGACCCATGTGATTGGGATGATCCATTTGGGATGACCCCTGAGACCCTGAGACCAAAACAGAAAGCTGAACTTTCTGTCTGACCAATTGAGGCATCCCATGGGACATCCCTATTGGGAATAGTATCCCAAAGCCAATCACCAGCCTGTTGATGGTTGTGCTCATTTTTATATTTGTACATGAATTATGAATTAATAAAAATTATTTTGATATTTTTCATCACAAAATATTTTATCTTCTAATGAACTCCTATGTTGTAGTGAAGTCCTTAGGACTATTTAGACTCGATAAAGGAGGATTTATCATTTAGTCTTTAAATCTGTTCGCGACCAAATGATACGTTGTTACCAAGGACGATAATGTTTATCAAGCATAGGTCGTTGTGTGCCATATAGGTTGATTGTCCTCTTAACCAATGAGTGTGGAGACACTGGTATGGCATACAGGTGAGATGTAAGGGTACATCTGCACTGAACGTGACCGACTCCGGAGCTATTTCTGCTGTCAAGATTTGCTCCGATGGAATATGGGTATAAATATCCCTCCGACCTGAGACAGCCATGGTGACTTGCAAGTAACTCATTGCACTTAGATACTGGACTACCTAAATTTTTAATTCAGTGATGGAAGGCTGCTGGGTGTAGTCAAGTACTTGACTTGTCGGTGCGTGTGTCAAGATGGGATTGACCAATCCAGTTTAGGAGCTGTGTACAGTCATGTTTCAATTTAGCAAAATCTTGGTCAGGGTAGTCCTTGTGAGGAGTCACAGGATTGTTTGAGTTGAGCACGATTCGGATGATCTGATCAGGGTTGATAGTTTAACCCTGAGTCATCCTAAACACAGGGGTCAAAAAGATGAATTATACAGTAACCATATTCATGTAGGTTCTGAGTGTTGCGATTGTGACTCTTCGACCTATCCGAACATCAGATACCATTGCTAGATGGTCACTTCGATTAGTACAGGAATTGGTTCCTGTGCTATCGGCTTAGGTTCGAACCTGCGGGGTCACACACATTAGAGGTTCCTATCTGATCTGATAACTGATGTAGAATTCTACATGTTTGGGACTCAGTGATCAAGAATCAAGATTCTCTGATCATGAGTTCCACACATTATGGGTACCGAGGTCAAGAGTACCATTGGTTGGGACTTTTCGATCAGGATTACATATCGATGAATTCTGATACCTGATTGCCCATCGGATTTAGACTCAGTATTTATGAGAGGTTTAATTAGTGATTTAATCACTAATTAACTCAATTTGATTGAGTAATTATTTTTGGATCAAGTCCAATTGAATTGGATTCAGTTGGATTTGACCCGATTAGGTTAAGAGTTGACCTAATCGTCGAGATGGTTTGGTCCCTGATTTGATCAGGGGTTGGGCTTAATCAATTTCTGATTTGATTAGAATTTTATTGAGCCTAATTAAGCCTAATTTAGTTGGGTTTAAATTAGTCTAATTGGACCTAACTTATTTGATTCAATTAGGTTGGTTTAAATAATTAAACCATCTTGACCCAATCTCCATGCGCCACCTCACTTCCATTGTACCCATTTGAATTCATGAGAAGGAACTTCTCATGAATTTTTTTCTTATGCCAAGCCCTCTCCATGCCCCACTTTAATGTGCCATATGAATGGATAAGGATGATTGGTTGGCCATTCAAATTCAAAATAAAGTTTGAAGTTGAATGGGCAATCAATCTTTGCACCTTATCCTTTTTTTTACACCCCATTTATTACATGAGAAAAGGTTTCTCATGAAATCACTCCATTCATAATTTAAGCCATGCCTTATGCCTTTAGTGGATAAGGGATGAGTTGGTGTCCATTTGAATTTAAAATTTGATTTGAATTCAAATGTGCAATTACTCATCTTTATCCTTTCTTTTGGATAAGACGTTTGAGATTGTTATAAAAGGAGGAGAAGAGTGGGGCGTGCAAGAAAAAGATTTTTGGAAAAAAATTTTGGGGCGTGAGAAGTCTTGTGCGTGAGAAGGAAGTCCATATCCTTCTAAGAGAAAAAGAAAGAAAAGAAAGAAAAGTGGGTGCAAGGTTTTCGGTGAGTTCCCTAGAGTTTTAGCCTGGGGTTCGGGAAGTGAGAAAGTGAGCTACGAGTGTCGTGAGCTCACAAAATCTCAGAAAAATCTTTAACATCCTCTCAAGCATATCTGTTGATGATCCGGAGTATCCGAAGAATCGACAGACATCGATCGAAGGAGTTCGATCAGCATCCACCGTCAAAAGGACTCTACAATGAGCTAGCACTCGTGAGGAGTCGATCAGATCGGAAGCTTCATTTGGATGATCCACAGAGGCCAGACACACTGTGTGGCTACGTCGTGATGATCAGACTCTTCTGAGGGTGATCAGATTACGATGATCTTCTACCCGGATAAAGGTATTGTATTCTGAACACATTACAGTAAAATGTTTACTGTTTGCATTTGAATTTAAAATTAAAATTTATAATCTAAAAGTTATATATTTGCATACGTAGATTAAGTTATAATCTAAAAGTTTAAATTTAAAATTTGAAATTCAAAATTTAAAATTTGAATTTTGAAATTTAAAATTCAAAATTTAAAAATTTGAAATTCAAAATTTAAAATTTGAAATTTAAAATTTGGTTGAAATTTCAAATTTGAAATTCAAAATTTAAAATTCAAAATTTGAAATTCAAAAATTTGAAATTTGAGATTTGAAATTTGTTTGAAATTTGAAATTCAAAATTTAAAATTTAAAATTTGAAATTTGAAATTTAAATTTTGAAATTTGTATATTTAGATATACTTGATCCAAGTAGCAAGTAATCGAATTGGGTTGGTTGCCATGGTCGTCCGGTCATAGGAGAAAAACAGGGTTTAAAGGCCCTCTCCTCCCATTCGATGGGATCTCCTATGGCGGTAGGGGTGCCGCTGCAATTATATCCCATACAGATGAAGTAGTGAAAGAAATTAATTGTAAAGATTCAATTATGAAATTTATCATGAATATATTAGATTAGATCTAAAAGAATATTTATGATTTATTTTGATTGAGTTATTTTCTGTTATGTAATTAGCAATAGGATTGCTATTTATGAAATGTGCTGATCTATTTGTGAAATGAGTCAACATATTTGATAAACAGAAAATAAAATCTTTCAAATTTAAAAATTATTTTCGAAATGCCAAACCCTGACCCATCAGCCCAAATACTTAATTAAAAGAATTAAGTGTTGTCTAGTAGGTCTAGGATTGTGAATTAAGACCTAAGACAATTGCATAAACTTGTGGGTCAATGGGTTAGATGGATTAGATCTATAATTGGGTTAGACCTAAGATTAGCTTAAAGAAATGAACTAAATTAGAGTAATTGATCAAATCTAATCAAAAGTTGAATTAGATTAGGTCAAGGATACTCTAGACTCAACTCCAATAGTTGTAGTTGAATGGGTCCATGTCTTTAACTAGACCAAGATGGACTTAATTCATGGCTACACGATGGAACCCTATTTACTAAGTTGATCAAATTAAAACTAATAAACCGGTTGGTGTCTAAGGTAAGTTTGGCAGTTTGACCAGTGATTTTTAAGCGGGACCTACTCGCGGGACCTACTCGCAGTGATTCGATCTCTGACGAGTTAATGGCATATCCCCACCACTGATCTCACTTACCTGGCCAACCTGGTGAATTAGATTTTGATTAGATCACTTTGTGATTAGGGCTCACCCATGTCATTAGGTAAATCAGTTTGACTGATTTAGGTGCTCCTAATGCCAGCTTTAATTAAATCCTTTTTAATCTGACTTGGTGAAGTCAGTGGGAGGATTGAAATTGGCTGAATATTTTCTTCTCATCTATCCTTTAATAAAATCCTCAAAAATTATTACGTCCCTAAAAATGATTAAGTTATATTGATAACTAAGTCATAGCCTCCTATTAAGTGAGTGATAATGAGTCCATTAGTTTAATAATCATTGGAGGCCCAAAGGCCTGGTGCTTATTGACTAATGAAATTATCATTCATAATATGATAATTTAGTTTGAGTATTTTTGATGGTGATCAGGTAGGTCGGCCAAAGTCAGGCCTGATCATTTATTGGTCCGATTCACCAAATCAAATCATGTTAATGGTTGGACCTAACCAGATCTTTTCGGTGGAGGCCAAAGCATACTGATTAGGTTCTGGGGCAAAATTAATTACTAGAAATTATTTAAAGAAATAACTGGTTATGAACCTACCCATAGATGCACATAGGTTGACCAACCAAAGTTGAGCTCGTTTGTAGTCTGTATGAATTTTAGTACCCACTAAGGAATTAAAATAATTTTTTGAATTGGAGGTTGAGGCTACCAGTTCATAAAAATACTGGGAGAAATTTTAGACTAAAGTCCAAGTCTTTAGTATTTATAATTTATGTACTAATAGAGGTCTGGTTTTCTTTTATGCAGCTATGGCCACTACCCTGTCCCTCCGGTCATTATTAGATAATGACAAGCTAATGGGACCTAATTTCGATAGCTGATATCGAAAATTAAAAATCATCCTTGAGCATGAGTGGATCCTTTATGTAGTAACAGATCCGACACCTGAGGAGCCAGCCTCGAACATTAGAGGGACGGTCCGAGATGCTTATCAGAAGTGGCTCAACGACCGGACCATCATTCGGTGCATTATGCTGGCGGCAATGAATAATGAGTTCAGCCACAGGTTCGAGAATGCCCAACCACAGGAGATGCTTCAAATGTTGAACGACTCCTTTGGCATGCCTGATGATGTTGAAAGGCACAAAACTAGTGCCATTTTCAATGCTCGGATGAGGGATGGAGCCTCAGTCACTGATCATGTACTGTACATGATCGAAATGATTGGGCACCTAAGTAAATTGGGCTTTTCCCTACACGAGCAGCTCGGTAAGGATGCGATCCTTAATTCATTGCCCAAGTCCTTCCTCTCCTTCCTTACTCATTTTCGGATGACAAAGCCTACAGTTAACTACCACGGCTTGTTGGGGTTGCTGCATAACTTTGAGAAGGATCACCAGCTCCATAAGGAGTCGGTGAATATTGTGGGAGGGTCTTCTTCTGGTCGTCGACCCTTTAAGAAAGGGAAGAAGAAGAACAAGAAGAAGAAGAATAAGAAAGTGCAGCTGCATGCTGGGACGTCTGCACAGGGTCAGACCAAGAAGTGCAAGCCCGACCAGAGCCAGGCGGAGTGCTTCTTTTGCAAGAAGCAGGGGCATTGGAAGAGGAACTATCCTCTATACATTGCCTCCCTGGACCCGAACAGGCCGAAGAAGAAGCAAGGTACTTATATGATAACACCTTGCAACTTTTCCATTTGTGATACTACTGCCTGGGTATTGGATACCGAAAGCCCTTATCATATTTGCAATTCGATGCAGGGTCTGCAGGTCAGTAGGAGATTTGATGAAGGCGAGAGGTTTCTGAACGTTGGAGATGGAAGTAAAATTTCAGTTCTAGCATTAGGAATCATGAACCTTGTAATCAATTCTCGAAACGTAATTCTGAGTGAATGTCACTATTATCCAAATTTTTTATTAAATATTATTTTTGTAGGCCTTTTGGCCACGAACGGTTATCAATTTTTAATAAAAAAAAAAGTTTGCAATATCATTTTGAATGATGTTACAATATTTGTTGGATAACTTAATAATGGAATTTACTTTCTATCACAACTTGTTAATGTGGTTCAAACCTCCGGTAAACGCCCTAGAATAGATAATGTGTCAGAAGTCTACCTTTGGCACTGTAGGCTAGGTCATATCAATAAGAACAGAATAAACAGGTTGGCTCAAGAAGGAATTCTTAAAGTAGGTGATTGTGAATCACTTCCAACCTGTGAGTCCTGTCTTCTTGGTAAAATAACCAAATCATCTTTTACTGGAAAAGGTGAGCGAGCCAGCGAACTCTTGGGTCTGGTATATTCTGATGTATGTGGACTCATGAGCTTAAGTGCAAGAGGTGGATATTTCTACTTCATAACCTTCGCAGATGACCTATCGAGGTATGGGTATGTCTATTTAATGAAACATAAGTTGGAGTCATTTGAAATGTTCAAACTATTCCGAAATGAGGTAGAAAAACAAACTGGAAAGTGTATTAAAACTCTTCGATCTGATCGAGGAGGTGAATACCTTTCCAATGATTTTCTGACATATCTTGGGGAGAATGGGATTCTCTCTTAGTGGACACCTCCTGAAACACCACAGCATAATGATGTATCTAAAAGGAGGAATCGGACCTTGTTGGACATGGTTCGATCCATGATGGGGTTTGCTGGTCTGTCGATCTTCCTCTGGGGATATGCGCTTGAATCGGCTTGTTACCTTCTAAATAGAGTTCCGAGTAAGTTTGTAACTAAAACGCCATATGAGATATGGATAGGACGTAAGCCAGTACTCTCGCACCTTAGGGTTTAGGGGTGTCCGGCTTATGTTAAACATTTAATTATGGACAAGCTTGGACCTAGGTCTGACAAGTGTAATTTTATAGGGTACCCAAAAGAGATCAAAGGGTATTACTTCTACTTAGTTGATGAGCAAAAAGTGTTTGTCAGCCTTAAGGCAATCTTTTTGGAAAAAGAGTACCTTGGTGAAGGGACTGTTGCCTCTAAGATCGAACTTGACGAAGTTCGACAGGTGGAAAAATCGACACAAGTTGCTGAACCTGAACTAGATTTGGTTAGAGTACTACGTCAACTGGACAGATATTATAGTTTCTTGATCCGGAATGGTGATCCTATCGAACTTGATGACAACGATGAGGATCCGATCACCTATATGGATGCAATGCAGAGATCCGACTCTGAGAAATGGCTAGAGGCCATAAAATCTGAAATGGAGTCCATGAAGGTCAACGATGTGTGGACATTGGTTGACCCACCCGAAGGAGTAAAACCCATAGGGTGTAAGTAGGTCTTCAAGAGGAAGAAGGGTGCAGACGGAAAGGTAAAAACCTATAAAGCCCGTCTGGTTGCCAAGGGATACCGTCAACGTTATGGTATAGACTATGACGAGATGTTTTCTCCTACGGCAACGCTCAAATCCATTCGGATTATGCTTGCGATAGCTGCCCATCTGGACTATGAAATCTGGCAGATAGATGTGAAGACAGCTTTTCTAAATAGAGAGCTAGACGAAGAGGTGTATATGATACAACCTGAAGAATTCACATCCACAGATGAGTCTAAGGTGTACAGACTACAGAGGTCCATTTATGGACTTAAGCAGGCATCCTGGAGTTGGTACATACATTTTGATAGGACGATCAAGATGTATGGCTTCGTTAAGAACAGAGAAGAGCCCTGCATTTATAAGTGGGCTAATGGTCCAGTAGTAGTATTTCTTGTATTGTATGTGGATGACATTCACTTAATCAGGAATGATGTCCCTGCATTATAGGGAATAAAGATTTGGTTGTCGTCACAGTTCTCCATGAAGGATCTGGGAGAAGCTTTCTACATCCTAGGGATGAAGATCTATAGGGATAGATCTAAAAGGTTGCTTGGTTTATCTCAATCCACGTACATTGATACTATGCTGAAGAGGTTCAGCATGGAGAATTTCAAGAAAGGCTATCTTCCGATAGGCCATGAAATTTTTTTCTCAAAGAGGGATTGTCCGACAACACCTCAAGAGAGAGAGCGTATGGGTAGGATTCCATATGCTTCAACAGTGGGATCTATCATGTATGCCATGAAATGTACACGATCAGATGTGGTATACTCACTAGGGGTAGTGAGTAGATACCAATCTGATCCATGTGAGAATCACTAGAAGGTTGTTAAAACCATCTTGAAGTATTTAAGAAATACTAAGGACCAGTGGCTTGTTTATGGTGAATCGGACTTGAGACTTATAGGGTTTACAGACTCTAGTTTTCAGTCTGATCACGATGATAGCAAAAGTGTGTCGGGATTTATTTTTACCCTTAATGGTGGGGCTATTTGCTGGAAAAGTTCCAAGCAGCACACAGTGGCTGATTCAGTTTGCGAGACAGAGTATGTCGCAGCATCAGATGCTGCCAAAGAAGCAGTGTGGCTGAGGAAATTCATCATTGAGCTCGGAGTAGTACCCTCCCTTGTTGATCCAGTTCTGCTCTACTGTGACAGCTCTGGAGCCATTGCTCAGATGAAGGAACCAAAGGCACACCAGCGGATGAAGCATATTCTGTGCCGCTACCATCTCATCCAGAAAATTATGGATCGAGGTGATGTCGATCCTCAGAAGATTGACGGGAAGGAGAACCTAGCTAACCCATTCACTAAAGCCATTGCGGTGAAGGAGTTCGACAACTATAAGTCGAAGATGGGTATTAGATACTGTACCGATTGGCTTTAGGCCAAGTGGAAGATTGTTGGGAATAGTGTCCCAAAGCCAATCGTCAGCCTGTTGATGGTTATGCTCATTTTTATATTTCTACATGAATTATGAATTAATAAAAATTATTTTGATATTTTTCATCACAAAATGTTTCATCTTCTAATGAACTCCTATGTTGTGGTGAAGTCCTTAGGACTATTTAGACTCGACAAAAGAGGATTTGTCATTTAGTCCTTAAATCTGTTCGCGATTAAATGATACATTGTTACCAAGGATGACAACATTTATCAAGCATAGGTCGTTGTGTGCCATATAGGTTGGTTGTCCTCTTAACCAATGAGTGTGGAGACATTGGTATGGCATACAGGTGAGATGTAAGGGTACATTCGTACTGAACGTGACCAACTCCGGAGCTATTTCTACTGTCAAGATTTGCTCCGATGGAATATGGGTATAAATATCCCTCTGACCTGAGACCGCCAAGGTGACTTGCAAGCAACTCAATGTACTTAGGCACTAGACTATCTGAATTTTTAATTCAGTGATGGAAGGCTGCTGGGTGTAGTCAAGTACTTGACTTGTCGGTGCGTGTGTCAAGATGGGATTGACCAATCCAGTTTAGGAGTTGTGTACAGTCGTGTTTCAATTTAGCAAAACCTTGGCCAGGGTAGTCCTTGTGAGGAGTCACAGGACTGTTTGAGTTGAGCACGATTCGGATGATCTGATCAGGGTTGACAGTTTAACCCTGAGTCGTCCTAAACACAGGGGTCAAAAGGATGAATTATACAGTAACCATATTCATGTAGGTTCTGAGTGTTGCGATTGTGACTCTTCGACCTATCCGGACGTTCGGTACCATTGCTATATGGTCACTTCGATTAGTACAGGAATTGGTTCCTGTGCTACCGGCTTAGGTTCGAACCTGCGGGGTCACACACATCAGAGGTTCCTATCTGATCTGATGGCTGATGTAGAATCCTATATATTTGAGACTCAGTGATCGAGAATCAGGATTCTCTGATCACGAGTTCCACACATTATGGATACCGGGGTCAAAAGTCCCACTAGTTGGGACTTTTCGATGGGGGTTACATATCGATGAATTCTGATGCCTGATTGCCCATCGAATTTGGACTCAGTATTTATGAAAGATTTAATTAGTAATTTGATCACTAATTAACTCAATTTGATTGAGTAATTATTTTTGGATCAAGTCCAATTGAATTGGATTCAGTTGGGTTTAACCCGATTAGGTTAAGAGTTGACCTAATCGTCGAGATTATTTGGTCCCTAATTTGATCAGGGGTTGGGCTTAATCAATTTTTGATTTGATTAAGATTTTATTAAGCCTAGTTAAGCCTAATTTAGTTGGGTTTAAATTAGTCTAATTGGATCTAACTTATTTGGTTCAATTAGGTTGGTTTAAATAATTAAACCACCTTGATCCAATCTCCATGCGCCACCTCACTGTTAGGAAATGTGTCCCAAAAAGCCAATCGTCAAGCTGTTGACGGTTGAGCAACCAAGTATTGTAATTGATTTGTTAATAAATAAAATATATTTGGCATTTTCATCATAAGCTTTCATCTTCTAATGAACTCCGTTGTTATGATGAAGTCCTTAGGACTATTTAAGTTCGATAAAGAGAGGATTTATCGATTAGTCCTTAAAACTGTTCACGACCAAATGATAGCTGTTAATAAGGACGACAGCTTCTATCGAGCATAGGTCGCTGTAGGCCATATGGGTTGGTTGTCCTCTTAACCAAGGAGTGTGGAGACACTGGTATGGCATACAGGTGAGATGTAAGGGTACATCATCATTGAACGTGACCAACTCCAGAGCATTCTGCTGTCGAGAATGTCTCTGATGGGATATAGGTATAAGTGTCCCTTAGACTTGAGATCGCCTCAGTGACTTGCAAGCAACTCACTGTGCTTTGGTACTGGACTAACTGAATTTCTAATTCAGGGACGGAAGGCTTCTGGGCACAGTCAAGTACTTGCGAAGTCAGAGTGTGATCGAGATGGGATTGACCACTCCAAGAGTTGGAGAAGAATGAGTCGCTGTATTTCAATTTAGCAAAACCTTGGCCAGGGTAATCCATCAGATGGATTTGATATTTTGAAATACAATGTGGACAACCTGATCAGAGTTGACAGTTGACTCTGGGGTGTCCTATGATCATTTTGGTCAAGGGGATGAATTATATGAAAACTATATCCGCATGGGTTCTAAGGATGTTGTTCTACACATTCGACCTATCCGGTCGTCGGGTACCATTGCTAGATGGTCACTTCGATTGGTATAGAAATTTTTCCTATGCTACCGGCTTAGGTTCGGACCTATGAGGTCACACACATTAGAGTTCATGATCCGATCGGATGGTTGATCAACGATTAAGAATCATTCTAGGGTTAAATGATCAATACGATTGACATTTAACCCAGTGCAAGTGTTGCAGGAGGATCGATTAGCAATTCGATTGCTAATTGGCTTAATTTGATTAAGCCAATGGGCTGAGATTAAGTCTAATTAAATATGATTTAATTAGATTTGTTTGGGCTTGATTGGATCAAGTCCAATTGGTTTATTGGATAAGCCAAGTGCAAGGAAAAACTAGTCCTAGTTCAACTAGGACTTGGGTCAATCTAATTTCTAATTTGATTAGAAAATTAAATCAGATTTAAATCTAATTTAATCTGATTAAATTAGGTTCTTAATTAGGTTAAGACCTATTTTAATTGGGTTGATCTAATTTTGATTTGATTTGGTTTGGGAAACCAAATTAAAACAAGTCATGAGACAGAATCCTAGTAGACTAGGATTCCACCTTGCGCCACATAAGCCTTCTCCACGCCCTCTCTCTTATTCAACGCCAATCTCCACTTATTTTGTGCGACAAAAGCCCTCTCCCAGATCTCTCCCACGTTCACAAAAGGTCTCCTCTCTTCTTTCTTACATGGAAGGTGGTTTGGATCAAATCTAAAAGGAATAAGTTTGGATTTCGAATTCTATGAGATAGAGTTTTAGAAATCCAAAACTCTTTCAATTTTGCACCGAATTTATCCAAATTTTTTTGAAATTTTGTGGCTTTTAGGGTTACATTGTGCACCCTTTTCTGTGATCCATGCAGAAAATATGGAGGAGGTGCTCAAGAGTTGGGCGTCCCTTAACTTGCCATGTTTGGATAAGCCTTGACTAGGTGTTTGACCTAGACAAGGACTCTATCATATCTCTCTATATAAGATGAGTTTCTTTGAAATTTTAAGGAGATAGATATTTGAGAGACCTTTGCCATCCAAAAATCAGAGAGAAATACCTTTGGGTCGTGGAGATATAAAAGATGCAAGTTGGGTGTCTAGAGAGAAAAACGTGAAGAAGAAGAGGGTCTTCTTCTAGGGTTTTTTTTTCATATCTTTCCTCCTCCATCTTGAGTTTCCTGAGAGCGTCTCAGATCTGAAACTCCTCCTTCTACTTTCCATCTTTGGAAGAGTCCAAATCAAGAAGAAGGAGGCACCTGATCAACCATCAAAGAAGGATCAGCGCAGTACTAGCATACTGTGCTGATTCCTGAAGCAGGACTCTGATCGAGATTCGTGGGCTCGTGTGGAGACTCCTAGAGGCCGGAGCGTGGCGGCTGCAACATCATCCTAAGCCCGGATCAGCGAGGTAGAGCATCTAACTGCAAGGTAATAGATCTGATCTATGTAATACATACATTAGATGTAGGATAGAAACATGTGATATGATCAACATGTAGTTCATGCTATATAATATTAATTGATAATGCAGTAATAATCAGTAATAGGATCTAGATCTAGGATTCTGATTAGAAAATAAATGATTATTTAGTCTCCGCTGGATGATCGGAAAAAGTCAAGATCTAACCCTGAAACCCTAGATCGGTCCTACAATGGGATCAGAGCCAGGCTATACAGATATATACAGCTAGATATGAGATAGATCTAATAAATCGATTAAAATCGAAAAAAAATAGATCAATCACAAACGCAAGGGTCCTGCGTAAGGTACCCCTACAGGGCAAAGGGTCCTAGTGGGTAGATCATCTAATCATAAATGAGAGATGATCGAGATAAATATGATATAGATAAAAGATGAAATCGAAATAAAATCTCGGTAAAATGGGCAAAGAAAGTAAAGGGAAATGGCAATACAGGAACCGGTAGATAGATCAAAGGAGGCAGGTATCACGGCATCGGAGAGGAAGCAAACATGCAAGAGGGGGAGAAGCATAGGAAAAGAGTACAAAGAGAAAAGATGGGAAAAGCCGAACCCAACCCGCAGCCCAAAACGAAGAAGAAGAAGAAGGGGGAGAGGGCGAGGAGGGAAGGAAGAACCGAAGACACAAACATAACACAGGGGGAAGGGGGAGGGGAAGGAGGGCCAGGAAGGGGGAGACCGAGGGGAGAGGAAAGAGGGACGGAAGGAGAGAAGGACGAAAGCGAAGCAAGGGGGCGGAGAGGAGGGCAAGGAGGCGCGAGAGCAAGGACAAGAGGGGAGGGGGCAAGGCCAGGCGGGAACGAGAACCAAAGGACGGGAGGCGGGCGAAGCGGGCGAGCACGAACGGGAGGGGAGCGAAGCGAAACGAAGGAAACCAGGGGGGCGAAGGGAAACCAGACCGGGGGGGAAGGGGAGCCCGCGACCGGGCCAGGCGGAGGGGGCGAAGGCAAGCGGGGCAGACCCGCCCACGGAGCGAACGGACCGGGCCGCGGGGGAAAGAGGGGGAGCGGAGCACGGGACGAGGCGAGCGGACCCAGGGCAGCGAGGGAAAGCAGGGGGACGGAGGAGGGCGCCGAGACCAGCCCGGAAGGGCGCCCGGAAGCGGACGGGGGAAGCCAGGGGGAGGAGCAGGAGAAGCGGGGCAGCGGACCGCAGCCGCGAAGGAGGAAAGCCGCGAAAAGGAGGAGGCCGGAAAAGGAAAAGGAGGGAGAGAACGGAGGCAGAGCCGCCCAGGAAGGGGGGAGAAGGAGGCCAGGAACGCAAGAAGCAGGGCAGACCCAAAGGCCGGGGCGGGGGACGAAGGAAGGAGCACGCAGCAGAGGACGACGGGAAGGGCGCGCGAAGGGGGGAGGGAGCCAACCAAAGGGGGCGGAAGCAGGCGGGGGAGAGACACCAAGGAGGAGCAGGGAAGGGGGGACCGAACCGGAGCCGGACAGGGGAGGCCAAAGCCGACGGAGGAGGGGCGGGGGCAAAAGGAAAAGGACGAGAAAGGGGAGAGAAACAAGGGGGAGGAACCGACCCGGAGAGGACAGGGGGGGCCAACCAAAGGGGGCGGGGGGCAGGCGAAGGGGAGGCGAGGACCCCGAAGGAAGGAGGGAAGGCCGCGAAGGGAGGGAGAGGCGACCAAGGCGAAGAAAAGAGGGGAGAAACCGGGGAGGAAAGGCCAAAGCGGAGGGGAAGGAAGCAAGGACGAAGGAGGGAGGGGCGCCGGGGGCAAAGAGGGCCACGGCCCGAGCGCGCCGAGCAGGGGGGACAAGGAGAAGGGGGGGGACCCAACGGCGGAGCGGGGACCGAAAGGGGAAGAGAGGCCGGGAGCAGGAACGGAGCCGAGAGGGAGAAGGGAGCCGGCACCGGAGGAGCCAGCGGCAAGGCACGGGGAACAGGCAGAGACACGGACCAGAAGGGGCGCAGGACGGACCACGGGGCGCGGGAGCAGGCGGGCGGCCAGGAGCGACGAGGGCAGGCGCAGAGGCGAGACGGCGCAGCCAAAGGACAGGCGGCAAGGGGGGAGGAGGCCGGGGCACACCCGAGGACGGGAGAGGCACAAGACGAGGGGGCCAGCGGCAACGCCAAAAGGCGGGAGGGGCCGCGGCACGGAGCAGGGAGGGACAGGAGCGAGCGGAGGGAACGAGGGAGCAAGCGCGGCGGGCCGGGCAGGAGCAGCGGGGAAAGAGGCAAGACGGAACGCGCGGCCCAAGGCGGAGCGCCCAGGCCGCACGCAGGAGAGAAGGACAAAGCCGGAAGGAAACGACCACGGGGGACGGGGGGGCGGCAGAACGGGGAGAAGGAGCACCAACGCACAAGGAGGCGGGGAACGGAGGGGAGGGGCGGCGGCGGGGGCGCGACCGGGGAGAAAGGGAAGAAGAACAAGAAGAAGAAAGGAAGAAGGGGCAAGGGCAGGCGGGGACAGCAGGGCAGAGCCAGACCAAAAAGAGCAAGCCGGAGAAGAGGCGAGGCGACGGGCAAGCACCCGAGAGGAGAGAGGGGGGCAGAGAGCGACGGAGGGCACGGGAGGCGAGGGCAGAGAAACAAGAACAGAAGAAACAGGGGGACGCAAGAGGGAAGCCGCGAAGGCAGGGAGGGGAAGCACGGCCAACCGGGGAGGCCGGGCGGCGGGGAAAAGGACCAAGGCACCGGGACGGAAAAGGGGAGAGAGCGACGGAGCGCGGGGCCGAGGACAGACGGAGGGAGGCGGGCCCAGGAGCACCAGGGCGAGAGGGGGAGAGGCGACGGCAGAACGGGCACGGAGGACCGAGCCCGAGAGGGAGAGGGCGAGCGGAGGAAACAGAAGGCGGAGGCAGGGGAAAGGGGCAAACGAGGCGAAGGGAAGGAGAAAAAAAACGGGAAGAGGAGGAAAACGCGGCGAGCGGAGCGAGGAGGAGAAGACCGGCGAGGGAGGGCGCACAGAGCGAGGAGAGAAGGGAGGCGCGCCCAAGGGACGCCGCCAGGAACACCACAGCAGAAGGGGGGGCGGAAAGGAGGAAGCGGACGCGGGAGACAGGGGCCGAGCCAGGAGGGGGGGGCGAGCGGGCGAGAGCCGGCGGGGAGAGGCACGCGAAGCGGCCGGGAGCGGGAAAGAGGGGCCAAGGAAGGCGGGAAGGAAGACGCCAGAGGAGAGAGGGACGGGACGGAAGCCAGCACGGGCACACCGGAGGGGCGGGGGGGCCCGGCCGAGGGCAAACGAGGAGGCACAGACAAACGGGACCGAGGGCGGACAAAGGCGCAGGCAGAGGGGACCCCAAAGAGACAAAAGGAGAGGGGGCGACCAGGCGGAGGAACAAAAGGGGGCGGCAGCCGGAAGGCAAGCGGGGAGAAAAGGAGGGCCGGGGGAAGGAACCGGGGCCGCGAAGGGGAACGGGAGGAAGGGCAACAGGGAGAAGGACCGACACCAAGAGCGGAACCGGAGGCGGAGAGGAGGAGAGCAGAGCCGGAGCCCAAGGACCGGCACCAGGAAGGCGAGCCGGGAGAGGACCGCGGCAGCCGGACAGAGACGACGGGGCGGGGCCGGGACGGGGAGCCCAGCGAACGGGAGGAGAAGAAGGAGGAGCCGAGCACCGAGAGGGAGGCAAGGCAGAGACCGGAGGCGAGAAAGGGCGGGAAGCCAGGAAAGCCGAAAGGGAGGCCAGGAAGGGCAACGAGGGAGGGACAGGGGGGACCCACCGGAAGGGGGGAAACCCAGGGGGGGAAAGGGGCGGCAAAAGGAAGAGGGGCGCAGACGGAAAGGGGGAGACCGAGAAAGCCCGGCGGGGGCCAAGGGGGAGCGGCAACGGGAGGGGAGGGACGAGGACGAGAGGGGCCCGGGGGCAAGGCGCAAAGCAGGCGGAGAAGGCGGGCAAGAGCGGCCCAGCGGAGGAGGAGAGCGGGCAGAGGGAGGGAAAGACAGCGGGCCGGAAGGGAGAGCGGACCGAAGAGGGGGAGAGGAGACAACCGGAGGGGGACAGCCACAGAGGAGGCCAAGGGGGGCAAGCGGCAGAGAGCCAGGGAGGGAGGAAGCAAGCGGCGCGGAGGGGGAACAGGCAGGGGAGAAGGGGAGCAAAACGGAGGGCGGCAGGAAGAAGGGAGAAGAGCCCGGCAGCGAGAAAGGGGCAAAGGGCCAGGGGGGGAGGCCGGGCGGGACGGGGAGGACAGGCGCGGAAGCGGAAGGACAGCCCCGCACGACAGGGAAGAAAAGGGGGGGGCAGCACAGGGCGCCAGGAAGGACGGGGGGAAGCAGCCGACAGCCGAGGGAGGAAGAGCGAGAGGGAGAGAGCGAAAAGGAGGCGGGGGGAGCCCAGGCCAGGGACAGAGACACGGGGCGGAAGAGGGGCAGCAGGGAGAAGGCCAAGAAGGGCGAGCGACCGAGAGGCCAGGAAGGGCGCGCGCGAAGAAGGAGGGGCCGACAACGCCGGAAGAGAGAGAGCGGAGGAGGAGAGGCCCAGAGGCGGCAGCCGGGGAGCGAGCAGGGACGCCAGGACAGGGACAAGACCAGAGGGGGCAGACGCACGAGGAGGAGGGAGGAGAGACCAAGCGGAGCCGGGAGAAAAGCACGGGAAAGGGGGGAAAGCCAGCCGGAAGGAGGGGAGAAAGACGAAGGACCAAGGGGGGGGAGGGCGAGGCAGAGCGGAAACGGGGGGGGGCACAGACGCAGCGGCCAAGCGGACCAGGAGGACAGCAGGAGCGGGCGGGGAGAGCGGGACGCGGAAGGGGGAGCCAGCGGCGGGAAGAGGGCCAAGCAGCAGACGGGGGCAGACGCGGGGGGGAAGCGGAGGACAGCGCAGCAGCGGAGGCCGCGAAGGAAGCGGGGGGCGGAGAAAGGCAGCAACGAGCGCGGAGGAGCACCCGCCCGCGAGGGGCCGGCCGGCGCGACGGCGACAGCACGGGGGCCAGAGCGCAGGGAAGGAACCCAAAGCACAGCAGCGGACGAAGCACAGCGGGCACCGCGGCCACCGGGGCGGAGAGCGGGGAGCGAGGGGACGGCGACCGGCAGAAGAGCGACGGAAAGGAGAACCGAGCCGACCCCGGCACGAAAGCCCGGGCAAGAAAGGAGGGCGACAACCACAAGGCGAAGAGGGGAGGAGAGACGGGGCCGAGGGGCGGGAGGACAAGGGGAGGGGGGGAAAGGGGCCCAAAAAGCCAAGCGGCAAGCGGGGGACGGGGGAGCAACCAAGGAGGGGAAGGGAGGGGGAAGAAAGAAAAGAGAGGGGGCAGGGCAGCAGAAGCGGGCAGCGGCGAAGGAACGCCGGGGGAGGAGGAAGGCCGGAGGACGAGGGAGGGCGAGAAAGAGAGGAGGGAGCGAGGAGGCCGGAAAACGGGGCACGACCAAAGGAGAGGCGGGGAAGAAGGACGACAGCGGCGAGCGAGCAGAGGGCGCGGGAGGCCAGAGGGGGGGGGGCCGCGGAACCAAGGAGGGGGAGACACGGGGAGGGCAGACAGGGGAGAGGGAAGGGGACAGCAGCAGGGAACGGGACCAACGCCAGAGAGGCGGCGGGCGAGAAGGGCGCGGAGGGGAGAGAGGGAGAAGGGGCCCGGAGACGGGAGAGCGCCGCAGGGACGGGCAAGCAACGCACGGGGCGGGGGACGGGACGAACGGAAGGGCGAAGGCAGGGACGGAAGGCGGCGGGGCACAGGCAAGGACGGGCGAAGGCAGAGGGGGAGCGAGAGGGGAGGGACCACGCCAAGAGGGGGAGAAGAAGGAGGCGCGGGAGGGCAAGGGAGCAAAACCGGGGCCAGGGGAAGCCAGCAGAGGGAGGGGAGAGGGGAAAGACAAGGGGGACAACCGGAGCAGAGGGGACAGGGAACGCGGGGGGGCCGAGGAGCAGGGGGGCAAGGGGAGGAAGGAGAGGAAAACGAGAGCCGCAGGGGGCGAAGGAGGGGGGCGACACAGGCGACCGAGCCGGCGGCGGGGACCAGGGCGAGAGGGGCACGGCGAGGGGAGAAAAGGGGGCGAGGCGACCGGCGGAGGGGCGGACCGAGGAGGGCACACACAGGAGAGGGCAGGAGCCGAGCGGAGGGGGAGCAACGAGGAAGAAGCGGGCGAGGGGAAAGGAGCAAGACGAGGGACAGGGAACCCAGGGCAAGGGGGCAGGAGGAGCGAGGAGCAAGGGAGGGCGAAGGGGCGGAAGGGGAGGAAGCCAAGGGGCGGAGAGGAAGGCGAAGGAAAGAGAGGGAAGGAGAGGGAGGGGGGCGGGAGGGAGCAAGGCCAAGGGGGAGGGGAGAAGCCAAGGGCAAGGAAAAACGAGGCCGAGGGCAACGAGGACGGGGGGCAAGCGAAGGGCGAAGGGGAGGAGAAAAGGAAAGCAGAGGGAAAGCGAAGGGAAGCGGAGGAAAGGAGGGCGGAAGGGGGGAAGACCGAGGGGAAGGGGGGGAGCGAAGGGGAGGGGAGGGGGGGGGAAACCAAAGGAAAACAAGGCAGAAGACAGAAGCCGAGGAAGACGAGGAGGCCACCGGGCGCCACAGAAGCCGGCGCCACGCCCGCGCGCGGAGGCAACGCCAAGCGCCACGGAGGGGGGGACAAAAGCCCGCGCCCAGAGCGCGCCCACGGGCACAAAAGGGCGCCGCGCGGCGGGCGGACAGGGAAGGGGGGGGAGCAAAGCGAAAAGGAAGAAGGGGGAGGGCGAAGGCGAGGAGAGAGAGGGGGAGAAAGCCAAAACGCGGGCAAGGGGGCACCGAAGGGAGCCAAAGGGGGGGGAAGGGGGGGGGGAGGGGACAGGGGCACCCGGGGCGGGGAGCCAGGCAGAAAAGAGGAGGAGGGGCGCAAGAGGGGGGCGCCCGGAACGGGCCAGGGGGGAGAAGCCGGGACGAGGGGGGGACCGAGACAAGGACGCGAGCAGAGCGCGCGAGAGAAGAGGAGGGCGGCAGGAAAGGGGAAGAGAGAGAGAGGGGAGAGACCGGGGGCAGCCAAAAAGCAGAGAGAAAGACCGGGGGGCGGGAGAGAGAAAAGAGCAAGGGGGGGGCGAGAGAGAAAAACGGGAAGAAGAAGAGGGGCGGCGGCGAGGGGGGGGGGGCAGAGCGGGCCGCCGCCAGCGGGAGGGGCGGAGAGGGCGCAGAGCGGAAACGCCGCCGGCGACGGGCAGCGGGGAAGAGGCCAAAGCAAGAAGAAGGAGGCACCGGAGCAACCAGCAAAGAAGGAGCAGCGCAG